>NC_051181.1:129281978-129581978 GCF_013339695.2 Rhipicephalus sanguineus | reverse complement strand
GGGATTGCGCGCTAATCGGTTGGTTGGCTGGTTTCGTTTCAGCGTTGGTCCACTGTGGTTGTAGTCCTCGTTCTAGTTGCGCACTGCTTAAATGATATAGAAGAACTACATAATTGGAAGACAAGTAAATTGTTGGAACGATATTGAAGGCAGGCAATTTTGGTGTTGACAGCGTATAACCTACATTAGCAGTGGTTTATCCAGCATTACCCAGTGCTGGCGAGTGCCGACAGTGTGCGAGTGAATACGGCAGACATCGAAGCCGCCACTCGACGTTTCACCGTTCTCATATCGCGGGGTGCGTTAAAAACAAAAGAAAAAAAAAAGACACCTACGCAAGCGGGCTTTTCCACATTGAGACTCTTATTGCAGGAAAGCCGGCTTCCGCGAACACCGTTTGCTCTCGTTTGAACTGGGATTACCCGGAGGTTAGCTATAAGTTATTGTAGAGGTTATTATAACCTTCAAAGAGAGAGAGAGAAAGAACGTAATATATGAGGGTGAGCTTTCGTAGGCGATTACCAGCCACTGTGTTCTAGTGGTTATGGTGCTCGAAGGTCGCGGGATGGAATCCCTGCCGCGGCGGTGGCATTTCGATTGAGGCGAAATGCTAGAGGTCCGTGTATATACATTTAAGTGCATGTTAAAGGTCCCCAGATGGTCCAAATTTCTGGAGCCCTCCATTAAGGCGTCCCTCATAATCATATCGTGGTTTTGGGACGTAAAACCCCAACAACTGTTATTATTATCCGTTGTCGATTACTACATTGAGTGCGACCCGCCGAGCTAGATGAGCGGCCTTTGGTGTGAAGCTGCGAAGTGTGTGGGCGAAATGCAGAGAGCACCCGTGTGCATAGATTTAGGTGCACGTTAAACAACGCCAGGCAGTGAAATCACCGAGTCCACCACTATACGACACACCTCGTAACTACATCGTAGTTTTAGCGCGTAATACCCTGTAATTTATCCTTAGGTGTATTCGTTTCTGCGGCAAATGTGATTCAGGCATGCGTTCCGAGCGCGAGGTCCTGGGTACGATTCCAGTCGACGTGCATTTTTGTCTAAGCGTGACGACGTTCGTTGTCGCCGCGGTAACGTTCGCGCTTGCCGATGAGCTCGCGTAAACGCCATTGAAACAAGAAAAATATGAAAAGAAATTTGCAAGTGGGCTTGTCCTTATCAAAACTTACATTGCGGAGAAGCCAGCTTTCGCGAACAACGTTGACGCTTGTTCGAATACGCACATTGAGATGAACTTCGAGGTTATTATATGCGAGCGCATATCGTGACGTTATTTAGGGCTTCTTACAGCCGCGATGCATCTACTGTTTGTAATTATTCACATTTCCGTAATTTTACCACCAATTTACTTACAACTTACCACATGAACCATGGCGCCTTTTGGCCATATCTGGCCCCGCGCTTCGCTTTCAAAAAAACGAACGTTTCCAGCATAACCTGAAATGAGGAAACCAGGCGGGGCAATTGCCTGGGCATCTCGCAAAGCTAGATCCCCCTGCAAGCTACAACATCCTCCTCCACTTGCGCCAATAAAGCAGAACACATTATCGAAACGTGTCAGTGACTTAACATCGTAATTAAAGTAGAAGAAAATTATTCGGACATCCGCGCCTGAGGCGCTTTCGCACTTCGGCGCTTCCTTCGGTCTCTCTGACCCCCATTCTTTCTCTGTGCATTCTCTTTAACTTGCTCCTCGTGACCGCTTCCACCGAGCTTCGAAAACAAGCGTGGCGGCTTCCTTTTCGGCCCCCTGTTTGGCGCACCCCCACCCCCCCACCCCCACCCCCCGTATCGTTCCGTTTGTGATGAATTTCATTTTCTCTCGCCGCCATCAAGGGCGAGTGGAACCGCCCCGCCACCAAAGAACCATCCTGCCGCCCGTTTCTGACCTCGGCGGGGCAGGGCTGGGCTTGTGGCACGCCGATGGGTAGGGTGCCTGCCGGGATGGTGGTAACATTCCCTTAGGTTATAGAGAGGGAGAGAGGGCCTCCAGCAGTCACCTCTCACCCTCTCCCATTGTATGCACGCCCGGGCACCTTCTTCGACTCATCGTCGCATCCAAGTAACAATCCGCTACGTCCGTACCAACACCGCGGCGTTCTCTCCCTCTTTCCAAATTCTCCCCCCCCCCCCCGCGTTCTCCAGAAGTACTTTCTTACATAAGGCGGTCACCCATGGCACGTCCTCGTCTCCTCTCCCCCACCCCCCATTGTTCTGTTTTTTGTTACCACGGCTTTCTTTAGAGAAGGAAAGCCTCGCACGGTGTCTTCCTGCGGCGCGGTCACGCAACGGAACCGCGCTGCGTTCGTCCGGGACCCTTGGAATTGGCACGAGTGGCGTTTTACTACGCGACGATGCTAGCGGCGGCAGCTGCCGTTGGGCGAGGCCGTCGTGTTGCTTGCTTCGATGCCCGCGTGCTCGTTCGCTCTCCGTCCGACCGTGCACCGTGTTCAGCAGGTGCGCCAGTCTGTAGCTGCGCACCTTCGTCATCGCATCCCGTGATGCAGCTGTTAACACAAGCTCCGCTACGTTCTATGTTGCACTACCTTACAATGGCAGTGTACTGCAACAGAGAATCGCCGATCGTTCTCCGAGCTGTGTCATGGGGGACAGAAATAAAAAGTCAGGTGCAACAATTTCAAATTGTTGTCTGTGCATGTGCGAGCGCATCGTTGGATCGATATCGGACACAGACAGCGTTTATGTTGTAATAGCAGATGGGCTACACTCGCCCAACAGTTGCCAAGATTCAGTCAACATATTCAGGGGCGGCGCCGGGAAGGAGCGGGGGGGGGGGGGGGCAGGACCCCCCACCCTCAGTTTTCGCCTGGTTCTTCCCCCCCCCCCCCCAAAAAAAAAAATGTGGCCACGCCCCTGAACATGTTGCAGCGCTAGCCGATATTTGTTAATAATAAGCCAACATTAGCTATATTTGATCTAACAGTGGCCATACCGGTGTCACACGGTCACTTTTGTTCGCGATCGGGCCTGATCCGGATCGAATTTGTTTGATCGTGATTGTCTCCTTTACGCAAGATGCAGAAAAGAGCCAGTCATGTTGAGAAACTTGGTTCCGATCTGGCTTAATCGCGATCAGCAGTGCCTCGTGTGGCACCGGTATAAGGCAGTGCTGACCAGTGCTCGTTTGCTGTCGCATTAAAAAATAGTAATAATAACACTGCGGACGACGACGCAGCGTAGCCGGTAGCCGCGCTACCGCCGTTTAGCGTTAGCAGACGACAGGAAAAAAAGCGCCCGTGTTGTCTGCTCCTTTTCTGTGCTGCTGTTTGCCTGCTGCGCCGCTGCCTTGCTAACGGCAGCGCGACCGCGTCAGCGGTGTTTGTGTCGCCGCATGGCTGCGAACAATCGGAGGCCTCCTCCGCGAGTCTTCGTTTTGTTGTCATTTCATTTCGGGGTGTCTTGTTATCCCTCCTTCCCTTCATCTCCCCCCTCCCTCCCCGCTTTTGTCATTATTATTGTTATTATCTATTATTTTCTTCGCTCGCTCGCCGCGTCTCCCTGAACGCGCACATGCAATTGTTGTCCCCCGCGCTAGAGATATTTTTTCCACAGCTGTGAACGTTTGCTAATTTCTATATTTTGTTCTCTCTCTCTCTTTTTGCTTTGTGCTGCGTGTTGTACACGCTCTACGCCTCTCCGCGGGCTGCGACGACGGTGCTGTGTAGCGGTCGTTCGCCGCGCTGTCGCAGCAGCCAGCAGCCGTCGCCAGTGTACAGTCGGTTCCCCTACTGTGCGAAGCGTGTATTTTGTTCTCTGCGTCGTCTCTCCGCTTGGCTTTATTCTTTTTTTCTTTCTTTCTTTATAACTCGAATCCTTCTTCTATTCTGTGTCTCTCGTCCGCTGTCGCTTGGGAGAAGGAGAGGCGAGAAATCTCCGAGTGTCGCCGCAACGGTGCCAAGTGGCGGAGCGCTCGCGCCTTCCAAGACGTCGGCTAGCCGACGGACCGGACGACGGCGTGGTGATTGTGTGCGTGGCGTCGTTGCGACGTGCCGCTGTCCTCCGTGCTCGAGTACGTCAGCGCCGTGGCTTCGTTTTCGTTGGATATCCGGAACTTGCGGCGAACCTGTTTGGTACAGCTTGTACCAGCCGGCGCAACTGACCACTCCACCAACAGTGACCGCCGGTGGCCCCACATAATGCGTCGGACGACTTGACGTATAGCGGAAAACACGGTGTCAAAAATCATAAAGGTGGGTAGTATTACACGTTGGCAACGGGCGTGGTATATAAGTAGTCTGGCAGAATCGTATGGTGGTTTTCGGCGAGTGAAACCCCAGCTTTAACTTGTCTTAAGTGTGACGTTTGGCTCAACGCTTTTGCCGGGACAATCACGTTGCTGGCAAATCACGTGCTCGATCACGTGACTTCTGATTGGTTGTCGCGAAACAAACGGAAAGCCAGGCATTTCGTCAAAAGAAACAAGATGCTCGCTTTTGGGCGTTGTACACAAAAGAAATTCAGGAAGAAAAAAAGAAACGCAGTCGCCTGTTTCTTCAGTTTATTTGCATTTTTTTTAACATTGTGCAAAAACTCCTGATCGCACATCGTTCAGGTTTTGTATACGCGAATACATCGTATAAAGTCGTTTAAATCGATGTTTGAGAGTGTGTCTTCAAAAAGCATTCCGTGCCTTTTATGTGAGAAGAAAAGGTCGAAATTGCTAGAAATACTGCTACATGTACACTCATCGTTTCAGTTTTTATATACCCTCGATCTTTGTATAAGCGTTAAAGAAAATGCCGCACTTCTTTTTCATCAGTCGGCTAAAGGCGTAGCTGTTTCGGCGAAACCTAAAGGTCCATAAGAAAATTAAAACACACAGAGACATTTTTTTTTTCTTAACTTTACAAAGTCCAGTCTGTGCTGCTTCGTGCTTCAAACTCGATAAGACGGTCGACAAAAGACAAAACACATTTCCGCACTAGGTTATACCGTCTTTTGCTTTGGCGTCGCTTCGCCCGTGCACCTGCCCGCGCTGTACTTACAGGCATTGTTCTCGGCTAAATCGTCGTCTCCAGTGGCGCGTTGACGTGGCCCACTTGTATTCCCGTGCTGCAGCTTCGCGTCTTCGCGTTCCATCCTACTTACTGCAGCGTGACGTCGGGGAGTATGGCTACGTGAATCGCCGATCGTTACGCCGTGACGGTACAGGCTCGTTTTTACCGCGTACAATCTCATAAACGCGCGTTCGTTTGAGATATTTCCTAACTTGTACGCGAAAGCGGTGGAAAATAGATTAGAAGCTTTATCGATGAGGACAGGTTGTGGAAGTGATTGATAATCCTGCTTTCTAATTATCACTGTATTACGCTTAAATTAACAGTGCAGGGCTTAATTGTGGCACTTAGTTGCTAGCGCGTCCAGCGCGCTCTAGCTGAAACGATCACTCGAAGGTGTCGCGATCAAATGTTTCTGCGGTTGAGACCATTTCAACTCGTAGGCAATGCATGCGGTGTATAGAATCAGTGTGTGCTAACGATGTAGAAAACGTCTTATGTTGTTTCAGACGCATAAAGTTCCGTTAAGATGCAAAATTAAGGGGCTCTGAAATGTCACTCGTCTGTTGACGGAGCTCATCGTCTCAGCAAAACGTTTTCTTGGGCTAGTTGGTTCATTACTTCTGAAGGAAAGATTGTAGCGCAAAGCAACACACGGACAGACAAAGAGTAGCGCCAGTCTCGTGCTCTTTGTCTGTCCGTGTGTTGCTTTGCGCTACAATTTTTCCTTCAGAACTAACTCATCGTCTCGACTGCGTTGTAAGAACACATCGAAAATCACCTGCCTGTAAGCAATTGCTAATGCCCAAAAGTGAGCGAGGATCGGGATGCCACGGGCTTGCATGGGGTCGGTGTGTCTGAGGAGACTTACAACATTCACAAGGAGAATATGATGTCATTGCTATTGAATGACATTAATTTCACTGATTGTCATTTTCTCAGCGTGGTGTGACAGGACGAAAAGAAATGTCATTTATAGAGGGAGAGAGAGAAAGCTAAAGGAAAGAGTAGGAGCTTAAGCAGAGGACATCTCCTGTTGGTTGTCCTGTCTTGGGAAGAACAAATGAGGTGTGAAAGAATGAAGGAAAAGTCTATGACGTCACTTTAAGGTCATTATGACTATCGCAGTGTCCAACCAATGCACGGAAAACATGTCACTTTAAAGTGACGGCTATGACCAATGCCTTCTGTGCCATCATTTTGGAGGGAAAATAAAGCTAATACAACTTGCCTCTAACACGTTTATGTATAACTTAAACGATTGTTTTTAATATTAACAAGCTGCTTTAAAAATACACGCTCGGCCGTTTTACACAATTTCTCAAGGCTGCAAAGCCAAGTCAAGCCAAGGACTAAACGAAAATATGGCTGCCGACACGGCGCTTTTACGGCGATGAGTCAGCAATTTGCGGACTAAGCATCTATTTTTTTTTTCCAAATATGGTTTCTTAGAATAGAAGTAGCACGAGATGAATCATTCGCGGTCTTCTTACAACGTTGCTGGCGCTGAATCTATAGCATTCGGTCCCAAATAGAATGCAAATTAACGAATTCATGATGCCGTTTTCACCGAATGTCATTAAGTCTTCCTTGCGGCAGCAAGCGAATGACATTACGAACCAACGTCGTCCCTTGCAAATGACGACAGCTTTGTCACGTGACGGGGGTATTAATTTACTTCGGCTTCGACAATTCCCTTGTTGATCGGTGAGCTTTCGAATTCGCCAATTGTTGCAACAGAAGTGCTACACAATTAAGAAACACTATACACCATTGTTTTTATTGGCGTGTTATACCGTAGCGATCTGCTATGCGTACAGTCACCGTACCGCATGCCGCATCCCCTTATGGATCACCATTTCACGTACAGTCATGGACATATTAAACGAGTAGAAGACATTACACAGTGAAACAGCTTCCGCAAATGATAACTCGATATTGCAATCTCGCATCCATAGTTATGCGGTTGCGAAATATTCTTGGGGTTCCACGCCAAGCATGCCAGCCGAAGTCATGTTAACATTAATAATAATGAATTGTTAAGGTTTTACGTCTCACAACCACGATATGATTACTAGAGACGCCGTAGTGGAGGGCTCCGGAAATTTGGACCACCTTTAGTTCTTCGGCGCGCACTTAAATCGAAGCACACGGGCCCCTGGCATTTTGCCTCAGCAGCCGGCATTCGATCTAGGCACTGTACCTTGACCTTCGGGTCAGCAGTCGGTCGCCATAACCACTAGACCTCCGCTGCGGGTATGCTAACAATGCACGTACCGGCGAAAACAAAAAAACGAAAGAACGTGTTTCAGTTAGCCCTGACTTCACATTTTAATTGTCCATGACTGTACTTGTATAGATGTGTAGAAGCTGTTGATAAAAGTACCTGACATGGTGTTAGTACCCTCACTGTTGTCCAGAGCGATGTCGCCTTTCTTCATTTTGCCTGTGGCGAATCATTTTGTAGTTTGAATTTATTTGGAATGAAACTGACTTTTGAGATCGTTATTGCCGGCATCTAAGTGTTGTCTTTCTTGCCGAGGTGGCTTTCTGCGCGAGCAAAACCGCGAGCTTTTCCAGGATGTGTTTGTAAAATAGCAAAGCTGTTGACTGCCAGGTTCTACGTCGCCACATTACGATGGCCACAATGTTGTCTAGACTCTGTAGCCCCTTCGGTTACCAGTTGCCACACTTATACCTTGCTTTTTAAGTATGGCGCAAACTTTGAAGAACAAGCATACGCCTCTTTCGTTATGCTGCACATAAATATTTAAGCCACGCACACGCCGGTGTTCATAATTACGAAAACTAATTACCTTTTTTACGAATGTACACCTCTTGTATAGGTGATCCGCTATATAATGGAAACAACTAAATATTTTTTAAAAAGATTTTTATGTACAATATGAAATGCGGGAGTCTCTGTGTCGCGTTTTGTAATTCGCAACTTTGCTTGTAGGAACGACGTATCGTGAAGCTTCCGCAGTACGCATCCCCCCCACCCCTCTTTTTTTCTTTTTTTTTTTTCTTTTTAACGTTGAAGCGAAAAGGGTCAATCGCCGTGACGGGGCACGCAGGTGTTTGGTACACGTGAAGCGGTGAGCACACAGCTCTGCAACAGCGCAGACACCGACACTAGTAAGCTATATAAAAACGGGTCAGATTATCTGACTATCACAATAATGAGACGATAGTCAACGAACGTGTGCCTTATTTGCATCACTCCTCCTCGTTGCTCGTCACGTTGAGCGTAAAACAGAATAACCATATCGATGCTTGAAATCGTCGTGCCGCTCTCAAAGTATACAGTGTACTCTTGCTTCCGTTAGTTGTCTACCCCCGACTGTTCATGCGCTGAAGTTCGGAGAGAGAAAGAGAGAGACGATGAAGTTTAGATTTAGGCGCACGTTAAATAAACCCCAGGCGGTCGAAATTTCCGGAGCCCTCCACTACGGCGTCTCTCATAACCATATCGTTGTTTTGGGACGTTAAACCCCAACAATTATTATTATGAAAACGATGGAGTTTGGATTCTAAACCACGTCGTTGAGTCTGGTGGGCAGTGGTATAGAATGTGCTCAATCGTCTTCTCACAGGCGCATAAGTTTTCATGCCGCACTGCTGGCCATTGCAATGAGATACGAATACGCATTCGTAAACGCCGCACCCAACCACATGCGACACAGCAAAGTTGCGTCGCGTCGTTAGAGCCGGTTGGCATCGATATTTGGGCTTTGAACGACTTTGCGCCGTTATGAGCGAAAACTTATTGCAAGAAAGAAAAAAAAACTAAGAAAACGAGGAGATGTTGTAACTGCACGACCCCCCCCCCACTTTCTTGCAGTCATAATTCAAAAACATGTTTCTCTGCACTGCACAGTTGCCAGTAGAATAGCCGCCCAACAGCCGTGATTCAAATCATGACAAACTGCTGATAACACGCGTTCTGGGACTTGCTTATTGCGCGTGTTCTCATAAAAAAAACATCAACAACAAAAAAAACATCAAAAAACGGTGCGCCTAACATTTTTTCACGTCAATGCAAGCGAAAAGGTGTGCTTGTTCGTGCACCCGCTGTTTCCAAAAATGACGTCATATGACTACGTCAATTGCGCAGTCTGCCTCGTAGTAAAGCTATAGCTCAACATGTATCGAAAAGTGTGTCGATTTGTTGGTGAGATATTTTATTTTTAATTTTATTTTGTGTAGTACGCCATGCACGGAGCTTACACGAATTTGTTAGTGCCATGTATAACCACCAAAACTCTGGATTGTTAGCACAGTATGCTTTATAGATCTAAGCGCTGGGCCTGTAGTGCAGGCGGGATCGTATACCCCGGTCGCATTCCGATGGAGGCGGTATGCTAGAGGCCCGTGTACTTTTATTTAAGGTGCACGTTAAAGAACCCCAGGTGATCGAATTTTCCGGAGCCCCCCACTACGACGTCCCTCATAATCATATCGTAGTTTTTGGGACGTAAAAGCACAACAGTTATTGTAATGTAGTGCAGTCGACCAGCATACGTAGTTTTGCAATATGCCTTTACGTCTCTCTTCTTGAATACCCGCGAATTCGACGCATTCCGCCGCTTCAGCCTTGTGTGACACTTAAGCGTGAACAATAAAATGCGACCTTCAAGCACGCAAATAATAAAGGGTGCGCGGGCTACTTCATCTGCCTTGGACACTATACTACCTCGGTCAGCATGCGCTGGAAATCACCTCGGCGCGCTCTGATATCGTCGTGACCTCATTTAGAGGCTGCTTTTATCTTGGGCTCTTAGACGTGGGAACGATATGCTTTCCGGCCCGTGATAAGAACTCTGGTGTGTCTCTCCTTGACTGCGCTGTCTTTATATTTATCATTACGCAACGCCAGCAGCGTGGAGGGAGTCGAGATTTCGGGAAACGTACACGTCGTCATCGTTGCAGTCCCGCAGTGTTATAAAAACCGTTATATTACCACGTACTGTGTGGGAAGTGGCGTGTCCTTATCTAATCTGTTGATAACCAGCCCGCGGCAGTGCTGTCTAAGCGGGCGACAGGTGCTCCAGTATGGCGTTTGTGACGTCACACTTGTTTGCGTCATCGGTCACTTTCATTCGGCACGAAGTTTTTGTTTTCTGAACAAAATGTCTGTCCTGAAGTCTTCTGCGCGCTTTCTGTTATATGGTATGGTGATGTACGATAATGATAATGTCTGACAGAATTAAACTCCTTATTTACTCGCCTTCTACTAGCACTGGCTAGTGTCGGGCATAGCGCTGACTGTTGCCTGTATGTTGACTACTGCTGGCTTTTGTAGGCTAATGTTGCGTGTCCTCTGTTATAGCAGCAACGCCTTTTTCACTCAATCTCTGTTCTCTGGTTAAGTTATATACCTTTCTTTTTTTTTTCTTACAAATGGTGGTTCGGTGAATTGTCAATACGTTGACATTGTCAATACAATGTCAACGAACCCGCTGTTACAGAGATAACACTATTGAAAAGTGAAATAAGGTACAAAAAGATTATTACATTTTGATCCCTTCGTGCTGTCCAACACCTTGGTAGGGTTTGTACAGGAATAAGATTTTGAAAACTTAATAAGGTAAAGAACAATAAAATTGGCTGTAATATAACTGCGCTATTAGCCTGTACTTGTAGGTCGGGCAACTTGCTTCGATGAGGTCACGCGAAAGGTGCAGCATATGGTGTATTACGTCACGTAACCGCTCCCGTCATTTTAGGCAAGTGCATGAACGTTGTTCCGGTTTTTATCGCGACGTCAATGCTGAACAAGGGACGCAGTGGTATGACATAAACGGCGCGTACAAACTGAATTTTACGCCGTTAAGGGTGAAATAACGGTGTTTTCATATCCTTGTTTCCCTGTGGGGGGTGTTTATTTTCACTCCCTTGCTCTGGACTGACGTTATTAAGTACCCTTCGCTACGGGTGTTGCCAAACGCTCACGAAGGGTGTCACCCATGAGACGAACCATTTACACCCTCGAGGGTATTTAATTTTATGTAGTGTGCCGTCATAGAAACGGCGATGTCAGCAGCCTCGCATCGCACTGTTGGTGGGAATCTCTCCGCTTGTCGAAAGCGTACAGTTTAACGTCGAAAACGAAACCAAGCAAAACCGAAACAACCCACCCACGAAGGCGAGATCGCTCTGACCGAAAGCTGTTATCAGGAAATAACAACGAACGTTCATTGAGGGGGCAATAACTTCCGGCAAAAGGAAAGGAGGGGGCCCTATACTGCAGAACCAAGGGAACGCGAGTATGTGTACGTATAGACTGAAGAGATGATAGCAGCTAGTAAAGAAACAGCGTCGATGGAACATGTATACGAGCTGCAGACTGACTGCAAACAGACCTGCGGGGACATGTGATGGCCTCCTTCGCGAAGCGCGTCAGTCTTTCCTTTCTTTTCCCTTTGCTTTACCCAACCAAGCCGTGCCCTCTCCTTCACCTCCTCCTCCGCCGTCGTCGTCAAAACAAAATCACTTTAGCGAGAGCACCGCATTGGGGAGTGAGCGCTGCGCACCCCTGACAGTCACGTACTCGCACACATAGATTCTCATGCACCAACATACGCCCTAGGACGCATATGCCGTCTCTGTTCTCTCTCTTTCTCTCTCACACGCTTTCTCTCTCTCCCAACCCAAACCTACGCACTACTACTACATTTGGTTCAGCTCCTGGCCAGCACCCGCGGGCAGTCTGAGTCGTCGTGCGGTGTTTGCTTCCTTCCGCAGCCGTCGATATATCGATGTTTGAGGGCTTTTTCTTCCTCCCCTACCTGTCTGGCCTTCTCCTCCTCCTCTCCCTCTATCCTATGCACCCCCGGTCTTTTGTGGCGGTGGCCCCTCCCCGCCCTTCCGGCTAGCATGCACATGTCCCGAAAGCTTCTACATCTGCCGCTGCCGCTTCACGAGTTCTGGCATTCGAAACTGGCCGCCACGCTTTTCTTTCGTTTTCATCGCCGTACTTTTTTTGTGTGTAGGTTCTGATTTCGTGCAGCCGCCGCCGCGTTGTTATTGGATACGTGCGCAGGGGGGGGGGGGGGGGGGGGGGGGCTCCGGCACGGGCTCTGTAGTCCGCTCTCTTTCCCATGGGTGCGTGTTGTGCAGTGAAACTCCGGGCGAGACGTGCTGCGTTCGAGCGTCACGATGATCGTTGCGGTGTCGTACTAGTTAGTAGCCTTCGTTGGCTGCGTCGGCGTGCGCTTCACGCCTGTTCTTTGCCGTTTTAAACGAGTTTGCCCTTGTTCTGACCGCATCGTTCGGGGCAGTGTGTATGTGTGCGTGGGTGCACCGTGAAATGACATCGACCTGTGTATCTCGGTGGCGTGTGTGAGTTGCTACGTGTGCGGTGATGGAGTGGCGTGTTGTCGTCATGTGCACCCAAGGAATAATCGGATAGTTCTCTGCCGTCGTCACAGTACAGGAGAGAGTGGACGGAAACTTTATTGCCTGCGCAAGGACGGTGCGTAGAAAAGTGCGCAGAACGCACTAATCTGTCTTGCGCGCACGTGCCTGTACCTTCTTCTTATTATTATTATTACGATTATTATTATTGTTGTTGTTGTCGTCGTCGTCGTCGTCGTCGTCGTCGTCGTTGTTGTTGTTGTTGTTGTTGTTGTTGTTGTTGTTGTGTGCATGTCTGAGAGGTTGGTACCATTTGTGATGCCCACTGCTCCTTGTCTTCTTAGGCAAACAGCGCATAGCAAGACATTTGAACTTAAATTTTTGAATTGAGTTAATTCTGCAGCAGGGCGGCGAGGATGACCAGACTATAGAGCTTCTAGTACACTCTAACCAGGCAAAAGCCCGCATTGAGAAGCTGGCCACCTCGTACACACACGGCAGCTTCACAGCGGTTAAACAAACACGGTCAGAATTAATAAACAAGGTTAACATGGAAACATTTCGTACAGTTGAAGTGAAGAAAAAAAGGGGTAATGATGAAACAAAAGAAAAGAAAAAGCACGCGAACTTATTATGGCAGCAAAAGCTGTCACATGTCGCGTCGCTTTTTTAGAGGCAGTACGGCACGTGGGAATATTCGCGCGTGTATATTGGAATTAACATATCTTGGTGGGTCCTCTTTAATGTTTATAAGCTCCTGAGACCTGTTGTTCTAAATATCTGAATTTTGTTCACAATTGAGATTTCAAAAACTTGAAGTCACGTGTGCGTTGGAAAGATTGCATCGCCAGGTTAGTAATGTATGTCGTTCTTAATTATCCAAGTTGGCTTTTAAGGGCTCGTTTTTCTTTGTTAGACATAATATTAATGAGAACTAACAGCCAGTAATGCCAAGGAAAATATAAGGAGACGTTATTTGTAATAATCGGGATATAAATGTGAAGAAAGTAAAGTGGACGAAAAGATAACTTGCCGCCGGCAGGGACCGAACCTGCGACCTTCCAATAACGCGTGCGATGCTCTATACCACTGAGCTACGGCGGCGGTCATCCCCCCCGTCCACTTTATAGGGTATATATATGTGCATTTAAACCTGAAAGAGTGTTCCACACTCGCCGCCATGGTTGCGATCGGCGCTGACTGATCAAGGCCGGACCACGCTTGCGTTGGAGAGGTTCGCAATTTGCGCGGAGCAGTTTCCTTGGTTGACGGCTTTCAGAGACCGATCGTTAATCACCCGTTTTGAAGCTCCCGAGTCGACAACGGAAGGGTGTAATTTAAAACTTGACACTCGCGCAGCGGTGGGGGATCGCCAATTTGCCCTTCGAGGCGCTCAACGAAGACTGAATGTTGTACTATACGGCCCGTTGGTTTGGGACCATTACTGACAGCTGTGATCGTCTCGGCGCTCTGTCTTCCTTTCAAGCGTTCATTGCGAATTCTTGTGAAGTTGAGTTGTCGGATGGACCGACGCGCATGATATATATATATATATATATATATATATATATATATATATAGTGTTTCACGTAAGTAGGACCAAACATTTTAAAAAAAAGTGGCCCGCCGCAACTGAATCAAGCCAACGACATATATATAGTTTGCCGTCATGTGGCGCTCGTTAGGGTATCTATTATGTTGCGTTTAATTAGTTAATTAACTAAGTTCAATTATGCAAAATTATGTAATGTTCACTTTAGGGCCAAGTGCGTTTTTACGTTGTAGAGCGCATTCCAAAACGACCAATCCAACTTTTTTGTGGGGACTCTTATTGACATGCTGTGAAAGAAAAGTTGGCGCACCAATGAGGCGCCGGCTACCCACCACGGCGGTCTAGTGGTTATGGTCCTCGACTGCTGACCCGAAGGTCTCGGGATTCTGCTTATTTGTTGCAACGTACAGGCGGGTCCACTATTCACGGGAACACTTGCGTGCAGGGCATGTTTGGATTTCGCTCTCTTGCAAAAACATAGTGGCTTAGATTTGCATAGAGCTACTGGTGGTTGACAGTTCTGCCTCTTCTTGACAGACTCGTGCAGTGCATGAACAATGTTTCCCTGTCCACTTGCTGTTAGAGGGCCAGCAAAATGAAAGGTGCTCATTGGAGTGTTCCCTTTAACAGCGGACCGTACTGTACATGCTTCGTGGTGATTTTTTTTTTCCCGGCTTTTAAAGAAAGCCCGCGAACTATGATATAAAACCATGCGCTACCGTACCGCAGCGCTTTCAACCGTGTTTTCGAGCGAAAAGAACCGGTCAAATAACCTATCGCTTGTCAAGGGACGACGGTGCTTCCTTGCTGTGTGCGGCGGTAAAAACTGCTGACGCACTGGGAAGCCGACGCTGCCGTCGCCTAGAGTCGCGGCGTTTGCTCGTCAAGGGAGAACACGTTTGTGCGTGTTGGTAGTTCGTCGTACCTCGGAGACCATAGCGCACTGAACGAACACGAGGCAAGATGAACACAGGACAACTGCTTACTTTCAACTAAGGTTTTATTGCAGATCCAGAGCATATATAAACACACACATCTAAAACTGCAAGAGCGAACAACTGGCAGAAAGAAAGAAGGTAAATGGACACGTGTCGTCTAAGCCAAGCGAAATGAAGCAAGCCGTTACCGATTTCACTCGACCAAGGGTAGTGGGCTCATAGGCGTGCGCAGGGCTCCCCATTGGGGGGAGGGGGGGGGGGGGCGAAGGTTAATCACAGCGCCCCCCCCCTGCTAAGTCAATGCACGGGGCAGATTTTGCGCCCCCCCCTCTTAGGTGACTAGGGGGGTGTTAATGTACGGGGACAATTTTGCGCCCCCCCCCTCGTGGGTGATTTGGGGGGGCGGCTGCCCCCCACCCCTGTGCGCACGCCTATGAGTGGGCTTGCACTGCGGTGAAACTTGAAGAACCCTGCGCATGCCAATGCGTCAGGGCATGTAGCCACTTGCTGCAACGGAGCTTACGTAAGCGATAACGTTACAAATTTGGATGACAACAATTATTGATTGTCTCCCCCCACCCCGGTTAAACGTGAAAAAGCTGCGCCTCTGGTAACCTACACGTGTTAATTGTTTCCTTTCACTCTATGCAGCCTTAGGGGACCTGACCAAGTTCAGCCAACTGAAAGAGCACTACCGGACGCGCTACGAACATGCCCACTGCCTCTTCACGCCGGACTCGAGGCCCCAGCGGGTGCGCCAGCTGTACGAGCACGCGGCGGCCACGCCGGCGTTGCACGTGATCCGCGACGTCGTCGCAGACGATGGCGCCGAGAACTCGCCCCGCAGGCTCTTCCTCTGCATGCCCGTCTGGGGCGACGCCTCGCGAGCCAGGAACGTACTTGACATCGAGACCAGGAGGGTGAGTGATTATACTAGATGCATTCACCGCGTCTCTGAAAGTGCACCCTTTTACTCAGTTGCCACGCGCAATCGCGCAATCAAAAATGTCGCTCTGCGCACGAGCAGAGCGGCATCTCATTTTCTCAATCGAGTTCAAATTTTGCGCAGCGAATGCCGTCGAAAATAACGAATTATCGAATATATCGAAATATTTGATGTAGCGTAGTATGCAGTCGGACTTTAAAAAAAAAGTGAGGATTTGTTCGACATATCATACGCAAGTTTTGTTGAAATTGTTGCAGTTTCGGTCGAATTTTGGTGCGCATGTTAGCTTCACAGCACTGCTTCCCGATAATGTAAGAAACACGCATTCACGGCAATGTGCGAGATGTTTTGTTTTTAATTTCGTATTTTCCCTCTATTTGTAGTTGGCGATGCGGGGTAATATTCAGGGACGGGTCGTGCGCGAGAAAATACGGTACAGCTGTGAAATAGCACTTAAAATCTTCATACACAGCTGTGCGTACTCGTCAGTCGCCGGAAGCGTGTACTCTGCATTGACCTTAATGTCGGCCTTGTTTGTCAATACCATGCTCGATGTACTTCTTGGGATGCTAAACGCAGTGGCGACATCAGATTTCTGTTCTCCACGTTGGACTGTTTCGCCAGCTTTGTGGAGAACAGCGGGTTCCTCAGTTTTATGGCGTCCATCATGTTATCAAAACGAGCGGAGAAGCGAACGGCAACCCCGCACAACGCACGCCGGCGCGAAGATGATGACGTGATAGCGAGAAGTAGTTTCTACCCGCTCCACGCGGAGCGCTCCTAATCCCACCGCTCACTTCCCAAAATGCACGTCGAAAAGCCTCCTTCCGTGAGAAAAAGCAAAAAAGTTGTGGTGGAAAGCCAACTTCTTTCGATATATCGAGTGTTCCGGCTATTTTTGTTTGATGTAGCCATAGATATTTCTGTGTGTTGACGCTAAAGCATTGCCGTGTTCGGAAATATTTCGATATGAAGGTCAATTCGATTTACCCAAGTTGAATATAGTCGAGTTTGACTGTATTGTGTATCGGTAATTATGGTACTCGGTTGCTGACCCGAAGGTCGTGGGTTCGATTTCAGCCTCGACGGTCTCATTTCGGTGGAGGTGAAATGCTAGAGGCCCGCATACTTAGATTTAGGTGCACATAAGGAACACCAGATAGTAGAAATTTGCAGAGCCCTCCACTACGGTGTGCCTCATAATCGTATTGTGATTTTGGCACGTAAAACCCCAGATAATATTATTATTATTATTATTATTATTATTATTATTATTATTATTATTATTATTATTATATTTAATGCATCGCTTGGCAAAGACAGTGTGTGACGTATGTACACTGCACATGCATAGAGTAGAATTTCTCATTCCGACCCTGATACAACGATCACGGATATAATGAATATAAACGAATTGGCAGACTACTGAATTTTTTTTCTTGCTGATGACGGCATGCAAAAAACGAATAGATCCTCATGGCATTTCCACGATATTAGAGGTTAGAACATCTGTAGCAGTCACGCGCCAGCACGTTTATTTGCTGGAACACCCCAAGTGCTGTTCTGGATCGCCATCTTGCAAGCGTGTAAATGGTTCAAAAAACATACATAATCTTCTCTTTTAGAAAATATATATTGGGTACACAAGTACTGACAGTCCAAAGGAAGTAGCGTGGCACTCGCTCCAAGCTCTTGCGTGTAAACATGCAAGTTGCAAAAAGTTCCATGTTGCGTCTCTTGACGACGTTGTTACTCGAGCCTGTTTAGACTTGAGCCTTTTGCTTTTATTTCAAGATGGCTCGTCCTTCTAGGTTCGTTTCGTCTCGGGTTCCATTGTCAGTTTCTCTTTTGTTTCTGTTTTATGTTACGCTCGAGCTCTTCACCTTATCATCCATGCGAGGCAATGGAATTTGAGCTCCTCTATCAGTGCTGCTGCTGCTTTGAGAGCTCCACTTGTCATGCGCGTGAGACCGGTCTGACTGATAGGGCAGCCGCTTTCTTAGCCATGCCAGGTGCAATGTGTGTGGCCAGTGTTTCCAAGCCAAGATATGAGGCACACGCTGTTAGGAGGAATAGATGTTTTCGTTGCAAAGCCACTTCCGTTGTTTGTAAGTACTGCTATGGTGTGGCGCTCTGCACAGCTTGGCTTTGCGAGGCTTTGCACTAAACAATCGATCTCAGTTAAAAAACTGTCGGTGTCTAAGTGCCCACAGTTGTGTCATAACATCTAAGGACATCTAAGTTTGCTTGTTTGACAATGTTGTTTTACATGTACATAGATACATATTTGTGAGGAGGACAGTGTATGTATGTTTAAAGACAAATAGGCATTCTGTTGATTTGGTGTGCGTATTGTGCTATTGTGCCGTTTATGTGAGCTCAGATGTTTATATAATCAATTTAGTTAGTACATACAAAGCCTTCACTTTGTTGCTGTATCCTCCAGCATGCCACAGACAAACAGGCAAGGCTTCTGCTGTTTGCAAGTGAACACGTCCGCATATCACTGTTACCTAATGTATCGCATACCTTGGCTACGACACACACTGTCATAGACAAATTGAATGTCAAGACAAAAGACTGAAGTAGCATGTTGTTTTCCGGTTCTCTCTCAAACATATGGTCTCGCATCTGGCTTGCCAAAGATTGCGTAGGGTCTGGACTAAGCGTACAAGCCAGAATTGTACCAACATTACGTTAAGCGGAGGAATAAGAAATGAAAGAATTCATTGCAGTTAATGCTTCTTTGTTTGTGTTTTGCTTCTGTGCGATAGCACTTCTAGAGCTCTGTATGCAATTTTGAGCGCAGTTTGGGCCTTTAGAGCATGTGAGTGTGTAATTATGATGCAAGATTAATTGCTGTCATAAAACCAAAGTACTTACATACAAGCACATGTCAGTTGTTGTGTGCAATTGCTATTAATTACCCTGAATATATGTTGGGTAAAAATTAAATCGGGCTGCGTGATCCCAATTTCATTAATCCAGTTCATTTCACTGGCTTAGTGTTTGAGTGCCGAAGCATTAAGTGCGTGGCGTCGTAATTCTCAGTACACATGCCTTGTTGTTCCAGCCCGCGAGCTTGGTTACGGCTGGCCAAGATGCACAAGATAGTGGAGGAGAGGAGCCGTTGATGCTGCCGTCTCCCGAGGAGAAAATGCACGCTCTGTCCTTGGAGTACCCACCCGTCGTGGTTCCCATCGACACATCGGAAAGCAGTTTCAACCGCTTGTCGTCAGTGCGGAGGTCTTTGATACATGTGAGTGTGGCCATGCATATCTCGTCGTTCGTTGAAGAACTGCAGCAGAATATGTTGTAGTGTATTTAGGAACTTCAAATTAATTTTGGAAAGCATTTGATTACATGCTAAATTGGGTTGCTTTCCACAAGTGTAAGAATTTTATGCTGATCTAGGTGTTCTATATAAAACAAGAAAAAGAAGTGTCATTGACTAGCCTGCCGACATTCAGCTCATTCAGTTCTTTTTTTGTAACCCATTTCAATATATTTTGCTTTATGCAAAGTGCACTTGTTATGTTGTCTTGTATTTTTCGTTTGACAGAGTAGGCTATTCGAGTCTTCGTAGGCAACATTTTACTGTATTGTTGTTATTTTAAGACAGTATTTATTTTCCTACTAGTGTATTACGAATATGCTATACTATATTGTTTTCTTTTCTTTCACTTAAAAAAAGACTACTGTGGTTACGAGCCTGCTACGAAATAGTGATTTTTAGCGTTAGAAACGGTTTATTTTTCATAATACCTGAGGCCTCTCTGAGGCATCACTTAACCATTAGCTTCTGTGCCTTTCTTGGTGCACTGTTTCAGGGAATGAAGCATCTGCTCTGTTGAGGGTTGCTTCACCTTTAGATGTTGGAAACGGCACCTTTAGTAGCGTGCAGGGGCACATAGGTTATATGCTGACTGAACTGCAGAAACTTGGCTTCCAGCTGTTGTTGAGGAACATGGGATATTTATCTCATGTATAGGAATCATATAGGCATGTTCTTGCTTGCTGCAGCTGGCATGTCCCAATGCCTCCCCTTGTAGCTACATACTAGGACAGTTTGAGAGCAGTTATTGAGAAGACAGGCAAACCAGCATGATTAAGCCATAGGTTACACAGGTGCATTCATAATTATGGAAAGAGTAAAAGAAAATGTAGTTATAAAAGGTGCCGACACTTATAACAGCACGAGGGACATGACAATTTGCCTCCACGTACATGATGAAACGCGGTGTTTGCAGCCGATGAGATGTTCTGTGACTGAACGGAGAGTAACTTGAACAACATTGTCTGTTGTCTATTCGGTCTTCCACCTGTCTGACTTTACTGCCCTTTTGTTTGCACTGCCCAATATGTTGACTACGAGCTAACCAGCACAGCATTGTAGTCCCGCAGGGGAGACCATCTCAGTAGTGGTACAGAAACACTGCTCATTATTTTTATGTTTGCGAAATAGAGCAGGCAATGTAGTATTTGAATGACAACATAAAACTGGAGGCCACGGCAAACACAGCTGGTAGCCAGGTCACCTCAGTTGGAGCACACAAGCTCCTGCTTCGTTATTCGTGGGCCTTGGGACATTTGGGTTTGTAATTAGACTTGAAGGCGTCTGGGAGAGTCTGAGTAGAGCTTTTCTCGCGCAGGTTGACTTCCTGATCAAGCGCAAGAAGCATCACAAGAGGAGAAACACAATCTCGGACGGGAACTCCAAGGAGATCGCAGAGGCGCTCACGAGCCGCAAGAAGTCTGGCACATTGGTCAAGACTGAAGCCCTGATCCACAGCTCGTGCCAGACCGACGACGACCTGCTCCAGACGGCGACCGGCGCCAAGTCTAGCGGGCGAAGCGGCGGCGGTGCCTCCAGCAAGCGCCGACCCGAGGAGAGCCCTTCATCCGGCGAGCTTTCGTCCTCGTCGTCCACGACGACAGAGACGAACGTTAACAGCAAACCAGAGAAGCGGCTGTCCTTCTACGAGGCCATGAACTTCAGCAGGCTCGGCCGCGACTGGAAGTTCCTCAAGAAGTCCGGCAAGAACAAGGAGGCAGACAGTGGAAGCCACGGCGGGACGGCAAAAAACGAGGCGGGCAGGGCGGCGGAGAGCGGCACGTCCACTGGCGGGAGTGAGAAGAAGAAGCGGTCGTCCCTGCTGCCCATATCGACCAACTCCGGCGCGATGACGGTGGCAGTGAAGCTGCGCGAGACATCGGCCCGGACGTCGGCCAAGGGCGGCGAGGATGGCCAGTCATCCAGCGGGAACTGGAGTGCCAGCAGTAGCACGCGGGCCTCTGTCGATTCTGACCAGCACCATTCGTCGGGGCCATCCCCCGACATGATCCCGCACAGTCACTCGGAAAGCTCTCTGGGCAGAGACTCGCTCTTCTCGGACAACACGCATCACAGTACCGATGGGAGGTCAGTGCGCAGCTTGAAATTCGGCAACGGCTTCAGCATTGTGCAGGAGTGCACTTAACTGGGCTGGTTGGTGGTTCATTACAATGGGGACAATTAGCGCTAGACGCGAGACGGTGGTAAAACAACAGACAGGGCACTGAACTAACAACCACTGGTTTATTTTCATTTATAGTTCATCGGGTTCTTTTCTGCTCCAATGGCTGGTAGTTCAGTGCCCTGTCTGTCGTTCTATCACAGTCCCATGTCTAGCGCTCTTCGTTTCTTTTGTCAAGATTGTGGCATGTTTATTTATGTAGCTGCTCTGAAGGGGAAACACAAATTGGCCGAAGGATGTAGCAAATCTCTGTCTTGTAAATGTTGCTCCAATAATGATTCTTATTTTCTGATTTGTGAAGCGTCACAATTGTGTGTGTCCCTTCTTGACCCTGTCTGCAAGGTGTTTCTGCACTGATACTTTAAGAAGTGTAAAGTGTCAGTAGCTATAGCGACATCTATCTACTTTGTCCATTTGATGACGCCTTTGCCCACTGCCAGCAGATCTGATGTTGGTAGTTAATTACAGGTGCTCATTTGTACAGATTTCGTGGAAATTGTCCTGTTTCCAAATGCAGAAAAGCTCAGACAGACCAGAATAGTTTCCTTCTTCCATTTTATCTATTACTATGGCTGGTTACTTAGTGCATCTATCGTGCCTTACAAAAGAAACAAGACTGAAACAGCCTATAGTCATTTTCTATCTGCAGAGGTTATAAGGATACTGTAAATTCCTTCACATAAGTGGTTGATTTTGTGGTGTTAGGTATGTCTGCATGCTTCAGTAAGTCTTTGGTTCCATAACCAGTGATTACGTCAGGGTATGGACAACTTATCTCGAATGTGCATATGATCACGTTGACTCTTTATAGTACGGCCACTCAGTACATCATCTCTTGTATTCACCATTTCAGGTCTCACGACGGGACAACACCAGGTTATACATCGGATGTCTCCGTTGCCCTGACCGCAACAACACTAGCATCGTCTTGGAAGCACCCTGGCCAGGGCCCACTGACTACCCGCTCTAACATGAATTCCACCTCAACTGATCAAGAAAGCCACTCGGGCACCATAACACCGGAAGCATGTCATTCAGATTCCAAATCGTCTTCATCACCCGGAACGAGAAAAATCAGCGTTGGGTCGGACCCATTTACTAATCCCATCGACGACGGCGACTCCTCGGTGTACTCAGTCGACACCGACGGTTATTACACCTCAATGCATACCGACAGTGGTCTCAAACATGGCCTTGCCAAGTTTCCCAGTGAACAGAACGGAGACCTTGCTGCTTCTGGTGACAGGGGATCGCAGACATCTATAGACACAATCGGAAACCTGAGTCTTAACAGCTTCTTATCGCAGAATGCAACGGACACTGCAACTGACAATTGCTCGATCGCAAGCACTCTTACGCAGAGGTCCAAGGCACCACCTCTGCCCCCGCCGAGGCTGTCCAGCGTGAGGACCCTGTCACCGATTCCTTCACAGAAGGAGAGTTCCCCACCAGTTTCCGCTGGTGATATATCGGAATCGGACTGCGAGGTTGGTGAACGGCTCCGGAGGAAGACGTCCATTAGCTCGTTTAGGTACCCTTCCATATGTGCGGTGTCTCCCGAACCCAGTGACGAGGACAGCTGCCGTCTCGATGCAGAGAAGCGGGCGTCTGGCCAGAACTCTCCATTGTCCGAGCCTAACGTGTCCCACGCTGCAGAAGCAGCAAGTGAACTGCCCAGTACACCTTCTGGCACTGTACCTGTAAAGGCAGCAGAAGCAAAACAGCATGCCAGCACAGTCAAAGAGGCAGACGAACCCTCTGCGAGACTCAACATGTATGGTGTGCAGTCCGTGCGCGATGTGCCATTTCTC
The DNA here is from genome assembly GCF_013339695.2 of Rhipicephalus sanguineus. Taxonomy (NCBI): domain Eukaryota; kingdom Metazoa; phylum Arthropoda; class Arachnida; order Ixodida; family Ixodidae; genus Rhipicephalus; species Rhipicephalus sanguineus. The sequence goes on along the minus strand of NC_051181.1, from coordinate 129,558,817 downwards.
AACACACTCGTCTCCCAACCGAATGCACCTCCCACCCCCCAACCACAACCTGTGCTGGGTTCGTTCTCATCCGCCGACGGCGACCACGTGCAAGGTGTGTTACCTGGCACTTCAAACAGAAGTGACCTTAATGCAAGAGCATCGAGGTTGCCTCAGAGTAACGAGCGAAAGCAAAGTCCCATTCATGCACCAGTCAAAGTGACGAATAAGAAAGAGGCTAGTAAAAGTCCCCAGGCAAGAACTGCACCAGCGCTGCAAGGTGGCACGGCAACTGCAACTTCTGGCAGGAAGGAGCAGACAGGAGCCGCAAAAGCGTCTGCTAGTCCTCAGACTGCGCAAATGCATAAGCAAAAGACTCCATCGCCCACTTCCTCCCCATTTTTCCTGAACAGACCATCCTCACTTATGAGCAAAACACGATCACCGTTCCTCTCCTACCTGTCTAAAAACTCTTCTCCCCCAAAGACCCCAACCACGCCGAGCCCGCCGTCACCTGCCAAGTCGGCAGGCCGCGACATGAACGTCAAGCAGCTCACACTGAGCGGCACCAGCTGCAAGGTGCAAGACGCAACCCACTCTTCTCCCGAGCCTTCCAGTCCTCAGAGCAGCCCTCAAACGAGCCCGCAAACAACGCCCCCTGCCGTGCCCCCACCTCCACCTCCACTCACCTACAGCAGTCGGGTGCTTGAACAAGGTTCCACGAGACAGCCAAGTGCCATCAGCGATGCAAACAACGACTTTGCGCAGACACCTTCTTTCAGCAGGGCTGGTGCGAGAGTGACCCTAGATTCCGAAGGCAAGGTCATTTACAGTTCTAATTCACTGGGCCGGCATCGTGATGGCTACACGATGACATCGGGAAGTGCTGGGTTGCCGGGAAAGTGCATGACCTTACCTGCATCGATGCCTCCCACACCTGGCTCTAATCAACGCGCTTACGTTCGGCTGGATCCAAGCGGCAAGGTGGAGACGTACTCAAGCAGTACGATTCCTAGGACCCGGTACTCCGTGTCAGGCGCACCTACGTCTCCCGACACGAGACCGCCACTCTTGCAGTACAGAGACGGAATGTTTACATTGAGCAGTCCTCCAAACAGTACTTCCACACCGAATGCCAGGTCCCAGTTTCCTCTGTCTGGAAGGAGCACGCCACAGCCTGGTATGTCGGGGTACGTTCACAGCAACGCGTCTGGCAGGAGCACACCTCAGCCTGCCATGTCGGGTTATCCAAGCAGTCATTCGTCGGGTAGAACGACACCAGTTCAACGTCCTGCATCCATTTCAACTCCGTATTCCAACAGGCCTTCTGGTACAAGCACTCCCATCTCTGAAAACGGCTCTTCGGGTCGTGTGACGCCTCTGCATCACTTTTCGCCCATCAGCGTGCCAGCGACGACTTCGCCCGGGAGAAGAACTCCGCTGCAGCCTTCCCCGAGGGAACCGGTTGGGACCAAGTGGGTGTCGGGGTTGCCGGCTTCTCCACCAAAGTCATCGCCTAGCCCCTCAAGTGCTGTACAGCACATGCCACCTTCGCACATAATTCAGGCACCTGTAGCGCGCACTCATCCTAGTGGCAGGACTACCCCGGTGCATCAGCACTCGTCACCTACAAATACCCACATTCCAAGCCACGCTGCCTTCCCCGTATCGCACAGTCATAATGGTGTCCCCATTGCTTCCAGCCCGGTGTCTTCATGGAACTCTGGTCAGGCCACACCGGTGTCTAGAAACACTGCTAGGAGCCCAACGCCAGTCATGCACTACCAAACCCACGGCCACCGAATGGAGAACAGTGCCGCTTATGCTTCGGCACCAAGGCTCGTGCCGCCTCAGTCCTATGGGCACGGTCCGCATGACGGGCATCTCGTCAACGGGAGGATGACGCCAGTCGATATGCTGCACCACAATTCTGCAAATCAGTACAATTTTACGGACAGGGTCACTTCGGGCAGGACAATGCTTGATCACCCAGATGGAAGTGTACCGAGGAACCAGTACACTTCCTACATACCTAGAGCTCCTTACCAGCCTGGCCAATCACTGATAAGGGGACCCCTTGGTCAGCAAGTCAGCATGTCAGTGAATGCAAGGGGAGGTGACCCTAGAAGTTTGATTCCTAACCACGTGTCGGCAAATGGCATCCGGGAAAATCATGCTTACAGTCAGGGCGGGCCCTTACCTTACGGTTATCGTTCTGCTAACTCTTCCCGGCAATCGCCGGTGCCAAGGAGTCCGATGAGCTCGACGCGACTGTTGACGCCCGACCATGCCAGGACGGAATATGGGCAGTCAGTCCAAAATCAGGTTCCTCCAGCCTCGTACGGCATGGGTCCTAGAAGCCCTCCGCAGCCCATTCACAACATGCAGAATTTGAGGCAACCGCAAAGCATTCCTGGACCGGGTCACTTAGGATCAAGGGAGGCTTACGAAAATCAGAGACAGATGCCAGGAATGTACATTCCAAGCTCGCCACAGAATTCCTACCAGGGCATCAACCATGCCGTCATGCCCATGCCGGGCACAATCGACTCGCCGTATAGTTTGCGAGACCTTCGGAAGGAGGGTTCTCCGACGGCGCTGTCTTCCACGAGCCTGTCTAGTTCTGGATCAGAAAAGTCCCCGGACAGCAGCAGCAGCACATCAATCACCCGTGAGCTGGCGCCACGCAAGCCAATGTCCACCGAAGATCTCTTTGCTGCCATCCATTCATCCAAGAAAAAGCATGGCATCAGGACCGACGCAGACATGGCTCAGTCACCCCTCTCATCAAGGTAAGAGTTAGGTACAGGATTTCATTGGCACGGGGTATTGGTTCTTCATCTAAAGCTGAGGGTCATGTTTCCTACGTTACAATGAAAGACAGTGCTCAAATGTAATCTGAAGCTGGTGCTAGTGTTCTCTGGAATCTGGCATACTTAGTGGTCCTCTTGACTCACTGAGAATCGCATTAGCTATGTGCCAGTGATATGCTTGACTCACAAAGAGGGCAATGACAGTAGATACAAGACAGAGTGCTGACTTCGAGTTGAAGTCTGCACTCTGTTCTGTGTCTTCTTAGTTTCGTGTTATGTTTGTGCTGTTGTATCTACCAACTTTGTTATGACAAGGTTCAGGAGCAGATGTGACATTTATTATTATTATTATTATTATTATTATTATTATTATTATTATTATTATTATTATTATTATTATTATTATTATTATTATTATTATTATTATTGACACACTGCATGAGAAAGAGTGCCGTTTCAAATGCAGAAAGTGCAACTTGGCGCATATTTATTCTACGACCACCGCATATTACTTTCGCAGATCAAGTTCTCCACTGGTCGTGACCAGCCGCCCTAGCACGCCGAGCCGAGGTGGCAGTGGCCTCGCCGAGACGGGCTTCCTGAGTCCACGCGGCGCTCGCGACCGTCGCAGCTGGTCAGGCGACATTGCCGCGGCCCGTGTCTGCAGCCCACTGGAACGGAGGTCGCTCGCGAACGACCGCCTGGGCCCGGCCAAACCCACGAGCCTACTCGACTTCAAGAAGCTTCTCCTGCAGACCAAGACTTCGAGCAGCCAGAACAACCTGGAGAGGAAGTCCGCCGTAGAACTTCTCAGGCCCGGCTCAGGTGGCAGGAAGGGCAGCGGCGAGGATGCGGTGCAGTCGCTTCCGACGTCGCCCGTCAACACTCCGAGCCCCGTGGAAAGTCCGAGCGCCGGCGGCCAGGCTGCATGGACCTCGACAGTGCCTTTGAAACGGGGCAGCCGATCGCGATCGTCGCTCCAGCATCGCTACGACCTCATGTACCCACCCATCTTGGAGGACTGCCAAGAAGAAGGGGGCGAAGGGAACAGAACGTCGGCGACGGCGGACAGCAAGGGTGACAGCGATATGGGCGTCAGGTCGGGTGTTCAAACGCATTCCTCACCTTCGAGCACCTGGGTATGAGTGGCGGTGTGCGGCGTGATCGGAATCGGATAAACTGGTGTTGCACTCATGCCGGTGCTTTTAAGGTGTCTTTCTTTTAAAACCTGTCTTTATTTTTTTCTCTTTCGAACTGACAGCCCGCTGTTGTCTATATATTACTGCCAAGGTTGTGATTGTAAAGTGTTACAAGAGAGGCAAAACAGAAAAAAAAAAAAAAAGTGTTTGGGACTGCTTCTGCCTTGAAACAAGGTGATCACATGTTATGTTGACTTGGGGGCCTGTTTTTTAGCGAGCCTGTTTTCTGGGCTGCTCCGCTTCTGTTCTGGCTTTGCAATTTCACGTTTTGTCCTTGATGGGCGTACGCTTTGTCCTGCGAGGTAGCTCTTAAAGATCTGCCGTATTTATCATTTTGCAGCATTATCAAGCAACCGAAGGCTGCACTTTCGTGAAATCTGCTAGACACTTAATAATCGTCGTCCACCCTTTAGTTTCTTTCCTGCTGCTTTTAGAGCCAAGCCCTGACGATTTTATCTTCCAACATAGGTAGAGTACAATCAGGTATGTATGCCGGTACATTGGCCAAGAAAGTTGCTTTACTTACAGAAACCATTATTATTCTACCTTCCTCCTTTTTTTTTGTAGCCCTAATGCGTGAAAGAGTGGCTGACTTTGAGAAGTGCAAACACATTTATCGCATCATGCATTGTCGTGGTTGGAGATTAGTTGGTGTGCACACATGCACATAGAATGCTTGAATGCGTATTAGTGTTCATCTACTTGGCAAGTTTTAGTTCATATCATTTTGTAGCGTGAAGATCATGCCGGTGTCATAGTTTTTGTTTACATATTGTTCTGTGAAGTTTTTTACATTGAAGTGCTTTTTTTTTTTAAATATATTAAGTATTAGGAGTGTATGGTGCACAGAGCTAGAGTACGGGCTACTTCTTGCCTCTCAATAGTTGCATTACCGACAGGCACTCCAATGGCAGAGTAAGCTGCTTCATATTTCCACACGCGCTTGTCACAACCACGTGACAATACGCACTAATAATGAATGAAGGAAGGGAATTTTGAGTGCTCATTTCTTTGCTTGACACAACCCTAATGAGAATGCGTCTGCTAGTTTTCATTTATCTGCTGGTTTTCATGAAGGATATGCTCTAATAGAAACACTTATGAGCAAAACTGTAAAGTCGTTGCCTAAGACCAGTGGTTCTTTGTTACTGACCATGTTGTTCTAGCCGCTTCATTTGCTGGTACTAAAGGGGGTTAATGTCACTACGGAATTTAAAAAAAAAAAGCTATGTTTTATTGACTGTGTTATCTTAACAGAGGCTCGTATGAGCTTTGCTATGTTGGACTGCCTGACGTTAATGGTCTTTTGGAGCATTCTTTAGTTGCGTTTTCGTGCTGACGCTAATGCTTCTGTTTATTTGCAACAGAGCTGCCAGGCTACGTAGCATGGAGCACAGCCATGCATTCTAACTCCATGGATGACTGCTTGCTCTAGGCCCTTGAAGACACTTGCTAGCCATGCATTTTCCTAGCGTTTAATGAACTGTGTATATAAAGCCAATTTCTTTTACCCTTATTTATGCCTCACTGCGACTAGAATGGATTCCGGTGCTTGGTGTCGTGGATAACTTCCTATTTTTGCCATAGTGCAGTGAAATTTTTGATGCATTATGTTTTGCTGTAAGTTTAAATGTATTGGTACGACGACTTGGATTAGGATCAGAGATCTATACAAACTCCTTGTGTGAATACCAGTGAAATACTTCTGCGATTACTTCACCTGTGCTCGTTACTTCAGAAAGCATCTATGGTACCTATGCTGACGAGTGATGATGATGTTTCAACCCTACTTTCAACTCAGTGAATTACTTTGTGCGTACGGCGACTGCCTGTTTGTGTGTTTTACGCAGTGTTTGGATGCAGTTTCACAGTAGCTATTGCACGATGCAGTACTTCCAGTATTGAAAGGTCTCATTGCCCGTGGTACCTAAACGTGGTGGCCTGCATTCTTTTTAATTATACATATGTATTGTTTTTTTTTTCATGGGAGTAGGTAACTCCTAAGGGGTAAAGCATTAGGGTTAATGTGCCTAAGGTAATGCCTAAGTTGTCGTTCATGACTTTCTGGGGGTGTTGAGTGCAACCTTTTCCAAGTACTGTTCGTGGCAGCTGTACATTGCATTAGCAGAAACTTCGTGCGGAGAGAATACAAAGCACGTGACGTTTCGACTAATGCAGTCTGCAGTTAAAGCCAGGTTCTAACTAACCCAGCCTGTCATCTTTTATTATTTCCCACTGCTTCTGTAACTGTCGGTAGAGAATTTTAGCTTGTCACTGCACTTCTTAAACCTTTGCGGAATGCCAGAGTTACCGGAGACACGGACAGTGTAGCCATGCTGGCAGCGCCATCTTGTGAAGATTTATACAGCTACAGCGCATTATAAATGGTCATGTGTTACACAAACGCTCCTGTCGTGGGAAAGTTGTACAAGAAATCGTACGAGAATCATCAACCGAATGTTGATGATTATGAGCAGGCAAGTAGATTACGGTAAGTCGCTGCAGTGACAGCACTCTGCCCTTTCCGATTAAACAACGTACCGCAAGATGGTGCTCGCAACGTGACTGCTCACGTCTAGGTGTCCCGTAACTCGGGTGTTTCGCGAGAGGTGATGCATTCAACCGACGAGCTAAGCCTCTCTAGTGAGTCCTTTCACTTACGTTTATCTCTCACGGTGATGTGCCATACGCAGCGTCATTTCACTTTCGTTTTTTCGAGGGTTTTTTTCCCGCACGTCAAGCATGTACTGCACCTCATCGTCACGCTGAACCTAGTGTCACGAAACTAGGTGTGACAGTGTGACTTCATTTAGCCTTTTCCCAGTAACCCACGACTGGTTGCGTGGATTCCTTTTTTTTTTTTCAAGCAGGGACATAGGACCATGTGTGAGTGTGATTGGAATCATCACTTCAAACTTCTCATGCACTAGATGTGGTGTGCGTGTGTCACTGCAAGGATCATGAAGAAGGAAGCTAGCTGGGTTGAAAAAAAAAAATTCCGGCAGACCTTTGCTCGCGAATGCCTGACTGGAAGCCACTGCATAGCTTTTTCTCTCCTTCGTCTGCATATATTTGCACAATGGATCATGGTTTCAAGGATGCCAATGTTGTTTTTTTTTTGGTGCTTAGAACTCTGGTTTATGTGACCTATTACAGGCATAACTTGGTGACTCTTGCGGCGGAGACTGTGTGATGCTATTTTGTTTATTCGGCCAGTGTAGAAACTGCTTTAGGTTTCAGCACTGCGGATTTCCTATAATCATCAAGTCACTGTATGCGTATCAAGTCACTGTCACTGTATGCAGCAACATTTGTCCGATTAAGAAGTGGTCACTGGCCTTTCACCTATGGAAGCTCAGTGACCACTTATATCGACTTGTTGCACCGAATTCCACCACCGAAATTGACACTAAAACTTCGAGGATAGGAGCGTTTAAAAAAAGTGGGGTTTTAGGTTGCGTAAATGTAATGAGTTGCAACTGTTACAATTCCGGACAGTAATGGCTTTGTGTCTTGTGTCTCCCACAGTTGCGACATTAACAATTTTTCTGTTTGTTCGATGCATTTAAGGTCATCGCACACTCGCGTTAAAAATGTTGCAGACTCCTCCGCAAGCACGGTCGCCAAGGTTACGTCTGCGCATGCTCTGATGGTGTAGGGGAGCCCTGTGCATTTTCTAGTCTCGCCTCTGTCCTTTAAGCTTGCACACCTGCTGTATGTCTGGACCTTCTCTGTCAGGAAGTTTCTACCCAGTGTGCCTTAGGAACATCTTTTGCTTCGGGGATAGCGCATGTACGAATGTTTAAGAAGTGACTTTCTATCCTCGTTGAACATTCTTGCTGGTTCTTTGCGAGCGATGGTTTAATAGTATCTTTATACTTGAAGTGCGAAACACAGGACTGATAAAAAGAAAACACAAGATGAACACACAGTGTGTTTACGGACACGAAACGGACACGCAGTGTTTAGACACACAAAATGGGAGACACAAACGAACACACAAGGTGTTTACAAACATTAAAGACAAAGTGTTTACAGACACGAAGCACTTACGGACACAATACGAACACGCATAGCATTTACGGACACGAGTGCTCTGATTGTCCATTTTCTTTCCATTAGTCCTGTGTTTCTTGCGTGTCATGCATAAGGATGTTGCTTCACCTGCTAGCTTGGATTTAGACCCTTGTTTGATAGTAGCCACATTTGCTCGAGCAGTTACAGGGGTAAGTGGGAAAAACTGCGAGAGACTCGCAGGACTGATCCTGTGGTAGGGATCGCCGTGAGCCCACAAAAGTGTACATGGATACAAACTTATTTTTATTACACATCCAGGGTCTCGCTCTTCTCGGGTGGCATTGAATATTGTATGTATAATGTTAGAAGCAGTTGCTGTCTTCAGCCACGTGCGAATTTGATGTTTCACGAGGCGGCTGTGTCAAAGGTGATGTCAGCTATGTCCTTAGAATCACTTTTAATCAGCATTAAAGAGCATTTCATACATACTCTTCTGTGCGTTTTTTGATTGAGTTTTAACGTGACTGGGCATTTCGTACTGCACGCCAGAGGTGTAGCCAGAAATTTCTTTGAGGAGGGGGGTGTTCAACCATACTTTATGTATGTCTATGCTTGCATTTGTATGAGTGCATGTATGCATGCAAAAACTGAAAAATTTCGTAAGGTGGGGCAGGTTGAACCCCCCCCCCATCCCCTGGCTACAATGCTGCACGCTTTCTTTGTGTTGGTGTACATGTTCGAATCGAGAACACACAGGCTTGCAATGTGGCTACGCGAGACCAAACAGCGGTGGCAAGATGATGAGCGTGCACTACCAGCAGCTGAAACTCTGCACACATCTTGTCCTTGTCTGGTTGCATGCTGTGATTTGCACAATAATACCATAAAACAACTACTAGCTCAGCCCCACACACTGTCAGTGTAGGTGGCAGTGCTTCCATTAAGGGTGCGCTGCACATAATTTCTGTCCCTTCAGAGTAGGAACACCTGGGGTGCGATCTTTAACTGTCCTAAAAATAAACAAGTGTTTTTGGCCACATGTGATTGGTGAAGGCTTGAGGAACGGCTGACGTAAGCACAAGCCTCAACTACTCGCATGCTGTCGAAACATTTGTTTGCTTTTGGAACGGGTACAAGATTGCACCCTGGAATGCGCAACTGTAGAATTCGGCAGATAGGCAAGGGTGATTGGCCGTTGTACGAGAAGTAGGCACAAATACGTGCTGCAAGATGATCTCACATGTTGCTGACTAGAGTGCCCTAGATCATCATGCACGTAAACTCGAAATTTCACACACACACACACACGCACACACCCTTACCAGCTCCAGTGCCAGTGCTAGAACACAAGCACCTTCACTTAAGTTTTCTATGCGTCACAGATGCCAGAAATGCACGACCAGAAATGAAGTGTGGATTTGTGTCGACATCGGGAGATTTGAAAACGTGGAAAATTTTCAAACTTAATGTCCCCACCGCCGCACCTCTCTAAATGTCCACCCCTGAAAAATTTCTGGGGAGAACCCTGGTTACTACGTATCGCTGTCGATGCTTTGCTTACCCACTGTGATAGACCAGTGGCTACTGCACTGTGCCACTGAGCTAGAGGCTGCAACCGATCTCTGCTGCACCTCAACAGTGGTGAGATACAAAAACCCTCGTGTACCCAGGTTTAGGACGTGCACATCGAAGAACGCCAGATGGTCAAAACTAATCCAGAGTGCTCCACTATGGCGCGCCTCGTAAAAGTATCGTGGCGTTGGCACGATAGTCCGGTAGCTTCAAAGGGCCCCTAAACCACCTCTGATAACTTTTTAAGTTTCAAGCAAATGCACACATAGAGTTCAGAATGCCGTGACGATCAACAATGCCAACTGCAGCAGCACTACGAGCCACGGGCGCACCACAAATTCCAAGAAACAATTCCTTCCCCTCTCTAGGCCTTTGAGTAATTCCCAGTATGGGTCGTAACGTCAACATTCAAGTCTGGTCATGGCATCCACGAAAAGGACCCGTTTGTCTGCTCGCCGGTACGCGTGCTCGCCGCTCTTCCTCCTAGCACGTTGAGGAGGAGCACGAGCCAATGAACAGAGCTTAGCGAAGGAAAGAGCGAAGTGAGTTCTTAGATCATCAAATGCGTGTAGCTCCGTTTTTACGGCACCGTTTTGGAAAATTCTCACGGCTGTGTGTTTGTTGAAGACTTGTGCACAACTGCAACATCACAACTAAATTTCAACCTCTGTGTAGTTTAGGGGCCTTAATGCTTCACCCTTCAAGCAGAACTGGGTCTTTCACTGCAGGACATTACCAAACTATGCCCAAGTAGGTTCAACCTCACTTGCATTATTGTAGTCTACAAACATTATCTGTAAGCACAATTGTACTGCTGAAAAGGTGTTGGTACTACATACATACTACAGTGTCACCCATAACTGCTTCCAAAATTTTTTCTTTACTCGAGCGAACCCAGCAGTGCCAGCAGTCATTATTATAAGGGGCACAGAGCAGAGTAAAACAATTCTGCAAAGTTTCCAGTCCTAACAAATTTTTACCTGGGGTGCTATCACGGAGCAATTCCATTGTGATTCTATGACTTTTTTATGCCTTTCAGTGCAATTAGCCATTGGTCAAAAGGCGCAGATGACTTATGGTGTCAGAATGCTTTAAAAAGGTCATAGAATCGCAATGGGATCACTTCACGATAGCATCAACTATATGGTACTAGGAAAGAAAGAAAAATTGAAAAGATCTGTCCTTGTAGATACTTCTGAACTTTAAGAACGTAGTCTCTCCAGACAGATATGTAATGTGGAGGATGCGAGCAAGACAGGGCCAGCAAGACAGGGCCCCATTATTATGGGTACTGGTTATTATGGATTGAATAAATGAGACTGTTTTTGTTGGAATGAAGATTTGCTCGCAGTTTGTAGCTGTCGCAACGTCTGACTGTGTAGTGTGAGAAATAATGAGAAACGCACTTAAGCAAAAGCATTTTTAATGTGTGTGGGGGAAATTTCAAGAATGAATTACCTACAGTATTTACATGATGAGTGCTATGTACAAAACAGCCAGCTAGGGCTTTAAAAAAGCTATCTTTGGCCAAAGAGCTTCCAAAAGCCAAGGACGACGTTGGACGCCAGTAGAACTGTGCCACCCAAGACGATGACGAGGTATACTCCTTTTCTGGAGGATCGAAGCCAAGGCATTGATTGCACCAAGAGCTTAACAAGCCCCTGAGTTATCCACTGTCCGTCAAGCGCGATGCATGGAACAACATTGAGCAACGCCAGCGCTCCCGAGAAGGACAGTATGTAACTGAGAGGCCAAGTTAAGGTTGCTCAATGCTAACTGGAACCAGCTAGCAAATAAACAAACAACTTTCAAGCCTTCTCATGCCAACATGCAAGTGAACTGCAGGCAACAGCGAAATTGTATGACATTTCTTTTGTTTTTCACTTAAATGTCGTTTTACATCTAAGTTAAAACTATTTGTTATCTGTATTTGGCCATGGAGAGTGCAGTTATTAAAAAAATAAATAAATAACTGAGTGAAAGTTAATTGTACACTAATCAATTGTTCATTAATTTGACAAAATGTTTGCAACTGAAAACAACTGCTGGAATATCAGGAAGTCTAGTATGAGCTCTGCCCTAACTTCACAGTACTCAAATCTGACTTTTGAAGCATAAAATTCAGGAAAATGGTATACTAAGCTGCTTCTGACTGATGCTAACTGAACTTAAATTTCATGAAATATAACTTTAAATGGGAATTACATGCAATTGACATTTCTGAAGACTTAAGTGTGTTTTTATCGTACCTCTTTTGGAATATGCTGAAATCGTCACATAGGACAAATCCGACATTTATGTTTCTTTAAAAGCTACACTGAATTTTTAGCAGCATAAAAATAAGGTCTTTGTCTTCAGGCGTTAATCTAGAGCACTAATCTGTTGCTGTTATAAACGCACAACCGTCTGAAGCAGTTGGTAGCAAGAGCTAGGCACAAGAGCAACTTGCATGAACACTATAGCAAAGGATACTGCAGGAACACTTCGTAGACGTGGACTGGCAGTACAGACAGGTTGAATTGCCGAGGGACCCACTTGATGACGGAAACTGCAACACGCCAGACAGTTGAGGAAGCTCAGCGTACTAAAGGTGGTTTGATACTGTAACTACGGCCTCTGCGATCATGTACCTTCTGTTGGGTGATCACAGAAGCCATGCTGCGTCACTCACGAGATATAAAAACGTGCACATAGGAGGCAAAATATTATTAAACTTGGATAATAAAACTGTTGATTGAAGTAGATCAAGCTGTGCAGCTAAACAAATACATAGCAAATTGGGAACGGTGATAGCAATGAAAACTGCCAACAGTCATCGATTTAGTGCCGTAGCTAACGCTCTGCCCCACATTTACTGGACGTTATACCCGCCAGACCAGGTAACAATTACTGAAATAATTAGAAGGTGCCTGGTAAATCTACTCTTTGCATATGACAACAATAGGTTGATCTTATAACTCCTAGATACCTTGCAGAAATCTAAGGCTACACTGAAACGAAAGGCACAAGAGATTTCATTTGTTTCAGCATTTTCTTTAATTTCTGTGCTAAAAATCTAGGAGTGGTGAAATACAAGCTAGCATAAACCAATGCTTTTCTTTGGTTTATCTTATCTTCCTAGAAGCAATGCAACACTGGTGATGCGATAACGATGTTATGTTGTGAGTACATTTCTTGCAATAGCTGAAACCAAGCACTGACATTAAAGAGAGAGATAATGTAGCAACACTGTCACTCCTATGAAAGTGAAAGGATTAAACTTTCTAAAAGCAACTATGCATTGGGCATGCTAGTAATATGCAGACGTAATCAGAAAACGTCCTAGCACAGGCGGACATAGTAGATCAATGTATTTCTCTAGCCTCTGCCAGCCTGTGCGTTTAGCCAAAACACCCACCTGAATGCCAAAGCTCCGAAGGTGGCCCAAGAAAGAGCATGGTTTGCCAGTTTGATCTCTTGACCTCTACTAGCTTAGTCCCGTTGTCCAGTATTGGTTTCAAGCAGTACTCGTCTCGTGAACAGCTCGAGTTGCAGTACCTGATCGACGTCTGCAGCGTGCGCCTTGCTGGAAGGCACACATTTTTCTGAAACGTCCAGATTACAAGCTATTGAATTGAGTTGAATTAGTATAGGGCTTTACTAGTGAAAGCCACAATATGATAATCAGGTACACCTTATTGGGAGACTACAGATTAATCTTGACCACCTAACGTTCTTTAACATGCACCTAAATCTAAGTACTACGTGGGTGTTTTTGCATTTCACCCCCTATAGAAACGCAGCCACTGTGGTTGAGGAGTCAAGCATGTGTCCTCCTCGTTAACAGCGCGATCCCTTAGGTGCTAAGTCAGTATGGCAGGTGATGAGAAGGTACTGAAGTTGAAACAGACCAGTTTTTATATATTTTTTTGTAATGGTGTAACTGAGGCTGTAGGACATGTATCAAACGCATATTCATGACTGAGTGGTGGCTTAAGGCCGCAAAACAACACAGAAATCAAATGACAAGAACTGATAATGTTCGTAACAATTACGGGAGTGTTAAACCTCAGGATTACACAAGAAAATAAGGAATCTTAAGTTGCCAACTTCAATATTTGTTACAAATGCTCATATGAGCATTGTTTTTTACTTTTCTGTCTCGCCTTACCCTTTCCCTAATGCAGTGTAGCAGACCAGACATTTATTGTCTGGTTAACCTTTCCACATTACATTTCCACAGGGAGCCCCCTTCCACATTACATTTATATCTCTCTCAAATGAAAATTATTCATCATTTTCAACGAACGAGAAAACAAACATAAAGTCCTCATACCGCACAGCCAGGCTAGTTTATGCTACAGAAATGCCACTGTTAGTGCTTTGCATATTGTAAGCAATGACTATAACCAGTCAGATAATGGTGTATAGCGTGCATAAAAAATAGAAGGTGCACCTTCCAGAAAGAATGGTGCTTGTTCGTTCCTAGAAAGTTATCATGAAAAAGAAATACTACACTACTGAGTTCAGTGCATCAAATTAATGCATGAGGATGTTGCACAAACGAAGCAACCAGTAAATAAAAACAAGCTCAAACTAAGGTTTAGTTTCACTGCATACATTCTTACTTTTTCTCCGTGTTCCATGTAAGCGAAGCAGAGACTGTTGTTGGACTGCCCATGGCAACAGTCTGCATAAACATGTCATGGTGAAAAAAAGAAGAAAGGACGAAAGTGTTCAATTTACTTGCATCAACATTCATAAAGCACAGAAGTCTGGCCACTGTAAGTGGTTGTCATTCTACATGAACTTCAATAGTCAATATTTGAGCACTGTCAGTTATTTCTTAATGCTCATACATTGTCAATCTGTAAACATTTTAGCATCCAAAATGCAGTCACTGCCCTAGGCATGGTACATTTTTTTGTACACTGCTAAGGCGTAAAGTTAAGGTTGCGAATGAGGTTGATTCCTACACCTGATACATCATTAGATGGCATGTCATTATATATAAGCAACGTGTGATACATGAAATTCGTAATATATGTCACATGACACTGCAGCCTGCCCCACCTTTTGGAGTCCACGTGCCTTCAGACTCGACCACGGACTTTTTCTGGCAGTAGCCCTGCTGGGGAAGCTGTACCGTCTGGACCAGGCAGGCCTTCCAGGAATCTATATTCCGGATGTCGCAGCCATCAATTCCAATAACATGGTCTCCTGGCAGTAAGCCACCGGGTCCGTGGGCACCAGACTCCTAAAAATAATAATAATTTTGGGGGTTTTACGTTCGAAAACCACGATATGATTATGAGGGATGCCTGTGTCAGGGATGCAACAGCCGAAATAGGATTTGGAGCAATTTTTGGAGCAGCAAAATATTGCTTTTGGAGCACAAAAATCCAAATTTGGAGCAGGTTACAAAAAAAAAAACTGAATTCTTTAGCACAAAATTCAAAATTTGGAGCAGTATAACAAAGAAGGCTTACTTTTAGAAAAGAAAACAAAAATACGTACAAACCATTCAACATCAGCTAACTCGTGCACAGTGCACGTGAACACTGCTATGTCAATAAAAGCAGTGTGTTGAGCCACCCCATAGCGCGAACTATGACTAAGTCCACATTAGCATTTGCAGGACCTGTCAAATAACTTGACAGGCACTGGAAATGCTAATGTGGAGCTGCGAACCTGGCAACCTGGAAATTTGGGAGATTCGTAAAGCAGGAGCAAGTGGGGGTAGCGAAAAAAGAAAACTGGCATACGCTTTTGTCTATTCTTTCTCGAGGCCACAGAAACGCCATACACAGCAGCTCCAAATGATTGCCAATCATTTTTTAGATGTCAGCGATCATACTAGTACTCGTAATTACACGGCGCGTGCACGAATGAGTAATTAAGAAACAAAATGTGCTGTGTCCCTGACAACTGGTACTAATAGCCCCTTCTAAATCTCAGTATGCTTTTTCGCAGGACATTAGTGTACTGCGGCAAAAGTGGCTTAAAAAGAGTTCTGCACGCAAGAAAACAAGCATGAGGAAATTTGAGAACTACTGTCCTTTTCTATTGCGATAGCAACTACATGGACACTCTCGACGAGTTTTTGCCGTCATCTCCCGTATAAAGCCCAAATTGATAACATCCCCCGCGTATAGTATGTTCTACCGCGGGTAAAAGCGCGCGAATGGGGGCGACGAACGCAGCTGAAGCAGATATCAAATGAGCCAGCCCATCTCCGTCGCTCGGAAGGCGCATGCGATAACACCACTCCGCTCGGGAAGCCTGCCATCAAAGCATAGAGGAAACGCCCCGCCCGTCTTGAACGAGCAAGAAAAGACGCAAGAGGGGGGGCGGGGGGGGGGGGGCTGTTGCTTGAGTAGCAACTTTGAACTTTGATTCTAAGGCCGCGGTCACGATCGCTGGCGCGCGCGCTATCTCGGCAGCCATCAGCGGGCGGCTCGTATATCCTGCTACGTGCTGCGCTCTCAATGCGAAGACACTGTGCAGAAAGAGCATCTTTCCCTGGAGCGGCCGTATTCTCTTACACCAACGTTTCTTAGAGTTACGCAAAATCGGATACAAAAGAGTTTGCTGCCAGCCTCACTTCGTATAACATTACAATTTGTTGCTATGGCATTCATTACTTCGTCCTTGCGGTGAAACTGACTTTTTTTTTCTTTCGCGAGGGGTTAGGGCCTGCGCGTCTGTATTGGACGACGATGCCCACACTGCAGATGACCAACGCGGCCTCCAATTTGCACAGCTGAGAAAATTTGAGAAATGCTGAGAAATGATGCAGCGAAAAGCTGAGAAATGGCGCAGCGTGGTGCAATTTTAACCAATTTCACGGTTTTGGCGCAGCTTGGCGCAAAAATAAGGAATTGTATCAAATTGGCGCAATTGGCGCAGCTGTTGCATCCCTGCTGTGTGGAGGGCTCCTTAAATTTTGACCACCTCGCGTTCTTTAACGTGCACCTAAATCTAAGTGGGCACACGGGCCTCTAGCATTTTGCCTCCATGGAAATGTGGCCGCTGCAGCTGGGATTCCATCCCATGACCTTTGGATCAGTGACTCCTAAAAATGAAGCAATACATGGATACATGGTGCTATACATGGATGTGTACCAAGTGGATTTGCCTCGCTACAGTTCATTTGTTGCCATTCATATCGACAACTGCACTTGCTTGTGTTCTTTCTAGTGACCATTTTTCGCTGGTTAACAAAGGTTGCACACTCACGTTGTGTACTGGAACGTTCTTTAATGTCATTGCAGATTTTTATAAGACTGCATGTGCAAAGAGAATAGTGGTGTGCTTTCTGGAACTTACACGGGCACCAGTGAATGCAGTGGAATGTTCGCTGAAATGGAGGAAACCGAACATGCTATGATAACACATGATAATTGCAAGAACTAGTAAAAATAATGATAAAAAAATCATCTGCACATCTTAGGACAGTGCTTATTAGATCTGGTCTTTGAAGTGCATCAAATATTAGAGTGGATCGTGTTAAACGACCAATAAGCACCTGTACAATGTGAACATGCTGCCGCAAGAATTTTCCGAATAAGTGCTGCAATAATAGAGTTACAGGGTGTAGAACAACCCGCTTCAGCTGATTTTGGTTTCTCGCTTGGACTTCCCACTCTTCTCACCAGCGAAGAGGGGTAGGCGAAGCCCGTTGTCGTGACTCCTCCCACCTTCGCAATATGACAAGACGTCAGCAAATACGTCATCGGCACGCAGCCAACGACTGAGCAAGGCTTCCTCTATGTGTTGCTCGTGCCAGAGTGGCACTAGGGTCACCCTAGCAGCGCGGTGAAGAAGCATGGTAAATGTGCAGCCAAAACCGCATAACAGCAGGGCTAAGGTGCCGTTTCGTAGTGCAGAGGACCAATCGACGAAGTCGGTGCAACGCAATGTTGCCCATGGGCAAGATTACGTCACTTCGCGTACGAGGAGGATTGGACAGGCACTGGAGAGGGACACGGGAATCGTTTTTCGAAACAAAGCATCTGCGTGGCACGCAACACTGCGCTATTCATAAAATGTGATTGCTGCGGCTGTCTGCATGAATTGGCGAGCTTGTTTGGGTGATGTAAAAAAAAAAGTTGGAGCCTGTTTACTGGCCCTTTAAAGGAAAAATAAAAATAACTGTTCAGGTTTTACATCCCAAAACTGCGATACGAGTATGAGACGCCATATTGGAGGGCTCTGGAAATTTCGACCGCCTGGGGTTTTTTAGCGTGCACCTAAATCTAAGCACACATGCCTGTAGCATTTCGCCTCCATTGAAATATGGCAGCAGCGGCTGGGATTCGATCCCACAACCTTTGGGTCGGCAGTCAACCACCATAACCACTAGACCACCATGGCGGGTATGTTAAAGAAAAGGCACTGAAAGATGGCCGTATGGATGTTTCTGGCAGGCCATTTAATATGTTTTTCTTCTTTGACAGTAAATACTATAGCACCTGAACTGGCCACGTGTTCTTAAGTACACAGTGAAATGGTCGGCCTTGCTTCTGCAGATAGAATGACGTTTGAGTTCAGATATGGAGTTCACGTTGGCGGAGACAATAAGTTTCCTTCCAAAGCTGAAAATGTTCTGCCTGTCTTGGTTTTGCCTATGTTGAATGTTCAATGGTGTTGATGATGCCAAGAAACAAAAACTAGATTTCTGGCACACAGACTCAGTGTCTGAAGGAACAATAAAAACTGGATTAAAGTGAAGTGAGGTGAAATTACCTTGAGCACCGAGATAACGGACACACCAGAGTTCTCTGCATAAAATGGCGCCAACAGATACTTGTTGCCAAAGAGCAGCAGCAACGCCAGCAAGGCTGCAACGATGTTGTGCCACACTCCGGCGCAGTATATCTTCAACTGTCTCCATGGTGACAGCACTGACACTTGGTCCTTCGGGAGGTCGACGAACGCGCCAGGAAATATACCGAGCACGAAAAAACCGCACCCTTGGATCCGCACGTTTTCCCTGAAAAGCAAGAGAGAAACCTGAATGACACACGGGAATGGGTAAGCAACATTCTTTGGTGAACATTCGATGAATTATGAGAAAGGAACATCAATCAGTACAGTCAAACTCATACAACGAAACTATGTATATAAGGAAGGATTCGTTATGTCCCTGCTATATTGCAAGTGTTTCCTTGCATAACCTTTATAATGAGGTAACCATTATAACGAATTACCTTTAAAGTCCGGAGCATTTTCTGATAAAGGCAATTTGACTGTATAGCTCAAACAGCACATCTTTATCATATCAAAGGTTGGTTACAAACATACGGTTCCCTACAAAATTTACATAAGGATTTCCATCAGAAACTTGCTCGACGAGTTTGTCTAACATTCGTGCATTCCGAAGAGAGAGTGCCAAAAGCGAGAAGTGGGTGGACGAGAGGGTACATTACCTCACAGCGGCCAAGGCATGACCAAACTCGTGGAATATGCTGCACACAATTAACGTGGCGATGTAGTAGAATATGTCCGACAAGGGAAGGTTGACACCGGGTAGCTGCAGTTGTGGAGACAACGCAGAAACAGGTTATGAGCACTGCGGCATTACATGACACTCAACTATGCAATCCAAAAGCACAGCACAGACTTTTTTCTAATGCTTATCGTTACTTTGGTGTGTGCTAAACAAGAAATTAAAATGTGCGGTCTTCTTCGATATGCCATAACGTATACATAAAAAACGTCTTTCTGCTGTGATGCAACTGCTTGTTGTACTTAGTCCTCCGTTCGGATGGCCTGCTCTTTAGGTCAGTGGAAGGATACCTAGGGCATAGTGTATGTACAGTCGATGTCAAAAGTTTAGAGACCACTATTTCTGAAAAAACTTCGAATTTCCCAGCGATTTGTGACTATTCGGTCGAACTGCACAGTACTTGTTAGCTCGTTTTGGAATAAGCCTTAAATCTAAATTTAAGGCTGCCTGCCGAAGCAGCGGGATTATTCAGCTTTGCTTGTGTCTCGTGGTCTTTTAAACTTTCGACGCTGACTGCACTTCACTGTACCAAGGGCATGTTCATGATCTCTTGGATTAGTGGATAGCATTAAGTTATTTAGACCTGACGAAATATTAGTGTCACGACTAGGATTTAAAGCTACCGTCATTTTAAAGTTTATTGATGATCAGATTGCACAGGCTTGTGCTTGCATGGCCCTGCATGCAAGAAAAGCGTTGCATAGAAATGGGGCACTTGCAGAAGGCTCGAGCACTTGGACTTCCTGCGTTCCGGTGGTGGCACTTCGAATCATGCCGGAGGCAGTTTTCACGAGCACCCAGAGAGCCGGCACAATGCATCCGATACTGGCAACCGTGCCCACGGTAAACCACCAGTACAGAAACCGCGGTTTCTTCCGTCCCATTTGATGCACCACTCGGTTGAACCGGGTAAAGTAGAATTGGGCGCGAAGCAGCTTCAGGCTCATGCCACTTCGCTCCAGCATGCTCACGTACGGGTACAGCATGCAAGTCTGCAAAGAAAGTTCAAAAGATAGAAACGGATTGGGAGGTTCGAGATCGACGGCTTTTATTTCGCAACGCATTCTAGCCTCGACGTAGCGCATATTAGCGCAGCGACGATGCTCTCCTAGTTACCTTGAAGACATAGTCCGTAAAGTTTAAAGCTGTCCAGAAAAACAGCACGCAGATAACGAACGGGATCATGTTTGGAGGATGATGCAAGGGCAACCTCTACTAAAACAACACGAACCAACAGGTAGCGTCCATCTTTGACTCGTTGCCCGAGCAACGCAACGCATCGCAAGTCCGCAGTAAATAAAAACTTTTTAAACATAATCAAATACAATGTTTTAGTATTTTGATTGATAATAAAAATATTTAAGACACATTTAAAGCAAGAAATTTTATTTAGCTTATTTAAAGTTTGTGTTTGTTGCACATATTTATGAGGTTTATTATAACGTGATAAAGAAAGAACGTAAATTGTTTCTAATTTTCTCGTTTTTGCTAAGTTTTGTAGTGCTAAATATTGTTAAAGCAAAAAGCTTTATTTTTTGTGAATTATTATTTTTGTTGATAATTATTTGAATTTATTTATGGCTGGTATGTGGAAAAGTTCTCGCCTTTCTCGCGTTTTCACCGGACTCTTTCTTTCAACATGGCGGGTGGCGAGTGTGCGAGACCTCAGGGGCAACCGCATTTAATGCGACAAGACCTCGACAAACTAGTGAGTGAACCTTTCGCGGTGTGTCTATCGCGAGAACACGCCTGTCCCGACCATCGAAAGTCGTGATCACGTATCCAGGGCGCTTCCTTCTACGCGCACGTGTTACCTGCATGTCGGCGCTGCCGGCTTGCCAAATGTGTCATTCGTAGGCCGGTGTTTTCCGTGATCATATGTTTCCGTACGCTCACCAATCTCGCCTCGAAGACCCGTGAGAAACGTCTAATCTGCACTTTCGTTCGTCGTTAAAACCGCGTTGCGAGTTTCCACCCCGTTTCGCAGCCTCAACTTTCTTTTTATTTCCAGAGTTCCGATGCATTCATTGCCCTGATTGTTGAGAACCCTGTTTTAACGACAGTCATTTAGGTCACGAACCTCCCTACGTCATCGTGTTTGTACAACTTAAACTTCGTCGTGTCACTGTACTTACAATCACTGTTTCTGCACTCCTGCCTTTCAGGACATCAATAAGTTGACACCGTTTACCCCTGAGGTGATCAGTAGGCAAGCAACTATTAACATAGGTAAGTATGTGTTGCCGCCGTTGTTTTATTGCTGTGTGCCTTTTAGTTGTTACGATTCGTGGTTCTGTAAACGACCGCTAAAAGGTTGCAGCGTATAGCTAAACCAGGTTGTTTTTGAACGCAGGAACGATTGGCCATGTGGCTCACGGGAAATCGACCGTCGTGAAGGCGATTTCTGGTGTACAGGTGAGGAAGACGCAGGAAATGCGACCAGTTGTTATTGTAGAACGTTGACGGCTGTAAATAATAAGTTCTGGCTTTTGGAGTATGACTAGTGGGGACGGAAGTATGCGTAAGGACAGTAAAAACTTTGAACAGCGGATGATGTAATGCAAAAAGCAGTGCGTGTTTGTCGTGAATAGTTCGTGTCTCAAGTAAGTCCGAGCAGTTTGTGTCGAATATGCCTGTGATAAAAGCCGGGTGTCCGCTTTGTTTGATTAGTAAACAAGCGAGAGAAGTGAAAGTTTAGCGCCTAGTATGTAGTGCTGTGCAAGGCAATACTTCCTTAGGTTTACATAACCAGTTTACCGATTAGTTTGTATCTCAAGTAAGTGCGAGCATTATGTGTGGAATGTTCCTGTCATAAAATCCGTGTGTCTATTTTGTGTGATTAGTAACATGCGAACAAAA
Source organism: Rhipicephalus sanguineus (assembly GCF_013339695.2). Taxonomy (NCBI): domain Eukaryota; kingdom Metazoa; phylum Arthropoda; class Arachnida; order Ixodida; family Ixodidae; genus Rhipicephalus; species Rhipicephalus sanguineus. Next base: position 129,536,888 of record NC_051181.1, on the reverse strand, counting down.
TGAAAGTAGAGTGCCGTATGGTACAATCATTTTTTAGGTTTACAAAACCAGTTAACCACGTGCTGTGGTGTCAACAAACATTATGCCATGTGGGAGCCATCATAAATGGCTGTCTTCTGTACTCAATAATTGCTCGTTATCTCAAATCAGTGTGCTAATGAAACATTCATGTTAAGCATATGGCAGTTCCATTCTAGCTTTGAAGTATTGCACCTGAAATGAAGAATTTTGCCTTGTGCGTGACACTTGTATCGGTTTAAATTATTGTTCACATTGCGGCAGTTTGGTGGCTTTATATGGCGGCTGGTAAACTCTGGGGAAGGATGAATGGTATTTGGTGTAGTTCATGACGAGACAGCTCTTATCTGTACAGCATGTTTTGCCTCACATTTCAAATACTGGAATAGGTAGTGGGCAAGTTAGTCTGCAACACTTAAGGCAAAAAGCTGCGTGTGCTAATTGGTTCATTTGCATAATGCACAGCAGCTTCAACATTAATCACAAGGCACAGAATTCGCATGGTGAGCGCCGTCTGTTTCACGTGCTGCAAGTCTGTCTCTCTAACATTGTAGATGCCACACTAGTCTCCAACACTCACTGCAGTTCAAAAGCTGTGAAAAATGAGAGTAAGCTATGAATGTCCATTGTTTATGTTTTCCTTCCTTCCCACTTAGACTGTCAGATTCAAGAATGAACTGGAGCGTAACATCACAATCAAACTTGGTTATGCTAATGCTAAGGTAAGCAATGTGCTTGTTTTCATGTGGCCCAGTGGGAAATGCTAATGCATGCAATGATCTATTGCTTCCACCTCCTCCTTTTTAAAGTGATTGTTTTCTCTTTACATTAGCGTGCATTCAATAGCACATGCAAAACTTGTGATTCCAAGAGGTAGCATGTACAGCACGCTAGGAAACATGTGATTCTGGCCATTGTATAGTTATGCATTATATGGGATCATGCAGATTTTGTCATATGATCCATGAAAGGTTTCAAAGGTGTTCAAACCATCTGAAAGCCCATACAAACATTATGGAAGGGTGTTACAATAAATCAAGGTTAATTGCAGCACACATTCTGACAGTGCATATGTTTAACCCATATATGCCCAAACTCAGAAAAATTGGCAAAACAAATATTTTTTTTTTGCAAAAAGTGTACTTCTACCCTCAAAAAAAAGCACAACTTCTTTTTTTACTGCCAGGTAAACGCAACACTGTTTTTGGGTGTGGTAAGCCTTGAAACATTTCACGTGCAGACTGCCATTGCACTTCTTCCTCTGCATGACGTCTTTTATACAAAGCACGCGTTTGCCTGGAGAAAACGGTCGGCATTTCACGTGCACTTCTTCCGCTTCATGACGTCTTTCACACAAATCACGCGTGTGCCCGGAGAAAGCGGTCAACACGTGGCAGCATGAAAAGCAAGCATTGTAGGCTTGCACACGTTGAGAATGAGGCCTGCTTGATGTGCTGTAGATGGCACTAGTCATCAGCTAAAGAAATAGTGATGTTAGAGTGCATCAATAAAGCGTCCTATATGTACGACACTGGGCATAATGGGTTAAGCAAAATAAGAATAGAAACACCTAAACAAATCTCACAGCACTACATTCAACTCTATCTACCCTTTTGTTTGCTCACCATGCACGAAAGTTGAGGTAACGTAAAAAACAAAAACATGGACAACATCAGCACACTAGTGTTTTCCACGATTACCCAATACTGGTGCAGCTTTATAGCTTAACCACAAACGAATTCAGTTTTCTCACTCTGCAATGAATTTTTTTTTTTCGCTTCACACGCATGTAATGATATCTTGATTTATCATAAGCAAAACGTTATCTCCAGCTTAGCATGTTAGGTGCTGCGCTGCTAAGCTTGATGGCGCACATTGGATTCCCAGCCACAGTGGCCGCGTTTTAGTCGGAGAAAAATGCAAAGAACACCTGTGCTTACATTTAGGTCAGTTAAAGAACCCCAGGTGTAAAACCATGGAAATTCTCATTCAAAATGTTATTTCCTTGTTATGCAGATATACAAGTGTGACGACGAGAAGTGCATTCGTCCAGCATGCTATCGATCGGCCGGCAGCAGCAAAGAGGATGACTTTCCTTGCGACCGGCTCGGCTGCAACGGCCGGTTTAGGTTGCTGAGGTAAGTCACGATGCGGGCTGCATCATGTCCTTTTCTTTTCGGTGCTCTTTTACCCCGAGAATAGTGCTAGATAAGCCAAGAGCTCTTATACAGAACGACAAACATAAATGACTCATTTTACTGTGAAAAATTCGTAAACAGGGGGCGTGTGCTGGAGCTCAAAACTTTTGCTATGTTTCAAACTATGTTTTTACTATGAGCTCAAGCATTTTACTATCTAGCTTTTCTTTATCATAAGCAGTGAAAAATCTTGCAAGTGGTTGCATAGATCTGAGCACTTATTTCAAGGCAGTTAGGTCAGTTAAAGAACCCCAGGTGTTCATAATTAATCTGGAGTCCCTCACTGCAGCGTCCTGTCTCACGTAACCCTGAATTGCCTGGATTGCTGCCCTCAATTTCGATGATTAATATCTCCAACTACATGTTCACTTTTGAGATTTTTTTAAAATGGGTATGCCAAAAATTGAATGAGATACCTTGGACAGTGACGTGTACAACAGAAACCCGCTGCTAAGTTTTTTGGACCTGGGAAACGTTGCATTCGATGAAAAATTTTTTAATATAGAGGTCTTTTTTTGTGTGTGCTAAACAGCACACACTAAACGCAAAGAATGAGCGGTCCAATGGGGCACATGGGAGGACTTGGCTTTTTTTTTTTTTACCAAATTCTGCTGCGACACGCATTTTTTCAAAATTAGTCACGTGAGCTTTCCTGTCTGATGTAACCCTGAATTGCCTGGATTGCTGCCCTCAATTTTTGCGTTTAGTGTGTGCTAAACAGCACACACTAAACGCAAAGAATGAGCGGTCCAATGGGGCACATGGGAGGACTTGGCTTTTTTTTTTTTTTTTTTACCAAATTCTGCTGCGACACGCCTTTTTTCAAAATTAGTCACGTGAGCTTTCCTGTCTGATGTAACCCTGAATTGCCTGGATTGCTGCCCTCAATTTCGATGATTAATATCTCTAACTACATGTTTACGTTCGAGCTTTTTTAAAAATGGTTAGGCCAAAAATTGTCACGCCCTACAACTTTTCTATATAAACAACTGCCCTCGAGTTACTAATTAAAAAGTTAATGAGTTTTTGTTAATTACTTATTTCAGTGTTACTTTAGGAGCGGGAAAATTTTTCCGCCTCAGTGTAGAGTTCGTTTGTGAAGATGACAGAGGCCTGACTGTCATAGCATTTTTATTAAAAATCTGTATTGTATTAAAAAAAAAACACCCTGTATATTGCACATAGCACACATTTCATATGACATTTGTATGTGTTATTATGTACGTACTAGGTTGGTCTGTGCGGTAGTAGGTACCGTAGAATTGCCTTTCAATGTTGCATTGGTAGCTTTCTTGTGCTTGTTATTTTGTTTTCCATCTATTCTTATCACTGCTTTGAGCGTTTACACTCGCAACTCCCTTTAATAATACTGATTGCCCTGTGTAACTACCTTTAATGGATCCTTGTTTAATCATGCTTAACTGCTTTTGTTTACGTAACTCTTTTTTTTTAAATCCTGTTCTATTTCTTTGTGCAGGCATGTCTCCTTTGTCGACTGTCCTGGCCATGACATTTTGATGGCTACCATGTTGAACGGTGCAGCTGTCATGGATGCTGCTTTGCTTCTGATTGGTCAGTTTCTTGCTTCCAATTGATCCTTTGAGCATTAGTTAAAGGTTACAAAAATTTGTCAAAAGCATCGTAACCTTTTAGTTTGTGTAGTTCAATCCTGTGATTCTGAAAAATGACAGCTGCATGTTAAATGTAACATGAAAGAAAAAAAAGTGATGGTTTACCTTTCATTGGTGTAACAGTGTAACAGAACGTGTCTTTCACAGCACACTCACCTTTGTTAACTTGCAATGAAGCACTGTGTACAGCTGTTATCAAAAGTATGTGAAGCAGTAGGCTTGTGCGAATACTAAATTTTAGGTTCAAAGCAAATTTGAAGCAAATAGTGATTTGGTCGAATAATTTCGAATCGAATTCGAATAGTACATATCGCATATTATATAAAAAAAAATGAGCATATTTGTCATGACCCAATTAACCTGCACAATATTTCTTAAAATTGAAACAAGGCATGTGCATTTGTCGTTCTTCTTGGTTCAAAGGGAAGTGGGAGCAACTTTGAATAGTAGCAGGATTTGACTTTTGGTAGAATGCAAGTGATAACCTGTAAAATAAGTTACGTTTTAAAATTTACCATACTTAGAGCATATAGGCCAGTATAACGAGCCTTTAAACTTTAAGATAATGAATCGATGCGAGGTTAATTTGTTCATTTAACCTTGAAGTGGGGCTTCGCAGCAGCGCGTATTTTCTCTGGAAAGGTGTAGTCACTGCATAGTACCACTCCACTGCAGTGAAACCGCCTTTACAGGGGGTTACATGTGGTTTATATATGTCCATTCATTTCGAATACTGTATTATTCGTTCGAATATTTGAACTGCTCGAACATTCACACAAGCCTATGAAGCAGGGTTTATATCAGAAAGCAACTTCCTGGGAGCTTGGGCTGATAATCTGGCGAATGCACTGTGATGACTTCAACGCAAGTTGGGACTGCAGTCCTTGGTTTCAGGTTGCATGCCAAGACATTTAGGAAATCACTTTTTATTGCGATAGCAATTATATGGACAGTCTCGGCTGGAAAATGTCCGTCCCCGTCGCCGTCATTCACCGTATATGTATAAGTATGTATATATATAGAAAGGCCACAAAGAAAAATAATTAAGAAATTATTTCCGACGCGCGGAATCGAACGGGCGACCTCTCGCTTTGCAGCCCGCCGCGTTAGACGTTAGGCCACGACAGCACCGTCTCTCAGCCTGCTAATGGCGAGCTATTTATATACACCATGTAATTCAGCATGCTTTCTTAGTGGCCACATAGATGGCGCGACGTGCGCGCGTGTTGCGCGCTTTAAAGATCGTCGCCCCGCCCCTGCGAACGCCGTTGCTGTTCGCTCTACAGGGCGTCGTCGCTTTCGTGCGCTTATCTCAAGGAAAGAAGGGACGGCCGGTGGGGTGCTTCGCTTCGCTCGCTGCAGCGGCCGCGTTTGCGAAAGGAGCGCGCTGTTCAAACAGAAATAACTAACAACTGTGACAATTAGTTCGCGCTCGTCTTGTGTGTACCTGTTCGTTTGTTTCGTGCGTCCTGCTTTATGTATGAGCAGTGCGCTTCAAGTGTCGAGCTGTGACGCATTAGTTCGCGCTCGTCCTGTGTGCGTTCTTTTCGTGCGTCCTTTGGGCTCGAGCGATGCGCTGGCAATTTCGAGCTGCTTTCCGTTCTTCGCGTTACATTACAATTTATTGCTATCGCAATCATTGCTTCGCCGTTGCGGCGAAACTGTGACTTTTTTGTCTGCAGAACTTACGGTCTGCATAATTTGGTTAATTAGTGTACATAATAACACTTTGGTGAAAGAACCAATACAGTAAAAGCTCGTTAATTCAGATTTCTAGGGACCGGAAAAAATGTCCGAATTAACCGAATGTCCGAATTATCGAATGGTCAAAATAAACACAATAAATGCAAGAGTTTTTTCAACATACCTTTACTTTACAAAGTAATCACGGATGCGTGTCTGTTTTCGAGCAGAAATTCGCGCGGACACAATTTTTCTGAGCCCTTCAAGGTGCTCAGCAGCTCGCATGCTGTCTGCAGTGCCAAAACAAAGTTCTTCAAGGACGACGAGGGCCTCCGCGACTTCCCTCACAGTGCAAGGGGGCACGTGTGGCTCATGGTGTGGCTGCTCCTCTTCAGGCTCTTCGTTCTCGGATTCGTTGCAATGCATCACTTCCTTGATGATGTGCTCATCAGTCAGACAGCCGGCAGTGGCAACGCCATCAACAATGCCGATATAATCCTCTAGTGTCACTGCATCAGGCATAACACTTCCGAAATCCTGCCCATCGTCGGCACCGTCGTCCGGCGACACTTCGGCATCGCTGGAGTCGGGTGCAGCAAAGCCACTGTGCCTGAAACAGTTGGCAATGGCGTGCGCAGGTGTGTTCTGCTACACATACGGAAGAATGCTAACTGCGCTCAGGAAACTCACGTCGTATTGTTTGCCGACGTCATGGCACAGGAGCAACTTCTTGTCGGCAGAGCCCATTTTTCAGGGCACGCAAAATTTCTACTTTGGTGGTGAAGTCCTTGGCCTCGTACTTGGGCCGCTTCGCCGGCATTGCCATCGCGGAGAGTGCGTTCACACGAAAAGTCAGCACAAAAGCACCAGCAACAATCAAGCTAAAGGAGCCGTACTTTATCGTTCCTCGATAAAACAGCGTTCAACGATGCAGCACACCAACGGGAACAAAGCAATAAAATGGCACCGCCAACAACACACGCGAAGAAAAGCCGTTCAACCAGTCTCAAGTCAAGCCAAGTCGACAATTCATGTCCATGGCGATGCTGCGTTTGAGCTTCACTTTTGTTCCGAATTGTTCTTTTTTCGTTTTCGAGCCTCGCCAGCGGCCCGAAAGTCGCCGAATTATCCGATTTGCGGTCAAATCTGTCCGAAATAACGAGCGCTCAGTCTCATAGAGTGATGCGTATATTTACAGGGACCAGATGACGTGTCCGAATTAACGAGAGTTGAATTAACGAGCTTTTACTGTATTATTGCAGCTGCTCTTTCAGTGCAGTAGACTCTCATTAAATAGAACAGGAGTTCCGTTCACGGAGAGATGAACTGGCGTGCAGAATTCAAGTACAAAACCAACCAGTTTAGAGGAAATTATTCCATTTGAGCAGCAGTTCCTTTTAAACGATTTCTGTTTACTGAGCGTCTACTGTAATTTGGTTTTAATTGGAACGCCTAGAAACAGTGTTATTTGCAAGGCTACGGGGCAACAGAAAAAAAAAAAGCTGCTATTCAATGTTTTTAACAGACCAGCTCATGTTACACTAGTATGCCACTTGAATTGCCTTTATTCTTTTTTTCTTTATTATTCACAATAAACTAACAGCACGAACGGCATTATTGCGAGGGGCATTATATGCTATAAAACAAATCAACAGTCTTTTGATTCACAACCTCAAGTGTTAAAAAGTTCCAGTCAGATATTGCGCGTGGAAAGAAAGAATATTTAAAAAGATCTGTCCTGGGGAGATACCCCTGAACTTTGGACGGATGATCTCTTCGGGATGAGGAATAATGCGGGAGATGCAGGATATAAAGATGCCGTCATCCCATGCACCCGCCATGGTGGTCTAGGGGTTATGGTGCTCGACTGATGACGTGAAGGTCGCGGGATCGAACCCCGGCCGCAGCGGCAGCATTTTTCATGGAGGCAAAAATACTTGAGGCCTGTGTACTTAGATTCAGAATATACATTTTGAAGATAAATGACCCAGGAATACTATAAAAAATAATAAATGTTCTACACAATGTTTCTATCAATATAGACAAAAATATCTGAACCGAGATACTGCTTCGCTGCTCGTGCAATGCGGTGAAGCATTTCCTGGTTTTTCATGAGACACAGGTGCGCTTGAGCGCTTTTCGCACAAATTTTTTGTTTTTTTGCTGGTGTTCCAATATAGATGGATGCCAGCAATGTGAACGACACCCATATAAATCAGATGTGCAATAAACTTCACCAGTTCTTCTGGCGTCACCTCTTTCGATGAGCCACCTCTCTCCGCATAGGTTGGCATTCCAAGATATGCATCCAAGCATATTTATTCGTAATTTTGCAGATAATATCGAGAAAAAAAGAACAAGATCACACACAGTCCTAAAACGTCTCATGCTGCTCTGTAGTGCGGGGGCGAGATCTGCTGCAGCGGCCTTGTCATGAGGAGAAGCTTTGCAGCCGGTGCCAGCACATCGCGCCGCAGTGACGTGTGGACTTCGCACGCAACCAAAGTAGCTTTAAGGTTGTGCGCAAAGGTCAGCAGCTAAGCACGCGCACCGGAGGAGTGCATTTTCCCAACAACACACGCACATTGGTTTGCACAAAGGTCTGTCAAGAATAACTATGTTGCTAAAACGGGCAAATTCAAACTGATTATGAAAGTTCAGCGGCTGGACTACCTACTAGTAGGAGGTGCAAGGTGCACATGAAGCAAATTCAACATGCCAAAATCGACGATTCAAAGCATCGATCACCGGCCTATTCAAATCGACCACTGGTGATCGATTTGAATAGGCGCGGTAACAATAAAGTTAAACGCCAACAAATATAAGATGCCATGATCCCAGTTTGATTCTTGTATATATTGAGTAAGATAGCTCGAGGTGTCAAGCTTTTTTACTCAATCAGGAAGTCCATATGGATAATTCAAGTTTTTTCGAACCAGTTTCTTTTTTTATACGTGGGCTATAAATCTTTCACAGACTGCAGTGCGCTTCAGCATAATGATAATGTTTTTTTTTGTTGTTGTTTTTTTGTGACAGTAGGGCACTGCGATGCCGTAGCTTTTTCTTCCATATTTGTAATTCCTTGCAACTCGCTTATGGCTGCTTCACGACGTGACATTGCATGACGTTGTCGCTCCCTTCTGACAGCTGGCAATGAGTCGTGCCCACAGCCGCAGACCTCGGAGCACTTAGCCGCCATTGAGATCATGAAGCTCAAGCACATCCTAATCCTTCAAAACAAGATCGACCTTGTGAAGGAGTCTCAAGCCAAGGAGCAGTATCAGCAGATCCTCAAGTTTGTGCAAGGTAGGCGTCAAAAACTCTTAGCTTTCCATATGGCGATGACGGCTTCTGTGTGTTAATGTATTTGGACGATTCTAATGCACACTTTTTTTCGTTAAACGTTACCCTCATATTTGTGTGTGCGTTACAATCTAGCTCAAAAGTGAAATCCGCATCAAGCTTTTTTTTTTCAATTTCCTTAATGTGAAATTACCTCCGCATTACAACAGGGGGCCGCTAGAATCATGCAAATACGGTATTCCTTCACATCAAAGGGACACAAAGAACTAACAATTGTTCACTTGAGTATTGAAGTATTCTTTCAGGAACGTGAACATTTTTTGACCGTGTAACACATTCAGAATGTAGCACAAATGGCTACGTATTGTAAAGACTCAATATAAATCGCTAAGTGCAGTTATACAAAATAACAGCATTAAAATAGAAAACTGAGCTAGTTGGTTAGTGTTCATAGTTTGGTTTGTGCAGCATTCGCAAAAAGGACAACGGACGAAGAAGAGGAAGTACATTGGGGTACCACGCATTTCTTTTTCATCCATAGTCCTTTTGACACTGCGCAAACCACATCATGAACATTTGTATGCACATGAGGCATTTGTATGCCTCGGTTGCACTGTACAGAGGCTACTTAAAGGGACACTAAAGGCAATTATTAAGTCGACGTTGATTGTTGAAATAGCGGTCCAGAAACCTCGTAGTGCTACTTTTATGCCAAGGAAGTGCTTATTTTGAAATAAAATCACGTTTTAGTGGTCCGCATCGCGTTAGCGCACTTGAAATCACCCGCCTGAAAGCGGTATTTCGTACGTCACTGTTGTCATGCCTAACGTTGCCCGCCTTTACTGCGCGGCAGCGTGCACTGGTTGCGTGCACCATTCGGGCATCTGGCAACATCACATGCATGCGGCATTTTGTCGAACTTTCTGTCGGAGCGACTTTCACGAGCATGCAAAACACACGCAGCAGTACGCAATACCGAAACTACCACTGAGACGCGACCGCATGAGTGAAGCAGGGCGCCGGGCGAAGCGCAGTTCAGCGAAAACATAATTTTGAACCACGCGCACCGTTCCCCATGGCAACACCAAAGAGGTTCTTTTTTCCATGAATCAAACAGAAACGAACAAGCAGCATTTTATTACGTCTCTTGATGCACGGAAGGTTCTTTTTTTATTGCAGCTAGTTTGATTACTAGTGATTAATTGTATTCAGACTCTCCCATGTCATATGTCCCACTTGTGGCGCTCATCGTGTGATACATTTAGCTTAATTTCTCGGTAAGTAGGGCACTGCTGTTGATAATACTGCCGTTTTAGACGTTGTCATACATTGAGCTTTCACTGTGACATATATTGTTATTTGCCTTTAGTGTCCCTTTGATGACGCAATATACCATTTTGCAACTTTCTGCACAAATTTTGAAGCAATATTCCTACTCAAATCGTAAGCGGCATGATAGATTCTGTCACTGTATGATAAATGCTTTTTTCACTTCCATCAACATTTGATGATTTGATGGTGGTTGTCAGTTCATTGAACAGGAATGAATCCGTCAAACTGAAATGATGTGGTTCTGCGCTGTTCTTTAGGAACTGTGGCGGAGGGTGCACCCGTGGTTCCCATTTCGGCTCAGCTGAAGTACAACATCGAAGTTATCTGCGAGTACATTGTCAAGAAGATCCCCATGCCCCTCCGGGACTTCGTCTCCGAGCCCCGCCTTATTGGTACGTACCTTCTGTGTTTCTTTCTTGGCTGTGCTCTCAAATTCGTGCCACACTACTTTGGATTCGTATTCACCGAGCTTATGGTCAGGAATTTGCAGAGGAGGTGCTTTTTAAGGGGGACGTGCCTTTCGGTGCCAGCTTTCTTGTTTCTTGATAAAGGTTGATGAAAATTTTCACAAAGATTAAGAACGGCTCTCTGATACTTCCATGAAAATTTCAAAATGATATCTTAAAGTTTTTGTTGGAAAGAATATTTCTCCTTTGAACCTCGTGGAGCAGCTAAAAGATTTACACAACGAGGTAAAGCGTTTGTCAGATATTGTACGTACAGCCAAAGGTATGTAGAGGGATGGGAAATTCTTTAAATTTGCAGTACTTTTTGAAATTACAGTAACTGAAACCACAGAACTTAGGATACGTTGCCTTTCTGAATGCCCCACGGCATTTGCTGAAGTGTATAGTGACTCATGGTGCTGTAAACACACCGTACTGCTGAGCATGTCACTGAGGAGATGACATTTTATGAAATTCTTCAAAATAATACGGTGCCTTGCTAATGTCATTTATGCTTCTGGACAAGTGTGTAGTACATCGGGCAAGCTCGTGTTATTGGCTGTTAGGAGGTGTTAACTTATGTGTTTTATGTTCATTTGCATGTGCTTTTCATTTTTATAATTGCCACAGTTATTAGATCATTTGACGTGAACAAGCCCGGCTGCGAAGTCGACGACCTCAAAGGTGGCGTTGCTGGTGGCTCCATCTTGAGAGGAGTGCTGAAGGTAAGACGTATGTGCCTGTTAGAGAGCGTGTAATAGCTTGATTTTAGTTTAGTTAATTGGGGTGAACAGGTTTTAGGAACAAATTAACGCCGAGGAAATGTTCTTGCACGTGAGTGTCTGATGCATACATTGTTCATGGCTTTGGTACTGCATACCGAAACGCAGGCAGTCATGATCGCCGATGACAGTGCCACGCTTCAAACCTAAACGGGTTGCCTGTAGGATAGCCCCGTTGAGTAGTCCCATTAGGTATCTACAGTGGACTCTCAGTAAGGAGAAGTCTCTTAAATGGAATTGCTGCTTGAAAGGAACAACTGCGTCTGATATGATTGGTTTTGTACTTGAATTCTGCGCCCCTGTTCATCTCTCAGTAAACGGAACTCCTGTTAATTGGAACATACTTTACTGGTCCCTTCGAGTTCCACTTAACAAGGGTCCACAGTATTTTGAACAAACCACAACCACTCAGTAAAAAGAGCAACAAAAGTGAAATCAAACTTGGCTGATGGTAGTGAAGTCGCTACTGAAAAAGTGCAGATAGCAGTGACTTCTTCTCGGCTCTGGGCTTGCTTACGGCAATAGTAGCTAGCTGTTACAGCAAACACCATCGCCTATGCATGCAGTGTTGTCCTTGCATGCATCAGTACACGTTGACCCCTGTAGCGCCGGAGATCTGAAGCTTGTTCGGGAATTTGATCTGGTGGTCCATTATCAACGGCAGCACATCTGTCACTTCTGTGAGGGAGAATGAAAGCTGGAACACTGAATTCGTCTAACTGCTATGTTTTGTTTCTGGCCTGTATTATTGTTTGCGCCTGCTGTATACGTATATGTTTTTCTGGATGGCAATCTCTTTCTCTTTTTTCTTGCCAGGTGGGCCAGGAGATTGAGGTGCGGCCTGGCATCGTGTCCAAGGATGACGAGGGAAAGCTGCTCTGCAAGCCCATCTTCTCCCGCATCCTCTCTCTCTGCACAGAGCAGAACGACCTCATGTACGCCGTACCCGGAGGTCTCATTGGTGCGTACTCCATTTCTTCGTGCCTTACTTCGTTGCTCCATGGATATGAGAGACGTGTGGTTCTGTGCACGCATGGTAGGCGTGGGCACCAAGATCGACCCGACCCTGTCGCGAGCCGACCGCATGGTGGGCCAGGTGCTGGGAGCCGTGGGTGCCCTGCCGGACATCTACATCGAGTTGGAGATCTCGTACTTCCTGCTCAGGCGGTTGCTTGGTGTGCGCACAGAGGGTGACAAGAAGGGTGCCAAGGTGAGGCCACGACGGAGTCCAGTGTACCACAGCTGAGGGGAAGGCAAGCATGCGTGCATGGTAGAGGTGGGAGGGAGAGAGGAGTGAAAGGGGGGTAGGAGAGAAGCTGTGTGGTGATGTTTGTTGCGGCTTAGCGCATGGCCAGCTGGCGAACGTATATGGCTGGTCGCTTTGTGTTGACTCTCTTCCTGCATGCATAGTCTTGGCATTTCCATTACCACATATGCAGGGTCGCTGTAGTCACCGCCTCATGTACTTTGTTTCAAGAATATCTTGTATCTTTGTATCTTGTATTGTGTGCATTGTGCTCTTATTTATTGTTTCTTTTTATAACCGTCTACATTTATTAGTCACGCCTGTTCAAAGAAACCTTTGTTGGAAGTTTGTGCTTGTGCACATTTCATATTTCTGGGTCCTTGCACACTTTCATTTGGCGCGAAACAACGTTATGGTTAACTCAAAGTACACATGGAAGGAAGAAGCGATGCAGTGCGACTAAGTATGAGAAATTTTGCTCGAAGTAACCCTCGAGGAGTTAAGACTTCCAAGTTCGCCAGAGTTTTTCCACATGAAACATTTTTGGGCCCACCCACACAGCTCACATTGCCCATCAGTTTGAATTGAGAGATTTTGTACGATCGAGATGGTACTGTAAATCACCTGCGCAATCTCAATCGAGTGATTTTCACCCGCAGGTGCAAAAGCTGTCCAAGAACGAAGTTCTGATGGTGAACATTGGCTCGCTTTCCACGGGAGGCCGTGTTCTGGCCGTGAAGGCAGACTTGGCGAAGATCAGTTTGACCAGTCCGGTCTGCACCGAGATTGGCGAGAAGATTGCCCTCAGCAGACGAGTCGAGAAACACTGGAGGTGAGAGTGACAGACTCTACCCGTAGCCGGAACTACAGTGGCTAGAATACTAGAAGTGTGATCACCGCCAAGCGGCTGCAATGGGAGGTAGTGAAGCCGCCTTACGATGTTTCCGCTAGGTGGCGCGCGCTGTCGTATACACGTCAGGCTCTCAGGCTGAACACGTTGTTCAACGCTGCAACTCGCCGGTCAAACGTGATTCTTTTGCATGTTTACGCTGTTCTTTCGTGCTGCATTTGCTGGTCGGACAGCCTTGTCATGTTTACGTTATGTCTTTTGCGGGGTGTGTGCCACGAGCAGACGTCAGAGCCACCGTTTTGTGCCCAGATGCTCAACTGGGTAGAAATCGTGCAAGCAGAAGCATTCATTGCTTGGAGTCCCGAAAGACGACCATTTGTTCCAGCAGTGGCAGCGTAATATACCAAGAGCAGACAAGCCTTTGGAAAAAAATGCTGTCGTTCCAATCGCCAAGATCCAATCGAAAAGCTATTCGGCATAATTCGTCAGTTATCCGGGTGCAATGATCATTCCACATCGACCCAGTTCCTTACTGCCGTGAATTCCCTTAGCTTTTACAATTTGGTAAAAGCAGCAGGCACGGGCAACTGTGCAGGTGACATACTTACGTCATTAGTTGGAACTGATGAAGTGGCCATCCATGTCTACAATTTACTGGACACTGGAAACCTGGACGAATGTTCAAGTCTACTACAGGCATCGACTCTCCTTTCTGACCATGTGTATCCTGTGCAAGTCAGTGACGGAAGACTGGTGTACTATTTGGCCGGCTATGTGGCACGGAGGAAAGTTATGGCAACGAAATGCCGGGACTGTTTTGAGCAGCTGCTCACATCCCTCGAGAACGCAGATAAGGATCTTGCGTCATTCACAGCATTCTGTGATGTTGGAGGGCTTTTGTACCTGTCACCGGAACTATTTTCATTTGTGGAGGCACTGGAGGACACATTCACATTGTTGTTCAGTTATAATAAGCTCCAAAGGGACACTATAGTTGAACTTCCTAACTCAATGCAGACCGTACCATCCGTAGGGTGCGACTTGCACAAGCAAGGTCTGACGAGCAACATATAATCAAGTTTTTTGTTCTCACACGGCTTCACTTCTTCACGAAACCTCTAAACCAACAGAAAAGTTCTGCAAGAGGAAGATAAAAGCACCTCAAGCTTCGAAGAGCGATGTCATGTGCGTCACCCTGTATGCTAGCTTTCTTCCCTACTTTGATGCCTCCCACTTTAAATAAAATGTGTGAGAAGAGTGAAATGCTCTCCGATTTTCTGTGCAGTTGTTAATTGAAAAATATTTCCAGTGTGAATACGCAAGAATAATTAAATCCTTAAGAACTATCTCATGCAAAATGTTAAGTATACTGTATAACAACATGAAGAAAATGAATATCAATGTCATGGTAGCATTTTTTTCGTGCTTCTTGAGGTTGCGTATAACCTTGTGAAATGGCAATCCCCTCAAAATGTTAATCGGTTACATTTCTCAGCATCAAGGAATGATCACAAGCAGTGGCAAGCTTAGCTGGCCGCGATGTTTGCGAATGTAAAGCTTCACTTATGATACTGTGCGTACGGTCATACCATACGCCGGTGATAATGTTTGATAATATCTGCCGCGAATTTCATTTATTTATGAGACACTTACGCCCAGCATTATAGTAGAGTAAATTTACGGCGCAAACAAAACCATATCCGCCACAAATCAGCCTTGACATGGCAGCTTCGCTGCAGTGAGCCGAGCGAGCGACGTGTAAGCTACAAGCAGCGCCACCTAGACAGCGCCGGTCGAGGCATTGGTGGAGAGCGTCAGCGCAGGCGGCGCGGTCTTCACACTTCCCTATTCTAGCCACTGTACCGGAACGTAACGCACCGCTCTTAGCAACTTGGTGTCGTATTTAGCCAGCGCCAACACAGACACAGTTGGTGATAGCAATTTTTGTCCGTGCTAAAGAACCAGAGGCGGTCGGAATTAATACGGAGCTCTTCGTTACCACTGTGCATGCTATCGCTTGTATTACAATGAATGATAGCTGCTGTATTTCATTTGGTAGCAACAAAAGCTTTCCTTGTTCTTTTTCGCAACAAGACGATTATCTTTGTATGTAAACTTTTCGCGCTGTGTAGATTAAGCTTATCGAGTGGCTGGTGACGTTGCTGCAGTAAAAAAAAAAATTCCTAGATCTGATTAAGCGTGCTCCTTAAGGGGAGACACTGGTCTGGGAGGCGGGAAAATTTTGAAAAAAACAATTTTCTGGAATATTTTTTTTGATAATCTAGAAGGTCTAAAAAAGTCATTTCCAAAATATTACAGACATGTAATGCATACTTGTCGAGTTATTTGGTCTTGAAGTCAGTTTCATGACCATTTTTGCTCGCCAAAGCACCTCAAAAAGTCCCATTCAATAGCGCACCGTGCAGGAACCACATTAAGTAGCACAGCCATTTTGGTCTCATTTGAAACGCACACTTTTCTATTAGCTGTTCCTAGCATAAGAACGCTTTTCATCTAGCAGAGGCGAAGCCATTGCGCTTTAAAAAAAAAAATGTGCTCGCACAGCATTGGTGCATTTCTATCACACGTGGTAAATTACTCCTTCCATCTTGGATACTTGAGGATGCTTCTGCTAGACAGTGGTGCATCGTCGCATTGTCCGCCATTTTGTGGAGATGCCTAACTGATGACAGTGCAATGGCAGGCAGTCGTTAGAAGTTCAGAATTGCTCATGCATTCGGGAGGAAGTGATATCGGCAGCTGCAAGAATGCAGCATATCACCAGCAGTACCAGAGTGAAAAGAAACCATACTAAGAAGAATAATGATGACTATGTTCCTGGTGGCTTCTACTATCCTAAGAACACCAATTTAGGCCTTTTCCAGTTCAAAATAAGTGCCCACCATGTTTCTAAACTTCTTTTTTCATTTTCTCAAAACCACATTTTTCATCACATTGTAGGCTGTTGCCCACAATATCTTTTGATGTAGCGGTCAAATTTTGATAATTTTTGCGGTATTTGAAAGCTTATGCATTGATTAGTGCAAGAAAACCAAGAAATTACAACATTTTTATTAATAACTGTGATTTAATTAGCAGTAAAATTAAGCAACAGTTTCTGATTTCTCATTAGTGTACTTGTTAAGGCTATAACTTTTGAATGGATACAGCTAAAAATTAAGTTATGGTTATGTTGCACTCTCTGGTCTTTATAGGATGCAGTGATATCAAATTCATAAAGGTATTTTGTGAGAAAGCTGTCAAAAGTCTGGGCAGAATGCAAGTGTATGGAACAGTCAATATCTTACAATCCGTGCACGATAGACAAAAAGTAATTGCATATTTGTTTTCAGCAGTCGAAAACACATATTGTGTGTAAATTTCAGCCAGAAATACTAAAAATTGAGACAAGCAGTTTTCAGACCAGTGTCTCCCCTTAAAGGACCCCTAAACCACTTCGAGTTCAAAGATGAGAGAGTGGTTTCTCTCTCGCCCTCACTACCCTTCCTACTGGCGCTAACTCCTCCTCGACACTTATTTCTTCATAAAACATGTGGACAATATCGGCACAAAGCGTTGTGCCTTGGGGTTTTGCGCTTTTCAGCTACACGCTGTTATTTCCACTTGCACAGTCGAAAACGCACAAAATGAAGTGAAATCACTAGATTGCGCACGATAACGGGCGTGTGACTGCACAGCAAAGCAGGTTAGGAGATAATTGACAACTGATATGATATTCCTCGTACGTGAACCAGTTGAGAGCTTATTTCCTCATGATGTCATACGAACGAACTGCTGACATTACGAATTGTGCTGAAAAGACTGGAAACACCAGGAGAAAATGACGCGCTTGTTCTTTGTATTTTTAAAAGTTGTTTAGGGCCCTTTAACAGTAATTTATTGTGCATGACGTCTGCTTGTGATTGGAGGTTTCCTTCTTGTTCATTAGTTTATCATTTGACGTTACAGTTAGGGTACTACTTTCTGTTACAGTTGTTGATTTCCTCCAGCAAGCTATTCATCGTTTTCGTTTCATTTCAGGTTGATCGGTTGGGGCCAGATTCGACGAGGCATCACTGTGAAACCAACTTCACAAGAGTGAGGTTTAAAGAAGAAAGTATCAGTTTAATGTCAGTTATTTTTTTTTCTTTGTTCACAAATAAACGTGACGAAAATGATCACTTTTAACTGCAATAGAAAACTGCACAACACTACAATATATAGTAATTACAATATATAATAATTCAAATCTAGTATATAATTGGTCACTACAAAATGTCCAAAGATGAATTTATGCACATTGCTTGTTAAACACCCCGATGTAATGGAAGTTGATCTCAAGCACTTTACTGTCTTCTTTGGCACGTAGAAACTTGTTAATGCTTACTGCTCTTAATGCAGCTGCAGCTAACAAATATGGTATGCACACACAAAATACTCTGCAGTGTCATGTTTTGAAGATGGCAATGATGCCACTGAGCACGGTGCACAGTGTTCCTAATACTTCTGGTTTGAAGCAGGTTACATGCTGAAACAGCAGTGCCGCTCACAAAATCTTTCTACAGAACATTCAAATAAATTTCCTGGATTCTTTAGCTCAGGCTAATTGTGCGGACCTACACAAATCCTCAATAGAGCTTGAAGAGATGTTCGGAAATCGGTATGAAATGGCATCATTCATATGCACCATCCTTGAATGTAGTATCCGCCATGGTAGCTTACCACCTAAGGTGTTCTGTCTTTAAGCTCGGGGGTGTGCGTTCAACATTAATAGGACCCACATGTCTTAAGATGGTTTATTCCTAAAGTTGCTACTTAGGCCTGTTAGTGTGCCATTGATACGTATTATGTTACATGCAGAAGACATGAACAGGAGCTTGTGTGCATTTTCCGTGTTCCTTATACCTGCCTGTGTCTTCTCTACGCAACGTAGCACATATCGACACATTGTGTATCCTCCACGACACCGATCCAATGAAAGACAGATGCATGCAAGTTGTCGTGACAGTCGCCGTACGTGGCTGAAGGTTGCTCTAGGATGCAATGTTTGTGAATGATCGTACATGTACTGGAGGTTTTAAACTACAGTGCTGGTTAGGAAATCAGATGTGGATAAATGATATTGTAGATGAGGTTGAGAGGAAGAAGTGTGAAGCAGTGTTGAATTTATCGTGTAATGCGTACAACAGGTTCATGGTAAGGATAAGCCAGGGTGAACGAAACTACAGTAGACTCTCAATAAACGAAACTCTCTTAAATGAAATTGCTGCTTAAATGGAACAACTGCCTCTAACACGATTGGTTTTGTGCTTGAATTCTGCACCCCTTTTCATCTCTCAGTAAACGAAACTCCTGTTAAATGAAACATATTTTCCTGGTCCCTTCAGCTTTCGTTTAACAGGAGTCTACTGTATGTCGTTATAGGGAAATGCAGTAGACTCGTTGAACGAAGCCTGAAGAGACGAAGAAAATATGTTTCGGTTAACAGGTGTTCCATTTACTGAGAGATGAACTGGGTTGCAGCACTCAGGTGCAAAACCAATCGTATCAGAGGCAGTTGTTCCATTTCAGCATCAATTCCATCTTAAGAGATTTCCATTTACTGAGAGTCTGATGTAATACAAACTGTGGGCTTTTTATGCCTTTTATATATTGCACTGGCCAAGAAGGAAGCCGCTCCACATCCAAAAAAGTTTTTCTCCATGCTGTTCTGTTTCTTTCTCAAGGTGGCGTTGAGGATATGTCGCACTATAGCTACACTTTGTACAAACATCACGTAACAATATAGAATGCCACAGGAGAAAAGGTGCAATTGTAATATTAAGAAATTTGAGGACACCACAGCTCAGCTTGTAGCACAAACCACGAGTACTGCAAGTTATTTGGAGAAACTTGTGTGCTTGGTTTAGTGATAACAATAGCTTTTGTGGCCATCTGTGCTGTGGGTCCGAGAATAAAGATATGTGCAATAAAACGTGTGGAAATATTTGTACAACACTGATATTTAATGTTTCAGAGCATGTGGTAAACTAGGTTGGATTGACTGGGCCCAGTATTGGACTTCCCTGTTTTAAGCTGGACATCTCAGTTTTTTTTACATACTAGTATTTTAATATGAATCAACATGTCTGACTTATATTCTGCCAATGTGTTAGCCTCTAGTATGCAAAATTTTTGCCAATTTGAATAATTTTCTGGACATGTTTGTCTAACCTGGTAGGGACTTCCTATTGTGCAGCGCTGCCAAAGACAAGGTTGTGGGTTCGATTCCCGATCATCGCAGGTGCATTATTGTGGGCATGGATTTTGAAATCTTTACTGCACTATGCTTTCGATGCCAGGAAAAGAAAGCCAAGTGGTTGGAATTAATCCGAAAGGGTCAATACAGCATCCCGCATAATCAGTTTTCGAGTTTGAGAACACAATATCTTGAAGCTGAATCTAGAGAGAGAGACTAAGGATGAGAGAAAGGCAGGGAGGTTAACCAGGGCTGAGCTTGGTAGGCCACCCTGCACTGGGGAAGGGGGAGGGGGAAGGAAAGTTAGAGAGGAGGAGAGGAAAGTCACTGTTGCTGTCGACGTAACAGCAGTTCTGCGCTTGACATCACAGGCGGTGAGTCAGCCCCGTTGCTGAAACTAGAGCAGCGCATTCGTTGCTTTATGCAAGTTGTATGCGCGGTCCCATGCAACCAAAATCTTGTCGACGGTGAAGCCATGGTGGTGCTGCTAGTGTTCTCAAGCAACAGACTTCTGAAGGCTCTGAATCTAGCACAGTTATTTAAGTGCACGGTGTAAGAATATACTCAGGTGATGACACTCTTCCCCCAACGCATGGGAAACCGCAATCCGCGCGCGTCCAGATAATGTTCGGGTTCTTATCAGATGACTTGCAGAGGGCGCTACGAAAAGCGGGGCAGTCGTCACCATAGCAACGCGCATGCTGCTGATAACGTGCATTTTTCTGTGCCATTTTGCTGGATAATGCGCATCCGCCAAGCGGCGTCGAGGGGCGAAATCGAGAGAGCAACAGGAGAGGGAACGGCGAGAGCGGCGGCGATGACGCAGCACCACCGTGATTCGGCTACTCGCGGGCGCTCTTCGCCTCAAGCCATTAGATGGCGCACCGCTCAACGGACCGACGACCGAACATTTTCTGGCCGCTTAGGCGCACGCAGTGTCAACACCTGAATATTCTTACACCGTGGTTAAGTGCTACTGGATGTAAAAATTGAAGTTTGCATAAATGTCAGTTCAGCCACCCCTCTTTTTAAAAATTTTATTATACCATGCATTTGTGAAGGTTCCTTGGGCTAAAGATTTCCACATCAAAAATGCGTAAGACACAATTGTGCAGTTTGGTTGTTTATTGCAGGATAAGTGCACAAGGGCTTCAATATATGTGTTGTAAAAGGTACCACAATAAAGTTCATCTGGGTCCTCCTGTAAGACGTGCAAGTCATATACATTGTAAGAGATCAAGCTGCTCAAATACAAATGAAGTGGGTAAATACTAAGGGCCTTTTTATGTAATTGTGCGCAGGCTGTAAAATATAACTTCAATATAGAAAAGCAGCTATCCTCAGCATGCAAACATGTAACAAATGAAATCGTTGCCTTAGCTTAATGGCAAATAACAGGGCTGGAAAATATAATGCACTACTATAGCTCTGTGAGGGATGCATACATGAATACCTAGTATTTACAACAAAGAAGCAAACAAACAAGAAAAAAGTTATATAATTGTTTGAGGGTGCAGCTTGCACTAACTTGAACATGGCTTGACACAACAGTAGTGTACTTCATCGCTTCGTGTTATGCGAGATAAAAAAAAATGCAATTTCACTGTAATTCATGTACAATACTAAGCATTATAGGTCTGCAAATGTCTGATTTTTGAAATCTTTCATTGTATTCCACTTAAGGGCTTCAAATTGATGGAATATACAGATGGGGGGGTTAGGACCTATTTCGACAAACAACATTGCAGGGTCACTCGGAAAGTGCATTGAGTGATCTAACACTGCTCCAATATTTGGCCGTGTCTGCAAAGGCTGCTTTGAAGACCAATGCTTCATGGAGTGTCATTGCATTACTAAGGCACACATTTCTCAGCCTCATTTTGGACCTGTATGTGGTAGCTGATTTTGCACGATCTCGCTCGTCCAGTTGCAGTGTCTCCTTAAATTGCTTGTACTATATTGGTTAGCTTCATGTATATGTGAGGTTTGTTTCGTTTCCCAGTGAAAGTTGAGATGTTATCGTTGCAAGGGGTGTGTGTTTTTCAATAACTTTTTTTTTTTCATGCGAGGGAGAGTACTCAACATTGAATGAAAGTTTGGTTTTTCTTGGATACCGGTGTTTTATTCAGTTGGAAAATTTCGCTGTTTAAATACCGCTAGTTAAGCAAGGAATGTTGATGGGTAAATGCTGCAAGTCGCAGCTAAGCAGCGAGAGCTCAACCGGCCCTCGTTTCCTGGTATGCGGGCCTTCTGCGACTACTCATTTGTTTTGCCTGAACCTCCTCCAGTCATCTTGGACATTGCCTGTTTCACCGCGTCCTGGATTTTCTGCACTATCGGATTGGTGCTCTGCAAACAGAACAAAGCAGGGAAGAACGCAGTGTGTAAAACCAAGACATTCATATACCCATATATGTTGAATGTGAGAATGTGTACTGCTATAAACAGAAGGTGGTAGTAATGTTACTGAAACGCCAGCGGTTCAGTACATAAAATAATTTTTTTTTCATGTAGACATTTGTCGTAACGGTGTTTTGGTTTTACATTTTTATTCAACTCTTTTTCATGCAACAAAAGTCTCGGTTGCAAGGGCAAAGGCAGATGTGCTTTGCCTGACGGGGGACCCCAGCAGCTGAACTCACACACTCGGAGCTTGAAGCAACAAGAACACTATGCGCTATCACACATAGAGAACAACTTCATGTAAAGTAATCAATGGAACAAGGTTCATAGTTTTACAATCATGAATGAATAAAGGAATCGCTAATAAATGACAAAAACGTCACGAACATAAAATTTCTTTATACACACTAATTATTAATCATTAAGACGGACAAGGGGAGAAGCCTCAACATTCTTTTTGAAAGAGTTTCGGGAAAAGTATTTCCGAATAATTTCTATGGCCTGCGTATGTCTGTTGAAAAGCCTGAGGATTAGGTACGAAAGCATTTGAGTTCCATAGCTGACCCGTACAAGTAGAATTCTGTTATGGTCATGCCTTAATTTATAAGCCACATTACTACTAGACTACAAATCAAGATGTTTAGAAGGACCGGGCTTAATTTCACTCAAGACGTATAAGAGCACTTTCAACTTGTATAACCGCTTCACTTTTAGAACGGAGTGTTCTAAAAAATACAAACCAGTGTGGTTTGTAGTTTTAGGACCAGCTTTGGTTTGTACTATCCTGGTTCCTGCTGACATACTTAGTAGCGCAGTTCTGTGCAGCAACACCTTTCCAGCTCATGCTGAGATTAACCGAAACAACAGCAAGAAATAAATGAAAAATAGAAGGGGCCACCATTGGTGCTGGAAGCGGCACACACTATGAAACAATTCCAAGAAATCGGTTTTGCATTACTTACACTTTCGGATGAAGCACGTCCTTGTACGTCTCTGCCGGTGTCAGCCCTTCCTGAATGCGCTAGACCGCCGCTTGATTGTCCTTGATGGCCTCTTCATGAGGAATTGTAAATAAAAGGAAATTGTTCATTGCAGTTTTGCAGGGGACACACATACAAAGATTGCTTGAATTTCCGCTTTTTGGAATTTATGTGGGTTATCTTAAGAGCCTGTAAATAAAAAGCAGTGTGATGCAATTGCATGCTTATTTATAAATCTGCTTAGCTTTGGCAACTTCATGGCAGCACGATGGCTTCCAAGATCTGAGGTCCCCAATCGGAGAGAGAGGCCTCTCTGCTAACTCATTGTGAAGCCATGCTAACAGCCCGGGATATGACTTCTGAGAAAGAGTGCACTGGCAGAGATAGTTCAGTCGGCTGCGCTGCTGTGCCTTTTTCCTGTGCTGCACGTGTTCTCTGACATGGCAATCGTGTTGGGGGCCTGTGCACATTTTTTTTTTTGTTTCACTTTGCTTCAGTTATGTTGCAGTATGTAGTTTCCTAACATTTATCTGCCTCATGCTGAAATGGTTCGAACGACATGTCGCAGCCAAACCATGTTTGAATTTTCAACAGATCCTTAGACTTCGAAACTTAACCTTTCACCCTGAATATGCCTGGCAGTGCGTGGCCGGCAAATGTGTCATCAAAGGTCAAGCGTGTCCGACACGCTGTAAGTGATTGCTTCGAGAAAGAGAAGGTGTATACTTACTGTACTGCTTCTGCGCATCCTGCAAAATTGGCAGAGAGTATGGTAGCAGTTAAGTGGCATCGTGTGAAAGGGGAGATATGTTTGACGTTCTATATCGACATTTCTGCCTCCTGCTGTTGCTTTAACTTGGCTAGTGTATTTTCATATGCGTACGATTTACACTGTGTGATCAGTAGCTTGGTTTAACAATGGATTGTCTTGGGATTCGTCTAATATTACTTGTCATTGTCTCTACGAAAAGTGAGTAAACACCTTCAGTAAAACAGGAAAAAAAATTAACATTGCCAAATAAATAATGTACACAATCTTTAGGGCATAGGCATTGAAGGGACGCCAGTCAAACCAATACGTTGGACTTGATAGTCATCCTTTATCAGAAGAAAAGGTCCTGAGACGCTGGCCAAATCCGCCCTCAGCACGGAAAACGTTGAGAAAGTGTTGCGAAAACTGGGCTTAGAGGCAGACTTTAAGCAGTGCCGTAATGTGCTTTCTTTTTTTTGTTTGTTTGACTTTCTTTGCTCTAAAGTGAAGCAATAAATCTTTGTAGACAAACAAAATCATGTTTGCGAACTCTATTGAAGTTTGTTTCATGATCATAGCTTCATTATTAAAAGAAAAAATGAACGTAGAAGTTTCAGTTATTTCGAATCCCCATTGTAAATTAACCCAACGCCAGTACGTCAGAGCAACGTCACAGATTTCAAAGCTTTTGTTTTCATATTTTGCCCACGTTGGCCCAATAAAGATTCCCGAAACTGCCCATGTCAACTCTGTGGCTTCCTTTGAATACAATATACTCAATTTTTTACCGATGGGGAATCGTACAAGTTCAGGCGCTGTAAAGATCTGCGACGTCCTGATGAACTGGTGCATGAACTTCAATGTGGCGGCGCCACCAGTCTTTTTCTTTTTTTTTTGCACTTTTTCTGACTTGCCAAGCATCATCTCGCATATGAAGGTGTTTTTGGTATTGTGGAAGGGAAATTCACTAATAAAACTGAAATCATTTTTCTCTTTAGTGCCACTTTAAGCGAATTATTATAGAGCTATAGTCGGATGCAACTTAAGAAGGCAGGAGAGGCCCTGCCCAGACGACCGAAGCACGGCTGCCGATCGCCTACGCGACTATAGAAATAGTCCCGCTCATGTACGCGCCGATGTTCTCCGAAGGCGGAGCCACCGGACGTCCCGCTCATGACGTCAGTCCCGAGTGCGCGCCCATTGGTGCAGGCTTGTGTTCATCCGCCTTTGAGAAGGAAATGCCGCTGCCTTCTGAAGTTGTATCCGACTTTAGTTCTTCATAAAATCAAGAAGCAGCTTTTGCTTGGTTTTTCTAATACATATACAATGTCATTATTTTAACTTACTAAAGTGTAAGGCAAGTACTATCGCGCTCAGTATGAGCTACACTAGGGACCATAGCTACACCACGCGAGCGCGTGGCCGAGTGCTCTGCAAGGTTGCACAGTGGCGCCGATCTTGGCATATTTTCGAGTTATCGGGAGAGAGTTTGGCTGCTCGTGCGAGTGCGTATCACCCCCACTTGCTTGCTTTCGCCCGCGAAGTTATCATTTTCTAAGCTGATATCACCGCAGGGCAAAATGAGGGTGAGGGAGAACGCAAGTGGAGGCGATGCGCGCTCGCAGGAACAGCCAAACTCTCTCCCAATAACTCGAAAATGTGCCAAGTTGCTCCTTTTTCTTTCCTCAACCTCTCCTCCTCCTCCTACAACCTTGCAGAGCGCTCGGCCACGCGCTCGCGGGATGTAGCTCATACTGAGCGCGATAGTACCTATGTAGCTTTTCATGAACTCGTATACATAGCTACTGTCCCTGTACTTTTCATTCAACCTTCGATCTGCATAGGTGAATCCTTGTAGCTGAACAAATGCAGCTGTAACAGCAATCTATGGGATCTAGCTAGAATATGGGTTGTGCGAGTGTTATTGCGCATAGTACAGTTTCCTGAATTAGCTTTCTCGTATGCAATATCTATAGAATGTATGACAAGGCAAAGCGATTATGCATGGCTGTAACTGACTTAACGTCGTAAAGGCCAGTGTACAGCAGTGTTGAGGGCAAAGCCTCAGCGATGAAATGCAAAGTGATGCTAAGCTAGGCGAAGGTGGGCACGGTTTAGCACTGAAGGAACCTCCTTTCCGCTTGACCACATGCCTGTTTCCAACCTCCAACTAGCCTCCGCTGTACTATGCTATACCGTCCTTCCTCACATCACTCCTCCTTACCCTCATTTCCCTTTCGCACCCCTTACTGTACTATATTATATATGACTATACTATGTTTTACCCTCTCCCCTCCTGACTTCCTCCTCCCCGCCCGCGCTTCCCTTTCCCATCACATTGTTATACTATACATTGCTACGCTATGCTTTACCCTTTCCATCCTCCCCACCCTCACTTCCCTTTCCTACCCCTTACTGTACTATACTATACATGGCTATGCTATGCTTTACCCTCCTTCGCTATGCTGTGAACGTCAACAGCCCTCTCTGAGCTCGGCTTTAACAGCTCCGCGGTGAAAAAGTTCGTCAGTTGGAGGAGTGACTCGTCAACTTCGCACGGAGTCAAGGTTGGTAAAGTGTAGCGTGCACTCACCGGCCCACAAGTCCAAAGCGACAATAATGCAAACGATGAGCAGGCACCAGGAGCACTTCATTGCGGCTGCATAATATGAGGAAAGAGAAACAATCGCCTCGCTAAGCAAGCTTGAAAATTGAAACATGTTCTGTGTGCTCGCACTCTAAGCGCATTCTGCACGCGTTCATAGTTGTACCATGAGCGCTGTTAAACTGGGAAGCCATGATAGCAGCTAACTGTAACCTCTGTGTATCCCACCATAACTAACGGGCGTTATTTCCCTAAATTGTCGCCGAGAATGTTATGTCAGTCCTGGTGACGAAGGCATTGCTACAGGCGGTGTTAGCCGGCAGATCAGGCCGGTAATTGCTCGGCCCATGTCTCTTTCATTCTCGACGAAAATAACGCAGGGTGAACAGAGACACGAGAAGAAGACACAACACAGGTGGCAACTTACAACAAAATGTTTATTTTGCATGTGCACAGTTATAGTGAACACCTTAGAAAAAACAAGATCCCCACAAGCGCACATATATCCTTCTCATGTCGCCATCGCCCTGGCATGTTTAGCTAGAAAAGTCCGCTCTTTTTCACTCAAGGCGACAGATGGACAGCTAACGCAACCATAGGCGTGCGCACAGGGGTGGGGGGGAGCCCCCCCCCCCCCCCCATTTCACCGAAGAGGGGAGGCGCAAAATCTGCCCCGTACATTGACCCTTCTAGTCACCTAAGAGGGGGGGGGGGGCAGAATTTGTCCCATACATTGACTTAGTATGGGGGGGGGGGAGCGCTGCGATTAACCTTCGCCCCCCCCCCCCCCCTGATGGGGAACCCTGCGCACGCCTATGAACGCAACTGCGACCCGCACGTGATGTGGCGACTGCCTCGATGATTTCTCGCGTATGGGATGACTTGCATCGAGTTAAAATCTTGCACCTATCAAAAATAGGTTCGCACCCACAGTCGCGATAGTGCACACCAAGATGACCCTGCCTGTTCTTAGCGTTCTCATTTTGTACTGTACTCATGTACTGATGGGCTAGTTGGTAAGCCATGATATTTCATGAAGCAGCGCACAAAAGACACAGTCACGCATGAGTTGCAGTCCAGCATTTTGTGTTTGCGTCATTTCATGTGTACGTGATCGTGTCCTTTGTAGGCTACTTCATCGAATAGCGTAAGGGACCCTTAGACTTCTTTGAATGAAGTGATTAAAAATTCGTGAACACGGGCTGTCGCTGTAGCCGACGTTTCGACAAGCGGACTTGTGTTGCTTGTCTTCATTCAAGCTTCCACCTTTCCCTGAACTTCAGTCTTTCTCTTTCCTTTTCTTTCTTTTTTTCTTTTTTGAATGAACCATGCGCACGTACATCACGCTGTCATTTCTGTCGATGGTGCCTGAATGTCCGTATTTTCAAGTAATATCCCGACGATGTAAGATTATGGCGCTATATATATGTACGATTCAGGATATTCGTTTTTTCCAATGAAAGCTCGCGTTATGCATGACGGGTTAACCTACGACGACAGTGGCTGCGCGGACACCGTTCATAACTGAAGGATTTCAGTTTCGTGACGGAACCAAATTGCGTACATACCTGACTCGGAGAGGAGTGGTTGAACGTGTCGGCTTTTTTGTGCTTCGAGTTCAGTCGACAGATATTTGGGGGATAGCGGGTTATCTTATAGCCATTTAAAAAGCGGCCACTGTGCCGCCGCTTGTTTCTGGGACGCGCCTTTCTTTTGATCCCGTTGCTGGGAAGAGCAACACATTGCATAACTAAAAAGGAAAAAAAAGACAAACGCTTGAACGCGCCGTGCGGTTATTGTTCCAAATGCAAAGGTCGTTCTATTGCGTCCTATTTCTGTATGTCTGAAACAGCTTTTTTAATCGGGGTCGTAGAGTTTTCCGCCCGCCCCCTACACTTTAGTTTTTTTGCTATTCATAAGCCGTAGAGACGTGCCGGTGACATATTAGTCTCGTTTTCTTTTTCGCCGCATCCGGCTTTACAAGGTTCTGGTAACTAGGTAAAGCCTTGCTTTGTTTAAATAAATATGTCTCAAGGTAAACACCCACCACGTGCGCTTACGATTTATGAGAGTTTTTAACGTTGCCCGGTGAACACCACGCTAGCGTATGTGGATTTCAATGAACACTGCTGAATTACTCCTATGTCATAAAAAAGCCGTGCCACTTTAGACCGAAATGCGACGTCTCATAAAAGGAAGCGTGAGGGGGAAAAAAATTCTGGCGCCGACCCTAATCCTTGACCTAGGTGCCTGGTAGTGGCACCAAGGAGGTAAAAAAAAAAAAAAATCTGGAGTGGAAGCTCTCGCAATTCCTCACCGGCAGAAGCGAAGCTAGCTTTTGCCCCCCGCCCCCGGATCCCTTTTAATCTCGGAAAATGCTCATTTCGAGTAGTGCCCACTTCGAGATCAAGAAGGTTCGCTGTGTCAATCTAAGCGCTAGGTTAATTATGAAATAAAATATCGTTGTTTCCGGCGAAAGTCACAAATCGAGATGAGAAGTGGCGTAGCCAGGGGGTGGCACACCGGGCCCGTGCCCCCCCCCCCCCCGATTTTTTTTTTTTTTTGCCATGGCATCAGAGCAGAAAATGACACTCGACCACATCTGCCTGCCCGGCCCTCACTTCAGATCAAGGAGGTGCATTCCCTCCCCCCCACCCCCCCCCAAAAAAAAACATTTCTGCCTACGCCCCTGGAGATGAGTACATGGTGACGTGGTCTCCAATAAAACTGCCATGACTTCGAGGCTTCTTAAGGGAACCAGTAACACAAAGACATACGTTGAGCAGCTAGTATCTGTCCGGAAAATATAAACTCGTAGGGCGCAGGGAGAAAACGTTCCCTTTGTTAAACGCTAACGTTTTCTGTTGCCCCTACTAAGATGGCCGCTGCAGCCGCCATCTTTGGGGGTGGATAATGGGGCACGACTTCACTCTTAGGGCATAATTTCCGCTCCAGCAATTCTTTTTAAACCTCCTTGCATTCGCCCGGCGGCGCTCGTGTGCCTTGGTGTATTCCTTGGGTTAACTTGAACGCGGGTTGTCGCTGGAGCCAACGTTCTGACAAGTGGCCTTGTCTTCTTCAAGGCTGCTGCTTTGAAGAAGACAAGACCACTTGTCGAAGCGTTGGCTTCACCGACACCCCGTGGTCAATGACTTCCATCTCGTCAAACCTCCATCTTCTCTTGAACTTAATTCTTTGAACTTCTGCCTCGTTTGGGCTAACTTTGTCTTTCGCGCGCTGCCGAAGCGGATCTCGAAGAGGCCACGTACATAGAAGCGCGTGGTTGAGATCTGCTCCGCCAGATGCCGCAACGATCCAGACTGCTCGCAATCTTACAATGAACTCAATAGACCCTTTTCGTAAAATGAACTCAATAGACCCTTTTCAAACCCTTTTCGTAAAAGGGCGCCCCAAGCGCCCTTCACGCGAACTACTCCAAGCCGCCATGTTTAGGGCGCCGCAGCAGACGACACTGTCTGCGACTAGGGTGGCTACCTAGTGCGATTGCCGCTGCGCGACGTTTCGCTAGCGTGACAGCCAGCCTGGGCGTTGTTAATTGTGCCAGAAACGTGTTGCTAAAGATGGTTGGAAGGTACCATGTTCGGTTGCGTCACCAACGAGGCTACCGCGACGAGAACGGAAAAGTATTTGCGACAGATCGATGTAAACAAACACATGTGTCGCATATCTGCGCACAGTGCATGTGTCAATGTCATTATGGTCGTGGAAGCGCTAGGGCGTGTAGGCATGCTGTAGATTTGTATGTAAAATGCTCGTGCACGCGATGGATGACGCGGTATCGACCATCGTAAGCGCGTTGCAGTGGCTTCCGTACTATAGATGCTGGCAACGCAACCTGGAATTCAGACAACGCCAGCTTTGCGGGAAAATGGGAAGTACGTTGCTGGCAGCGCGGTTCAGGGCCACGAAGCGTGCGGAATGAAACTCACAGTTTGTTGATGTAGCCGGTGTAGTCGGGACATGGTAGCGAGGGCAGCGATGACGCCAAGTCACCCTACTAAGTTCATACAGTGTACTTTGCCAAACAGAAGGCCGCTGCTGGCAGCCAAGTGGTTGTGATGCCTCGGCGGACCTGACTACACTTAGTTTCACACATCAAGCGCACCGCTGTTGAACCTGTGCGAGAAGTTCGATCAGCAAAATGTATAAATCCGCGTGTCTGCTTTCATTGGTTTTCGCGGTTGTGAATGCTCGTGTGAGCCGAGCACGAGCCTGCGCGTGAGGCGTCGCGACCGGCTACTCTTGAAATACTGAAACAACGAAACGTCAGGTGGTGTGAAACAGCACATTAAAAGCCGCATGACGGAGTTTATTTATAATTAGGGCACAAATCATGTATTACTCAGCCTGAAAAAAATAAACGCGGGCTTGCCTCTCCTGGCTGTAACACCGCTCGCCCCGAGAAAAACCTAGGAGGGGGGGCGCAAGGTCAGCCCCACACATTGACATAATATGGGGGGGGGGGGGGGCGCAGTGTCAGCGCCATACATTAGAGAGTTTTAGTGCTGGGTTCCCGCGGGCTTGGGGGCGCGCGGGCCCTTGCGCTCTTTTGTATTCTCGGTGGATGCGGCCGGGAGTACAAAGGAACGCAAGAGCGTGCGTACGCAGGTGGCTTGGGGTCCCCAGTGCTAAAACTCTCTATTGACATAATTGGTAGGGGGGGGGGGGGGCTCCGACGAACCTTCGCCCCCCCCTGAAGGGGAACCTTGCGCACGCCTATGATACCCCCCCCCCCCCCCCCCGTGCAGCTTTCAGTGCGCTCGCTTGGTAAAAGAGGAATAAGAAAGCTCTTAGAGCGTGCCACAAATCCCTGTAACTCCTCTCGTGTACTTCACGAATCCTAAAAATTTTTGTGGCAGTCGCTTCGTGAGGCAATAAAACTCCAATAGCGAGGTCATCCGATGGTTACTCGAAAAGTACTGCAGGGCCCCTTTAAACCTTGGCTAATATTAGCCGGGACGCCCAGTAGATCGCGACATACATGTTTGCAAAACTAAGGCATAATATTCAATTGCGTATCAACAGACATTCCATTGAGGTCAACCTGAAAGTCGGTAGAAACACAATATAGTTCTGTAAGCGCACACATCGCTTGCAAGCACCCTCCGTGACCGAACTCTCGCCGAAGGGACATGTGGTGTATACCTCTGTGTAGCGCAAACATAATCTCGGGCGTTTCTCCCTTCCGGTTGCGACATAGCTGATGGCGGTGTTTCTCGTGGCTTGCGCGATCTGTTTATTGTTCCACTGTCCACAGCTTCCTGCTCATGCCCGTTACATGGCAAACATGCGCGGGTCGAAACGCGCTTTGCCATACAATGGCTGTCCTCGCTATCTTTTTCGGACAGTCCGGTTGTGCACATGGCGAAAAGCTTGCGTAAATAACGACGAACCAGACTGAAGTTACGCCCTCGCGCGCTAATGTTTCTGTTGCTACCCACACAATCGCATATACTCATTCTCTCAGTATAAAGCAAGACAAAAGCAGTAAAAAAAGAAGTCCCTGAAATAACAGCTTTTGTTTAAGTATATCTTGTATACCTAATAGTTGCGCGACATTACTGCGGAATTTGTTGAGTCATCGGCACCATTGCGGTCATTGTGATCAGCGTAATTTATCAGTACGAAGGACTCTCCCGCCTATCTCAAATGGCCTCTAAGCTTTTTTTATTTTCTGCGTGTGTGTTACCTGACTCCGCTCTAGTTTACGCTATTAATCACTCTGCCAAATCTCCTATTGTCATTTGCCGTGCCAATTTTTCATTCGCTTGTGACCCATTATTATCTCCGTGTGTGTAGCATAGCCTTTCAAGCTACATTTTCTTTTTGTGAATTTCAGTTGTGGAATATCCGGCTATAACCACTTCCATGCTTAAATCCACACTGCTTTGTTCCTTTGCCTCCTAACTTTACGCGTACCGCACGTTGTCCGATTTTAAGTAGGATTTGCCAAGTAGGACACGACGATAATAATAATAATAATAATAATAATAATAATAATAATAATAATAATAATAATAATAATTTTGGGGCTTTACAGGAATCGAACTCGCATCATCTAGGTTATCAGTGAGACCAGGGCTTAAAGTCAGGGGGGGGCTCGGGGGGACCCGGCCCTCCTTCCATTTCTTGAGGAGGGGGTATGTATGTATGTATGTATGTATGTATGTATGTATGTATGTATGTATGTATGTATGTATGTATGTATGTATGTATGTATGTATGTATGTATGTATGTATGTATGTATGTATGTATGTATGCATGTAGGTCGCCGCCCTCTGAAGCCCCCCTTCCTCCAATGAAGGGAGACTTTAAGCCCTGAGTGAGACCCTTTACCTGCTGGATAAGCAGCTTTGGCTGTTACCTGATGCGATGGAACCGGCTGCCCCAGAGACTGCGTTCAGGATTTGTGATTTCTGGAAGTATTAGAAAAAAAGATCAGTGAAGCTCGCACTAAGTCTCGCAAGGATGGGTCACAGCAGCTCTGCTAGGGAACACCAGCTCTGCTGTGACCCATCCTTGCGAGACTTAGTGCGAGCTTCACTGATCTTTTTTTCTAATACTTCCAGAAATCACAAATCCTGAACGCAGTCTCTGGGGCAGCCGGTTCCATCGCATCAGGTAACAGCCAAAGCTGCTTATCCAGCAGGTAAAGGGTCTCACTCAGGTCTTAAAGTCTCCCTTCATTGGAGGAAGGGGGGCTTCAGAGGGCGGCGACCTACATACATACATACATACATACATACATACATACATACATACATACATACATACATACATACATACCCCCTCCTCAAGAAATGGAAGGAGGGCCGGGTCCCCCCGAGCCCCCCCCTGACTTTAAGCCCTGGTCTCACTGATAACCTAGATGATGCGAGTTCGATTCCTGTAAAGCCCCAAAATTATTATTATTATTATTATTATTATTATTATTATTATTATTATTATTATTATTATTATTATTATTATTATTATTATTATTATTATTATTATTATTATTATTATTATTATCGTCGTGTCCTGGCATGGCGAGGCTTTGGACCTCTCACCTGTCGCTTTCACCGCACCCCTTGCTATTATGCTTGCTCCTTTTTTTTTTCTTTAGCACTAAAGTGTTTTATGCCGGGGTCCACCAAGACTTTCATGACGTATTTCCGTCACGGAAATACGTCAGCAAAATGAACGCCATCAGATGTCAAAGAAAAAAAAACAGAAAAAGTTCCGTTGACGGGAGTCGAACCCACGACCTTTCGGTCCGCGACGATGGCTGGCGGGCGTTTAGCTCACTGAGCTACCGCCAAACTTTTTTTCTTTTTCTTTCATGGTATTTATTACAATACGTATTTGAAATTATCACAAATGCTATGAAGTAGTAATGCATTCACTTAGCGACAATAATCGCACAAGCACTGCACAAGCATTCAAAAGCTTACATGCATATATACTGTGCAAGTCCAGAGAAACAGGAAAAGCTCTTCAAAGCTTGTCACACGTGGAGGCTGGTAAGGATGAACACCTAATCACGATGGGGTGCCAGTTTGGTCTCATGTCAAGTTCTTCGTAAATGTCCTTTAGATGGAGAGCCATACCCATGAACCCATTACGGAGGCTACATGAACGCGTCTTTTATGTTTCACACTTCCCTCTCGCAGTGCTCTTGGATAGATGGATGGATGCTATGAGTGTCCCCTTTATAACGGGGCGGTGACATGTGTGCCACCACGCTCGAAAAAAACAACAACAACAAAAAAAAAAAAACGTACCGTTGCTACGACCGCCTCATTCGACGCGTTTCTAATATTTTTTTTTTTCTGTTTCTTTCCATGTCTTTCTCTGTATGTCTATTTCTTTCTCCGTCTTTCTATCTTTTTCTCTCTTTCTTCCCATCTATATTTCTCTCTCTTTCTTTCCCTCTCTGTGCCCTTTCCCCCTCCTCTTTTTCCTTCCTTAACCTCACATCTCCCTTCCTCACTTCCCTTTCCAACGCCCTTGCTATACTAAATACTATACAAGGCTATGATATGATCTGCTAGCGTGCCTGGATAGCCGGGTGGGTTACGACGCTTGCCTTCGGATCGTGGGCACGCGCGTTTGAATCTCATATACCATTGTTGGTGTTCAACGTCCGAAAACCAAGATTTGATTGAGGGACGGCATACGTATTGGAGGGCTCCGGAAATTTCGACCTCCGGGGGTTCTTTAACGTGCGCCTAAATCTAAGTACACGGGCCTCAAGCATTTTCGCCTCCATCGAAAATGCGGCCGCCGCTGCCGGGATTCGATCCCGCGACCTTCGGGTCAGCAGTCGAGCACCATAACAACTAGACCACCGTGACGGGTGCGCGTTCGAATTTTGCCTCGCCAAGAAAAATTTTTTTTTTCGCCAATAATTTCTCTCTTTTCTTTCTTTCGGTCTCTCTCTTTCCCGCTTTCTGTCTTTCTTTATCTCTCTCTGAACAATTAAGCCGGCGCACGTGTTGTGGGTGCGAAGCAGAAGAGGAAGAAGCGGACGAAGATAAGAAGAGGACGAAGAAAGCGCGCGTGCCGGTTCTCGAAGATGATAATACGACACACGGCAAACCTCCAGCATAGCAGCTTTGCGTTAAAAGGCATTTTGGAATGCTCAAAGCTTTCGTGTAGCAGTTAAACGAAACGCTATGTTACGTCACACAGTTTCTTTTCTACAACGCGTTTTGCAGCATATATATTACTTGCCAGCCTTGCAAACGATCAGTGATGCGCGAACGCCCACCGCGTGATCCATGCGACCACGGACTTCCGATGTATCCAGAGATCGACGCACTTTTTCGTCACGTGATCACGAAGCCTCAGAGACCAGTTCTATACTTTTCTATTTATTGCGCGATCTCCAGGACCGGTCCACCACACTAACCTCGGGCAAGAAGCCCGACCCCGCCGTTGTCGTTGTTGTTCATCGATATCCATACAAATGTAAACAAGGAACACGAAGGAGGGTGCAGGCTGACAACTGCTATTCAGAAGTACCTAACGCCTGCTCATTAATTTGGAGAAAGGGGATAGGTTTGACGTCGAAGGTAAAAAGAATGGAAGTTAAGAGGAAAGGAACAACGCGATGATAAGCCACAAAGGAAAAAAAAAACATGTAATGACGCATATAAAACCTCCCCAAGAAATGCATTGAATGCTGCAACACTTTAGATGTGTGGCTGTTGGATTCAGCCGAATGGCCATGACTGAGCCGATCGCACACCAAGGCTTGGCAGACAACCCGAACCTGGATTCTAATAATATTTGTTGGAGTTTAACGTCCCAAAACCGGATATGATTATGAGGGACGCCGTAGTAGAGAGCTCCGGAAATTTTGACCCCCTGGGGTTCTATAACGTGCACCTAAATCTAAATACACGGGCCTCAACCATTTTCGCCTGCATCGAAAATGCGGCCGCTGCGGCCGAGATTAGACTCTGCGACCTTCGGGTCAGCAATCGAGCACCATAACACACTACACCGCCATGGCGAGTTGAACCTGGATTCTCGAATTAAGTATTCTTAACTATACACATTTGATAAAAGGATTGCGTGGTTGATGGAATGCGTTTGTTGGCAGTGAGGATATTTATAAATATTTGAGTGGAACCTGTAGGTACTACCAGTGGCGTAGCGAGGGGGTGGCACACCGGGCCCGTGACCCCCCCCCCCGAATTTTTTTTGCCTTGGTATGCAGAGTATAAAATGAGACTCGACCACATCTGCCTGCCGGGCCCCCACATCAGATCAAGGAGGTGCCCCCCCCCCCCCCCCACTCCCCGAAAAAAAATTTCTACCTACGCTCCTGGGTACCACTCATTGTTTTTCTGTGTGATTGCTATGAGAACAATCCCTAGTACTGGAACCCACCCATGGTCCTAGAAGATCTCTAGAAGTATGGGTAGTGCAGATGTGGCCACATGTAAGTCCGCTGCTTATTACACTGGCCGACCTGCGTGCGAGTTATTCGGGAGCGCCACAGCTGGGAAAATGATAATGTTGCATTCTTGGCATAAGTGATTTCTTGTTTCCTTTTCTTTTAACGGCGAAGCTCTTTAAGCTGTCGGTAACTTGTGCTTCGTCGTAAAACGTTATCATCATCTTGAACCGGCACGCGCTCTCTTCATTCTCTTCACAGTGAAGCCGTTTAAGCTATCGGTAACTTGTGCTCCGTCGTGCAAAACTCCTCAGGTGGGTGTGCGCCACAGGAATTGGGCAAGCCCCACTACCGTGTGCAGCGGGTGCGAGTGCCAAACGAAAATGAACACGTGAAAAAGAGAGAGAGAGAAAGAGATAGAAAATAGAGAGAAAGGAAGGGGTAGAAAGAAAGAGAAGAAAGATAAAGAAAAATAGAAAGAGCGAGATACAGTGACAAAGAAAGAAATAGATGGAAACAGGTAGAAAAAAAAAGAGATACAGGAAACAGAAAGAAAGAAATATTAAAATGCAGAGAAACAAGGAAGGCTGCCCAGCTGCGCTCTTCCTTCAGGCTTGGCACCTCTGGCGCGAAGCTGCCATTTTAAACGCGAAGCATTTCTTAGCGAAACCAAAGCACTTTGAGCGTTTCTATATACGTATCTATCAAGCCGGCTACGTCTGGGTGTGCCTTGTGATCGCCTCCTTAACTTGGTGTAAGCCAAAATTGGCATGGGAGGGTAAGAGGGTTTCACGAATATGACTGTCTAGTCATGAAATGAATAACGTGAAAATCCTGTCACGTACGTCGTCAAACACTTTCCTCCAGACACGTGGGGCACATACCCGTATACCACGGGTCACGGTAAGCGGGTATGCGCCACAGGTGATTGACGGTTTATATCTTCCCAGGAGCGGCGAGAACAGACATTGGTAATTTAAATGCGAGAACGTAAAGAAAACCTGGCATTGGCAGCGTTGACCCGACGAATGCGAAGAATAAAAGTCAGGATCCCGGCAGGAATCGAACCCAAGCATTCTGCGTGGCAGTCAGGTGTCCTTCTGTAGAGCAATGCCACGTCTTGAAACTGCTTTGGATAAAGACCCAACGCAGGTGTAATGTCGGTGCAGCGTCAAGTGTGCTTGCAGTGCTGGCTGTCTAATTTTATAAGAGAGCAATAAACATTACATACGTACTCCTATCAGGGGCGGATCCAGGTGCCAACTTTGGGGGGGGGGGGGGTTTCTTCATCTGACCGGGGGGGGGCAGGGGCGTAGCCAGAAATTTTTTTCGGGGGGGGTTCAACCATACTTTATGTATGTTCGTGCGTGCGTTTGTATGTGTGCGTGTATATATACGCAAGCAAAACTGAAAAACTTCGGGGGGGGTTTGAACCCCCCCAACCCCCCCCTTGGCTACGCCCCTGGGGGGGGGGGGGGAGTGGTAGGGTATGGATGAGGAGACAGACAGGCATTGCAGGCAGGGGGGTGGGGAGGTGACACAGGCTTCGGGGGGGGGGGCGATCGCCCCTACCGCCCCCCCTCTGGATCCGCCACTGACTCCTATGATACAGGCGTCATGCCGGGTTAGCGTCAATTGTGGTTCCAGTGTTGGCTCCGTTTTCATAGAAGTCTAATAAACATTACATTTGTATTCCTATGATTCAGCAAGCTATATTCAAGCGTTGCTCAACCCCGGAGGAATACGCTATATAACGAAAGTTACGTATTATATTCACGTTATCACGCCGTATAGTGCGCTTCGTTTCGATAGTACTCATGCCTGTGCTTTAGAGTGAGTGCTGACGTTGCGTCATACCATAAGCTACCCTTTAAACGCGAGTGTAGTCGACGTGCCTGGCAAGGCCACGATGCGCTCACAACTACTACGCTTAAAAAACACGTCGATCTACCTCGAAAAGCTTGGCTCAAAGCCAAAAACTACGGCATAGACAACAACTCGCTGATTGCTCCGCATGAAACCGATTCCCACAAGGCGTAGGAGCAGCCAAATTTTCTTCATGCGGGTGGGGGGGGGGGGGGGGATTGGAAATTGTAGTGCCAGTTAACGTTAGCCTGTTCATCCGCAAATGAACCCTTCTTCAGCATCAACCACGGTTATCAAAGTCCGAGAGTGTTTTCCTGTAAGAAGCTTCGCCTTCTCAAGAACAATAACGGGATGTATAGTCCAAGGAGCCTGTAAAAGCCATAGTTAGAAGACACGGGAAAGAGCCTTGAGTATCTGAAAAAACGTTGTGTCTGGTCAGGCAGCATCCTTTCAAACACGACTGTCAGAAGGAACGGACAGAATCTCTAAAACGAGCGAGTGTATATATGTGGGGCACATGATACAGCAAGAGGATGTAGATAACACGAATATAACATTAAAAGCTCTCGGCCTCCCGCGTATACGAAGAACCAGTTCTCACTGGCAGGCTCCTGCAGCAGGACAACGCGCGCGAGTTCTCCATGGGACACTTGCGCGTCCGGGATACACGACCTCTAATATTACCGGGCACGCTGTAATATTAACAGCCTGTTCGAAACTCGCATCTCAGGCACGCACGCTGCTAGGCTTGCCGCGTGGTCTTGCCCTTTTTTTTTTCTTGTTCGACAGGTGTATGCACGCTGCGAGAGACGGTCGGTACACCTGAGAACGACAAGTAACAGAAGGGAGAAACGAACGTGCCTGTCCCTGCCTTATCTGAGTTCTTGTCACACGCTGCTCTCCAACGGAGTACAGACGCGTGACCGCAATCTCCCGCTACCTGGTGTCCTATCTCCGAAATTCGGTTGTCCCTTATCGGAGCGCTCGGCGATGTTAATTCCCCGCCCGGACATTGAGGGCGACACGATCGCCGGAACGGTTAGATAGAGAAGAGGAACAAAAAAAGTCAGAAGAATTCAGAAAAAAAGAAAAGAGGCTATGAAAGAAGATAGGACGGAGGGAGAGAAGACGACGTCCAGCGAGCGAGCAGGTGAGGCTGCGGAGTCACTATCAGCGATACCCGTCGCCGCAGCGCTCCTCTCCTCAAACCTCGTTGGCGCTTCTTTTCGGTTCCGGCTGTGACAGCAAGCGCAGGCGGCAGCACAAAGTTGGCCCCGGGGAGCAGCCGGAGTCGGTAGCGCGGCCGGTAGCAACGGGGAGGCTCGCATCGAACGACAACAAATTCTACTCGGACACGGCGCGCCAGTCCGATCCTCGCTGCCTACATCGCAACGACTAACGCCGACGCACCGTTGCATATAACGCTCATGGCTTCCCGAAGACCGAGCCGCGCAACTGTTGCTACCCTGGCCACGCTGCGGCTGCCCCTGCTTGTGGCCCTCCAGCTGGCGCTGGGGCTGGCCGCATCCTCGTGTCCCAAGAAGGACGCCCTGCGGCCGTGCAGCTGCTTCAGCTTCCACAACTACGTGCGCGTCGAGTGCAAGGACGTGGACCGGCGGGCGCTCAAGAACGCGCTCACGGCGCTCCGCGGCGCGTTCGTTTTCGAGTTCGAGCTGTCCAAGTACAACCTCAAGGACGTGCCCTCGGACGTGTTCAGCGGCGTGCGCGTCACCGAGCTGTACACGTACATGGCCGACTTCACGAACGTCAGCAACAGTACCAACCTGTTCGACGGCTTCGACGACACCCTGACCATGATCGAGATAAAGCGCGCCAAGGGACTCGAGCACCTGCACTGGAGCGCCCTGGGACGCCTGAAGAACCTGCAGCGGCTGCTCGTCTTCTCCTCGGACTTTCCCAGACTGGACAAGAGCTTCTCGCTCATGCCCAAGAGTCTCACGCACGTCATGGTGCAGGGTGGAAGCCTCGAGCACGTCGATGAAGGCGCCTTCTCCGGCCTGGAGATTCGGGACCTGGAGATATCGTTTACCAGGTTGGAGAAGATCACCAGGAACGTCTTTCCTACGCCGGCTACCAGTCTCAGCGTTCTGTCACTCAGGTACGTCTTTTTTTTTTGCTTTTATTTCGTGATGAACGTAACGTCCTCGATATATAGAGTGATTTCCTATCTTCGCGAAGGCGAAGATTGGAAACAGACACATATATAACGATGTTTTCTTTATTCGTCCTCGTGAAGATGCGCTTACTCACTGTAACCTGGATGCGAAGCAGTTATTCCACCACTGTGTTTTAGCCAGGAACGTAACGTGTTTGTTGACCGCCGCATCGGTATCAAACTGTTTCGACACGTCGACCAAAGGCCAGTGCGGCTGTATGCGGGTCCGTAGTAGGCATGTACTAAGCGCCATGGGCTACAGACAAAAAATATCGCCGTGAACAAAGTTGTAGATAAGCAACATTTTGAATTCCTGAAACTGAAGTGCAGGTTCGGCCGATTGCTCACGATGTGCCACCGGGATGTAGAAACGAAACTACACTAAGGAATCACGAGAACGCTTTTGGCAGCATAAATGATGCGAACTTGTCAAGTTGATTATGGTGTACTGAATATTTGTAACAGTCGATCCTGTGACTTTTCGTGCGGCCCTTGTGTTATGCTGCGCTGCTTTATGATTTCAGCGGAGAACTGAATCTTACTTGACTGACTTTTTTATTACGAGGTCCCACATTTACTAAACAGTACTATAATAAGCTCGTATGTCTTGGACAACGTGAATCTATTATGTTTTCTTGTGTCGGAGTCGACGTGAGTCTCTTATAATACTGGGCGTATCTGTCGTATTGAGAAAATGCTAATAAGCTCCAATAAATAGCTTCTCGAGAAAGCTTATGCAAAACTTGTTTTCACGTAATTCCGACCTTTCGCAGCCAAGATTAGTCCACAGTGGCGATTCTGAAGAGTCATGGAACTGGGGACAATACAGGTCCCTTACTGAAAATGCGCATGAAGAGAGATCGCATACGCATTCTTCACCGTCATATTTGAAAACCTACGTCTAAAAAGGAAACATAAATCGAGCCACCGTAGTAAAGACAACAACCTATGGCTCGGAATGAAGGTGACAATCAGGTTACGATGGTGGGCTCGAACCACGTTAAGACCACCACCGTAGCCTGTTGTCGAAGCGGTAAAGAAGGGACCGATGCGCACTGAACTAAGGGTGCATTGAAGGAGGCGCACAGTATAAATCTTTCATCGTACGGATCAAAAGTTTGACAGTATGCACGGTTCAGTATAGCAGTAAACTGAAGCAAGGTTTGAGTACGGGCTAGTTGGTATTCCGTAGCAAACTTGTGTACAGCCCAGACAAACAAAATGACAGAAAGAACGGAAACGAGACAGCGCTCGCCTTCGTCTGCGCTGTATGGAAGTTCTCAATATAGCGACGCAAGAGATGGTCTGTAGAACGAAGTTCTGCCAGTAATTGGGGTTGCGAGGTATGCAGCCAGCCCAAGGTGGGGGGGGGGGGGGGGGGGGGGCGCAAAGGCTTTGTTATCCCGTGGACAAGTGGGCGTACGGAGTGCGAGCACAGACTTGCCTGCAAACACCCCCCCCCCCCCTTCTCAATATCTGACGCCTCTGACTATACATCAAAAGAGACGACAGTTTACTAATAGAACGGATCCGACACCAACTAAACTGATATTAAAATTAAATATATTAACGTTGGGAATACGGCGATGAAGATTGTTGTTTGAGATTGCCAACAAGGCTCCGGGAGCCGTGACATTAACATTTAGTGTTTCGTCCTATCACTTGGTCTTCCCTTATACTCTCGACTTAATCCGCATGTTATTTTGTAGACTAGACGAGTCGGAACATTGGAACAGAA
Source organism: Rhipicephalus sanguineus (assembly GCF_013339695.2). NCBI lineage: Eukaryota > Metazoa > Arthropoda > Arachnida > Ixodida > Ixodidae > Rhipicephalus > Rhipicephalus sanguineus. The sequence continues at coordinate 129,494,734 of NC_051181.1, read as the reverse complement.
TCGTCGTAAACAATCTCCAATCTTGCACAAAACCGACTGGGACGGACCAAGACACGTTGACTGTGCCTCATTCAAATTTTCATAATCCCTGTCGGTCTCGCCGCTGGATCGTTCGCAGTCAATCTCAAATACTCAGGTGCGATAGAGTTAACCTTGTTCCGGGCTACAGCTTTTCACTGCCACGTGCGCACGATAGCAGTTTTCTCACAGGGCGATCGCGGTATACAGCCGGCCGAACCGGCCTTCTTGAGCAGAGTGTGAGCCCCCTCGACGAAGCCAAACTGACGTCGGTCGCGCTGTACGTATATGGCGTGCCGCCGATAAAGCGTTCGTCGGGTACTTGACCTTTTTCGTTTGTTTTCCGCGCTTTCTCTTTGAAACAAGTATGCCCCACATTGTTCGATGCCACGCAATGGTCCCATCATCGCCGCTGCTGTACTCCTCGAGCCGCTGCGCTTCGTCGTATACACTTCACGTGTGTGTGTTAGGTGAACTAAAGAGGGGGTACCAATCGAGAGCTCGTTTCTTTTGTTAGACACGCAACCTAATGAAACCAACTGGCAATGAAGCTAAGGAGCGTATAGAAGGCATTGTACCTGACATAAATTATGACAAATGAAATTGAAACTGCATGAAAAATCAACTTGCCGTAGGTACCGAACCTAGTACAACCTTCAGATAACGCGTCCGATACTCTAGCGATTGAGCTACAGCGGCGGTCGCTTTCCCATCCACTTTTTTTCTGTATTTATTAGGTATTTATTGGGTATTTACATGAGAGTGCTACACACTCGCTGTCATGGCTGCGAGCCGAGCTGTCTGATACTCCCAGGATTGCATAAACATCAATACCCAATAAAGTAGATGAGAAAGCGACCGCCGCTGTAGCGCAATTGATAGAGCATCGGACGCGTAATCCGAAGGTTGTGGGTTCGGTCCCTACCGGGGGCAAGTTGATTTTTCATCCACTTTAATTCCTTTCCACTTATGTCGTAATTGCTATACCACAGTTAAAACGTACAAATAATGTTCCCTACACCTGACTCAGTTGCATTGTCTGTTGTCTTCAACAGGCTGTGTTATACGAAGACATTCTGGGCCTCTTCTACACATTTTCTGCAGCGGTGTATGACGGTGATTCCTCGTCGCACTCAGCTACCGTCCTTACTCGCATACTACCTGCGCTGGTCAATGTTGGTAGGCTAATTAATATTGGCTAAATGATTTCTCATGCTGGCTCATTGCTGGTTAACGTTTGCTGTAAATGTTGCGATAAGTCAAGTTATTATTCCGCGACAAGTGAAGGTATTGCGTGAAAATGGCCCTCGCATTAACCGTGAAAGTGCCTCGGTTATTTCGGTGTTATGGAGCTGTGTATAAGGTCGCGACATTGATTTCCAACCTCCCGGAACCCTATTTTGAAGTACGCATTTGGGCTGGCGCCGTGGTCTCATGTCCTTTCTTGTTCCGTCTTTTTAGCGCTGTTTTTCACTCGTAGCTCTATTTTGATGTCCGCTGAATGGGAAAAAATATTCTTCTCCTATAAGACTTCGCTTGCCTTTAAAAGTATACCCCTCGAAATTAACCATTTAACGTTTCTTGTAGACGAAATCTTGCTTCGGGACATCAAGCGCAGGTCGATCGATCGATCGATCGATCGATCAATCAATCAATCAATCAATCAATCAATCAATCAATCAATCAATCAATCAATCAATCAATCAATCAATCAATCAATCAATCAATCAATCAATCAATTTTTTTTTCACGCAAGGAAGCGGCGAAAATTTCAGTGTGTTTCAGGCACAGTCATGATGAAAGTGCTCGGACATGTATGCAGCACGGGATCATTCGCACAGACCTCCCAACATGGGCTTTGCAAAGAGACCGCGGGTTCGTTTACGATGAGCCAACCACGCGAACTCAGTATCTCTTAGTTAATCTAGATTTCCGAGGCCTTCTGATAAAGAGGCCCGTGTACTTAGATTTAGGCGCACGTTAAAGAACCCCAGGTGTGGTCGAAATTTCCGGAGCCCTGCACTACGGCGTTCCTCATAATCACATCGTGGTTTTGGGGCGTTAAACCCAAACAATTATTATTATAACTGTTTTGGGCGTGACATTGAGTACGTCGTGAAAAAAAAAGAAAGAAAAAAGAAAGCGACCCGGGTAATGTCCTTCAGTCCGAATGACTGTGTAAGCAAACTGCAAATGGCGAAGCGGCGCCGTTGAACGTATACATGACCATGCAACACGAGAAGCCAAACAATGCGGTGCGATAACAATTGCATCCGCGTGATTTGAGTGGCTCTATTTAGAGCTAACGAAAAAAAAAGCATTATGGAAAAAAAAAAAAACCGTAAGGCAATAACCGCACATGACCTGATCTGGAGCTGTAGTCTTTGTAAGCGTCGATCGGCAGTCTGCGGCAGTCGCGTGACCTAACGATTCGGTTCATCGTATCGCTTCCCGATTTCCCATTTGAATAACGGTCACGCTGAAAAGGTTGGTAATAATAATTGTTGGGTTTTATCCCAAAACCACGATGTGATTATGAGCGACGCCGTAGTGGAGGGCTCCGGAAATTTCGACCGCCTGGTGTTCTTTAACGTGCATCTAAATCTAAGTAAACGGACGTCTGACATTTCGCCTCCATAGAAATGAGACGGCCGCGGCCGGGATTCGATCCCGCGACCTTCGGGTCAACAGTCGAGTACCATAACCACCAGATTACCGCTGCGGGTAGTCTGAAAAGGTTGGAATGGCGCGAAACCAGCACTTGTGTTGTCTGTGTATACTTGAAGCCGTCTCGCATATTTCTCGATATTTTAACCTTTTTGACACGATCCAATTAGCCCAGGCGTCTACGCTGATGGTCCTTGTCGTTCCAGCGCGAGCAAATTAACACCTCTGAATGGCGTCCAGAGTTCAGTATATCAAAAAATTTTCCGGTGTTCTGACTGAAAGAAGGGATTCTTGTAAAACTGCGACCTGTCGCAATAGGCTATTCCCTCACTTTATTTTTTGCCTCGTCCAAACGTAATCGTCCAGTCAAGCAGCGTCGATCTTGTCACTGAAGTGTTATGCCGTCACTATGGACAGTCGACTACTAACTCATCAAGAATAAAAATAAAAAATAATAAAAAGACCCAGAAGCACATGAGAGAGCATGCTTTTTTCGCTTGTGTTTTCTTACTCCGGCTTTCTTTCATTACTGTTACGTTAGTTCAGGTCATATGTCGGAAGCGATCGAGAGTCGAGAAGAGAGGAAACCGTTTTTCTTTTTTTTTTCTCGTGTTCAGCTTGGATACATCAAGTTACCGGATATATCAAACTATATTTAGAGTAGAAATCGTTTCATTATAACAGGTTCTGACTGTATACTCCAAGTATTCCTCGTGAGTTTGGTTATATCAAATTACCAGATATATCGAACAACACTGAGCGCAGAAACCAGTATATAACAGCTATGGTTTCGCTGTATACTATATAGCATTCATAGCTAGTTTTGGTTATACCGAATTATCCGATATATCGAACTATGTTTAGCTCGGAAATCCTTTAATTTTAACAGGGTTTGACTGTACACTATAAGTATTCATCGTTATTTCGGTTATATCACATTGCCGGATATATCGAACTATACTTAACGCGGAAGCCTGTTAATTATAACCGGGTTTCAGTGTACACTACAGGTATTATTCACAGGTTTGGATGTATCGAATCACTTAGCAGGAACTCCGTTAGTTGTAAAAACTCACAGGGCCCCGTATGCATTCGCCTAAGACGACTCTAAGGCAAAAGCCATCTTCTTCTTTTTCTTCTCAGTCAATGTACTGATCCTCCTCCACCCCCCTCTGAAAGCTTTCTGCACTGCCTGCAGGATCGGAGGCGTTGAAAGCCTTCTGCGCCTCACCTGGTTTTGCACTACCTACGTGATCGGCTCACCTTTTGACGAAGCGACGATGTCATGCGATGACGTCATCGTATGGCGTCACAAGCTTTGGCGATCTGTGACGTCAAGGTGACGTCATGTGGTGACGTCATCACGTGATGATGATTTTTTGCATCACTTGTGTTGACGCCGCCGATGGTCAATTTTTGCGTTTGATGAGGCATCTATACGGCTTTCGCCTTAAAAGAGTTCTCAGCTGCGTGCTATGAATATTCTTCGCGTCGTACGCCCGAAGGATTATATGTATTTCACGGATTGACTGCTGGTGTCCACCCCATGGTTGTTTACACAAACCTTTGTGTGTTTGGCCGCACAGAGCGAAGCTGAGTCGGACAGGCTAAGTCTGGTCGTGGCAGCAGCAGCAGCAGCAGCTGATAGGCGCAACGCGCGACCCTGTCGTTCGTCGCTCGCACTCCAGAAAGTGCTGTCGGCCGGCAACAAGGCGTTTCGCCCGGTTCGAGTGTGAGGCACGCGTCCGTCGCGGGCACGCGCAATTCCTTGTGGGTCGCGTCGAGTCGAGCAAAACAACGCTTTTCTCGCACATACACCAACCTATGTAGAATTAACGCGTAGAATTCTTTGGCTACATGGACTTGGGAAGTGAGATCGACCTCACAAACCACGCTAAGGCCTCAATACCCTGGTGTTCGAATACTTCCCAGGGTTGGCCTGAGGTTTATCAGCCGACAGTGGACAGCGCAGAACGCCATCAGGAACGAAGCCTGAAATCCCTCCGAATAGCCCGAAGAGAGCTTCCTAGACCGCCCGGTATTTTTTCGAGAAAAGGAACCGCGCTCTTGAGGAAAGCACAAACGCGCTCTCTGCCGAGTGACTTGACGCTACACGATATACGAAAAGCCCCAAATACACCTCATGGCCAAGTGTGCGGTTCCATACTGACTCTATCCCACACATAGTGGCACTGCCCCAGAGCCAATACACCTCAACGCCATCGATTCACTTTGCTCTAAAATACTTGCATGGGAGGCCTGGTTTGCGAACCTGGGCAAAACAGTCCCCTCTTGGGCAACCCTCCTTCACCTTGGGGGAGGTCAGTGAAACCTCACCCTAGAGCTGGGACCCGGACACGGGTTATGAATATAAAAGGTTTGCTCTCTCTCTCTCTCTCTCTCTCTCTCTCTCTCTCTCTCTCACACACACACACACACACACACACACACACACACACACACACATACTTGTAGCTTTTCGCCAAATATTGTATCACCGTGGTTTCTGTACGACACGCACCGAATGTATGACGCTCGGGCGCTTTCGCATAGATCCGTCGAAGCACGGCAGCCGCGGCCAACCCGCGACTTCGTTCTCAGCAGAACTATACGTCATGGCCATCGAATCGTTCGCTCGACCTAGCAGTAAAGATGCTGGTAGTCATGACTGGGCACAGATTGAGCCATACTGTATCGTCCACGCAATAACGTACGGTTCAGGGGCGTAGCCAGAAATTTTTTTCGGGAGGGGTTCAACCATACTTTATGTATGTTCGTGCGTGTGTTTGTATGTGCGCGTGTATATATACGCAAGCAAAACCGAAAAATTTCGGGGGGGGGGGGGGGGTTGAACCCCCCCCCCCTGGCTACGCCCCTGGTACGGTTGTACTGAAAGGATAGAGAAGACCAGCATTAGCGATACGGGAGGGGTATGATATAGTCAGCGTTAATGACATTGTGTTATTCTAGTCCATACTGGCTGTAAACCGCGACCTTTTCGTACTTCTCAATACCTAAGCGAGGGGAGCTACCTACTCATTTGTTCCTAATGCCCCATTAGTGTTTTTTTTTTTATGAGCACGACTTCATTACGTGCGATGCTGCACGTAACTAAGTCGTGCTACAGAGATTTACCAACGTTACTAATGCAACACGATGTGAACATATTTTTGAAAATGACAGTGAGCGTGAATGTTATGCATTCGGGAACTATTCGAAAAAGTATTAGATATTCGATTCGATTCTCGCACTATTAGATTCAATTCGTATCGGACCAGATACTGAAAGAAAGGCTATTGCTCCAAATAGTCTTGTAATTAATTCAAGCGAAGGTTGTATGACTGCCCTGTGAAGCTGGTGAGGGCGTTCCAAGAACACTCCTGAACGGTATGTCGGTGTGCTTCGTTCCCTTCATCCTGTTTCTTCCCGACCACGCGGGTTTCCGTCGACCTCTCTATCTAAAAAACACTCCTCAACCACAATAAACCCTCCTCACCCGCACCTGAAACTAAAATGAATTTTCTAAAATGAATTTTCTTCCCGGGGCTGGGGTTTGAACCCGGGTCCCCCTGGTCCGAGCGCGAGTGCTTTGACTATCGGGTTCTACTTTGACCACTAGGCCACGCGCCGGCGCTTGCCCAATGTGAACTGAACTGAAGCATACGAATGCGTTCTACCGGCGATGCAACACGGCCGTACGGGAGAGGCGCGCGAGTTCCAGTCCGGCCATGGATGCAAAAAACAATTGGGAAGCGGTACACTTCCTGCGGGCGCTTCATAGAAATATTTCGTGTTGGCGGACTAAAAGCGATCTGCTGGAAATTCGTAAGGTCGATATCAGGAATTTCGCATTTCAGGAAAACTCCGATTGCGAGAAAATTGAATTCCTAACCCGCGTATCCAGGATCGCGTGGTGGTCCTTTCGCTGGGCCGTTCTAGCGGCTGACGAGCGCTGGTAAGAACAGGTCACACCATGGCGATTCAACCCGAAAACAGCCTTCCGAGGACGGCGGCTACCCATAATAAAACTGAACGCTCACGTTAGGAGGGAACATTGCGCAATGAGAAAGAAAGAAAGAAAGAAAGAAAGAAAGAAAGAAAGAAAGAAAGAAAGAAAGAAAGAAAGAAAGAAAGAAAGAAAGAAAGAAAGAAAGAAAGAAAGAAAGAAAGAAAGAAAGAAAGAAAGAAGTGAGTGAGTGAGTGAGTGAGTGAGTGAGTGAGTGAGTGAGTGAGTGAGTGAGTGAGTGAGTGAGTGAGTGAGTGAGTGAGTGAGTGAGTGAGTGAGTGAGTGAGTGAGTGAGTGAGCGAGCGAGCCAGCGAGCGAGTAGACGCAGCAGTGCTGCGAGAGCAAAACGGTTTAGGCTTTTCGCTGGTCCTCACGGTAAATCCTAGGTCGGAGCGAGGATTGTCGCAAGAGCAGCACCGGCCTTTAATTCAATGGGAGTTATATCGTATGCCCTAAAAAAAAATGAAAAAATAACAGGGGAAGGAAGTTTACACATTTCGCTCACGCATTAGGATACGCGTCTATCTCGTCGGATAAAAATATACACATATAAAGAAGGGACCTAGAGAACAGCCGGGAATCGGAAATAAAATAAGCAGGTGAGGTTCCAGGCGGTGCGGTTCCAGGCTCCAATACAATAGACTTCGAACAAGAAGTAGAAGATGGCTTTCGCCTTGCAATTGTCGCAAATGCTAAGGGACCGTGTGACTTTTATTACCGCTCTACCTCGCCTCTCTTGTTTTTTCGATTCCTTCCTTACTTCTACGCCAAATCCGGCGGCACAGTCTTTCACGCGCTCTTCAACCGCCAGATGTCAATGGCTGTCGTGCTTGCGGGCAGCTTGCGCGTACCTTATCATCGCTGTTAAGGCCGACAACGGGGATCTGCATACGAAGCGTACGCGCCCTCAAGAACGGCCGCGGTACAGTTTGAAGTGTTTTCAGTGCTGGATACATATACTGTTTACGTGCGTGCATTACCACGTGCGTGTCGACAACCCTATTAAAGTTAAGAACACATACGTACCATATAGCATCCTGGTGTAGTTATCACGCATAAGCAAGCGAGGCGCTTGGTTTATGCTTCAAGGAACGTTGGTTTTAGGGGCGAAGCTCCACCGGTTCGTCCCTCGTAGTCGTAGTAGTGCGTAACCAGTCGTAACGCTAGTACCAGATCTTGACCTCCAAGGTGGTGCCGGTGGGAGATTTTTCCTGTGCGTTGTTGAACAATAAAAAATTCGCAGCGTGCGCGTTAACTAAAAGCCGAATTCTTCTGTCTCTCATTCCCCGTTAGCAGCCATTGGCATGTTCCAGTAGGAAACGTTAGTAGAAGTAGAAGTGTAAGTGTTAGCTAAAAGCCGACTTCTTCTGTCTCTCATTCCCATTAGCAGCCATTGTTTACCTCCAAGGTAGTGCCTGGTGAGATTTCTCCTGTGCGTGAATAAACAATAAAAATTTTGTTCAAAACGCCGTTGATTGATGAAATAAACCAACGAAAGACGCCAGATGTTTTCTAAAAGCAAAACGAAAGAACGCCAGATGTTTCTAAAGCAAAACGAAAAGACGCCAGCTGCTTAACGAAAGACGCCAGATGTTTTCTAAAGCAATGGTTTTCTAAACAATAAAAATTCACAGCGTACATGTAAAATTAAAGTGAGCTGCAAGTCGTCATAACTCATCGAACCTTTAGTATAAACGCGCCCGATCTCACGTCGGTGATGATGTACTGGGCAGAATTCACGGAAGATTCACGGTTTACCAATGAACCTCCGCAGCTTCGCCCACTCATCATCATTCACTCCGTGGATATGCTGTGATTTTTTTCCTGCAACAATACACAGATTTAGTTGGGCGTCCGCAGCAGCGTACGGACACATGCAGCCTGCCAGCCATTTCCTATGGCAGGCTGCGTCCGTACGTTGTTGCGAACGCTCAACTAAATCTGACCAATGAAATCAAGTTATCAGGTTTGGATACTACGTCTCAAAGAAACAGAATGCTTATATATCTTTGCGACACGGCGTCTTCATTTGGAGACGCGACTTACTTTTGCCATTTCTGTGCGCTATTGGCAAAGAAGAGACCACAAACGTCGAGCTGATGGTAAAGAAATCATTCGTTTTACCTAAGGTGCCTTTATAACACTTCTAGTTGAATTATTTTGCTACACACGATCGCTTTGGTGAAGGCGGTGCCCTGTTTAACGGGACGTTGAACGTGGGGCGTTTCGGCAGGAATTTCAAAAAAAAAAAAAAACACAGCATATCCACGGGGTGAATGATGATGAGTGGGGCGAAGCTACGGAGGGAATCATCTGTAAACCGTGAAACTCTTCCGTGAAATGCGCCCAGTACATAATATAAAGAATGTGAAACATCGTGTATATATTAAACATCAAACTTTTATTGTACTGCTGGTTTACGTGGTCCCTTCTTTATCACTTGTGATCGGTGAAATGCAAGGAAGAAGTCCGCTCCCGAGCGAAAGAGCGCCAAGAGCGACCGCATTCCCCGCTCGCCATGTGCGAATTAAAGGCCAGGCTAGAGGGAAGACAGGACGCGCGTTCCACGACGCGAGGTCGGTAGCATGCCCAACGAAAGCCAACGGAACGCGATCGTGCAAGTGCTCCGGCTTCGCATCGCCTCATGGTTCCATTTAGCGTCCCAAAACCAAACATATTGCTCAAGGTGTGCCTTGCGTTTTTCGTAGAAATAATTTCTTTATCATGTACGTTAAGACGAAAAGTTGAAAGCTCACTAGAGTGTATCGCCCGCAAAGTATGTCTTTTAGTGTGATTTAACTCTCGTACGGCAGGGTCCTCGCGCCGTTGCCGGTCCACCTCGCCCGTTGACGATCGGGCGAGGTGGCTAAATACAACTACTACTACTACACTTTAAGAAAAACATCTGGCGTTCTTTCGTTCTGCTTTTACAAAACATCTGGCGTCTTTCGTTGGTTTATTTCATCAATCAACGGCGTTTTGAACAAAATTTTTATAGGCACCGTGCAGTCGAGTTTCCTGTGTGACTGCAGCGCCAGAACGCATAGCCTAGCGGATAAAAGAAGTAACTTTGAGACGGGGCCGCTCAAAATTGAACGCGTTGCGCGCGTCTCCCTCCCTGCATTAGTGGGGGCGGATTGTGGCCGGGCTACACGGGGTACGCGTTCGCGCGTCTGCTTTCTGCGTGCCCCTAACGACCAATGTCAGCGAACTTGGGACGGGTCAGTGTGAGCAACGCAGCTCCCTCTGGTCAGTGGACGGTGCCTATTGTTTAATCACGCATAGGAGAAATCTCACCAGGCACTACCTTGGAGGTAAACAATGGCTGCTAATGGCAATGAGAGACAGAAGAAGTCGGCTTTTAGCTAACACTTGCACTTCTACTTCTACTAACGTTTCCTACTGGAACATGCCAATGGCTGCTAATGGGGAATGAGAGACAGAAGAATTCGGCTTTTAGTTAACGCGCACGCTGCGAATTTTTTATTGTTCAACAACGCACAGGAGAAATCTCCCACCGGCACCACCTTGGAGGTCAAAGCGTAAGACTTGTTACTCACTACTACGACCACGACGACTACGAGGGACGAACGGGTGCCGCCTTAAGGAGCTTCGCCCCTAAAAACATCTGGCGTTCTTTCGTTCTGCTTTTACAAAACATCTGGCGTCTTTCGTTGGTTTATTTCATCAATCAACGGCGTTTTGAACAAAATTTTTATTGTTTAATCACGCACAGGAGAAATCTCACCAGGCACTACCTTGGAGGTAAACAGTGGCTTCTAATGGCAATGAGAGACAGAAGAAGTCGGCTTTTAGCTAACACTTACACTTCTACTTCTACTAACGTTTCCTACTGGAACATGCCAATGGCTGCTAATGGGGAATGAGAGACAGAAGAATTCGGCTTTTAGTTAACGCGCACGCTGCGAATTTTTTATTGTTCAACAACGCACAGGAGAAATCTCCCACCGGCACCACCTTGGAGGTCAAAGCGTAAGACTTGTTACTCACTACTACTACCACGACGACTACGAGGGACGAACGGGTGCCGCCTTAAGGAGCTTCGCCCCTAAAATATTGGTTTTACCTTTTTGGGAATGCTTGCTGCTAGCATGCAGGTAACTATCGCGTGTAATTTGAGTGGGCGGTTGAATTCGGTTTATGAAGCATAGCATGACTGACTGTGCATTAATTAGGTAATTATTTACCTTGCAATTTCAATTAATTGCTGTAAATGCACCATAATTTATTCTAACGCTTCCACGTGCTTTAAATTTGGTCTTCAGAACCTCGTCATCAAGTTATGTATATTTCACGCATTTATAGACAGTCGGTCATAATGCTTGTCGCAAAATCTTTATGGAGACATCGTATAATGCATGAGCACTGGCGGGCGAGTTATAACCACCTAAACCATAAATACACGAGCACGTTTGCATTCAATCTGTGTTTCGGAATGAGGCTCCGGCTGCCGTGCGAAGCGAACACGAGAACCTCATCAGCGGCAGCAAACGTGCTGAGCCACTGCTGTGGGTTACAGCGACACAACAAACGGTACGAATAACTATTCGAGATTTTGAAGTCGACGCTCAAGATAGCTCTTAAAGCGCGCCGGAAGTGACGTTAAGAACTTTGTCATGCCAACGTGCGTATACGCGTCCGTACGGTAATACGAAAAAAAAAGAGAAAAAAAAAAAAACTCCTCGCCTTGCATACTTTCCATGGTCACACAGATAAGCTTCCAGTCTACCATGAATTATCTGAATCGAATTGCGTCGATGCCTTGTATCTCGGACAGAGCACTTGAATGAAATAGTGGCTATGTCGTACAGCTGTTCTACAACGTAGGCGTTATTTTATTCTGGGCTTTGTTAACTCAGGGCATTGCCACTACCATGAATGATCTATAATGAGCTGCGGGCAAAACTAATATATTCACTTCTGAGAAGAAAATCGTACCATTTATTTGCGTATCTTGATCTTTTTTTCTTTTTTTTGAATATTTCTTTGTCAGGAATTCTACCCCAGCAGATACATGTGTTATATGGGACAAAACGAACAAGATTATGCAAGAGTTCAATTGTGTATAGCAATCTATCTCTGGGACCCTTGCTCCTCGACGAGCGGACTTGGGTTTTCAGAGAATGTGCACTTGATAGAAAAGCGGCTTTTTTTTTCTTCTTCTTCTTTTGTGCTAACAAACTTGTGCATAGCAGCGGTCACCACAGGAATACGAGCGACAATGGCAAGCAGTGACCCCCCGAAATGTTTGGGACATTTAAATTCATAACCCCAGGCCAGACCTAATTGCACAATAAAGGTGACACATTATGATCAATTATTTTAATGCAAATTATCAATTACCAGAAGAACGTCATGAACAGAAAAGACGAAGGGAACATTATTGTTTTACAAATATGCTATCTTCCGCTTTTACTTTTCTTTTTTTTTTGCATATATAAAATACCAACGCGTCGAATGTTATGGTTCTTTCAAATGAATGGCCAGCTTTTCCCATCTACAAGTCAGGTTAGGATGGGTTAAAATAATAATAATTGTTGCTGTTTTACGTCCCAAAGCCACGATATGATTATAGAGACGCCTCAATAGCGGGCTTCGGAAATTTCGGCCACCTGGTGCTCTTTAACGTGCTCGTAAATCTAAGCTCACGGGCTTATACCGTATAATTTTAACTCCATTGAAATGCGGCCGCTGCCGGGATTCGATTCCGCAACCTTCGGGTCAGCTGTCGAGCGCTATAACCACTAGACCAGTGTGGCGGTTGGCTAGTATAGGTAAGGTCAGACCAAACAGCCCTCGGACGTAATCTACGAAGTACACAGAGTCATATTTATTCGCTTAGATGACCTCGGTTATGGGCCGGCATTGGACTGTTTTCAATACTCTCTCCCTCGAACTTGGCACCTCGTGCGGTGTCGGTACACAATGCCACGGCATTGCATGCGTGGCCGAGAACCCTTTAACACATGACGAGCGATAAAAATTATATCTATATTCGCGGCCGTCACGTGGAAATCAAGGTAACTCCCCGCGTCTCTACGCAGTCGTCGGGCCGCAGAAATGCGCGTGCCCTTCGCGCCTTTGTGGAAAGGCCGTGCGGAGCACGGTATATCTGTGTGTGTGTCTTATTAAAGCTAAAGCCTTAAAGGGACACTATAAAGGCAAATAACACTTTATGTCAGAGTGAAAGCTCAATGTATGACAACGTCCAAAACGGCAACATTATCAACAGCAGTGCCATAATACCGAGAAATTAAGCTAAATGTATCACACTATGAGCGCCACGAGTAGGACATTTTGAAAATGATCCCGATGACGTGAGAGCGTCCGACTACAATTAATCACTAGTAATCAAACTAGCTGCAATAAAAAAAGAACCTTCCGTGCATAAAGAGACGTAATAAAATGCTGCTTGTTCATTTCTGTTTGATTCATGGAAAAAAGAATTTCTTTGGCGTTGCCATGCGCGTGGTTCAAAGGTTCCGTTTTCGCCGAACTGCGCTTCGCCCGGCGCCCGGCTGCGCTCACGCGGTCAGGGGTAGTTTCGGTAATGCGCGTACTGCCGCGTGCGTTTTGCGCGCTCGTCAAAGTCGCTCTGACAGAAAGTTCGACAAAATGCCGCATGCATGTGATGTTGCCGGATGCCCGAATGGTGCACGCCGCCAGTGCACGCCGCCGCGCAGTAAAGGCGGGCAACGTAGGGCACGGCAACAGTGACGTCAGAAAGATCGCTTTCAGGTGGGTGATTTGAAGTGCGCTATAACGCGATGCGGACCACTAAAACGAGATTTTTTTTTTTCAAAATAAGCACTTCCTTGGCACAAAAGTAGCACTACGAGGTTTCTGGACCGCTATTTCAACAATCAACGTCGACTTAATATTTGCCTTTAGTGTCGAGCGGCCCCTTGAACGAAATGCGGCAGGCGAACAAAGTGGTACAAAAACCCTCGTGACCTACGTAACTGCGGAACGTCGTAACGACGCCGCAGATCCCAGAAACCTATGATGTCATCATGACGTCCCGTGATGACGTCATCAGATGGCATCGTCACTTGTTTAAGAGTGCCGGCCCCAGGGTCGTGCCGTGATAACTTGAGCACTCTCGTTTCAATAGCTTCTGCATGTAGAGAGAATCCCCGCACAAAATCCACAATCTGTGAAGCTGACAAACCTCGATGAAGGATTATGAAGATTCTTCGTCCGTTCTGCATCGGCACGCTTTTTAATTAATGTTCTGTAGATGCAATATAAATGCGATTCAACTTCATTATCAGTGGATATAAATAAACGGCGCCTAAAACGGCCGGGCTGTTTTTGGTATGGCCTGGCCGTAGGTCTGGTAGGGTGCTTGGCTGCTCGTGAGGGCTGGTGTGTTGTCTGCTTTGGCATTCCCCTTCTCTGTACACAACTTGATGTCTCTGCAACTAAACTCCTTTAAGGTCTTCGTTAAATTTTTTGTGATATTGTTGTCCTATTGTACGAAGTCTCATGTCTTGCTTCGCGAGTAGCGGCCAGAAATATTCTGCTTTTCCTTCTGGCAATATTTATATACCTTTTCACGTTAGAGAAAAAGCACCGCCATGCTGGTCCGGGGCACGGGAGTACAAAGGTTGAAATCACAGCCTCGCCAGTGCATTTTTGGGGGGTCACGAATATTTAGTATATCCCAGAGAGGATTATGGAGGCGCCGTGTGTGAAAAGGTCTGACCTGTGGGCGGCTTAAAATGATTCTTATGATAGCGGCTCACTCGCCAGATCCTTAATGCATTCGTCATTACGTCACTCCGTCACCTTGATCGTGCTTGTTTCATCACTAACGCACGAAGTTACGAACGTGCCGTCCCTGTATTCCCGACTTCTACACATGCAGCGCGAACTTTGGCACGAACCTTGGAGTAATGGCATTCCTCCGAGATATAGAAAGCCGCTGCCTGATAAGAAACGTCAAGCAAATGTCGGCAGAAAAATGTACATCAAGTAAAGAGAAGCAGCTCTAAGCTTAGGAGAAAGGCTCTGCCAACGAAGTGGCTGATAGAAGGCCCACTCGAACTGCAGGTAGGTCTTTGGATTCCAGAAAGACCAGCGCCGTATACACGCGAGTGATTTCCGCCGGCACGCTGTCTGCTCTCGAACGCATGTGCAGATTGTTCTTCAGCTGTGTGCCTGCGTATTTTTTGCCTGTTTGTGTTACGGCAGTGCATCCTGTTTACAATGGCGCGGTTAGCTGTTGCCATCCTCGGTAATCCACGTAAACGACCTTCGTGCGTTCTTTTACGCAACGATGCAACGAGGCATGCACGCTGTCCGGAACTTGACGGTGTTGCCATGTGCAGGCGTGCGCAAGGCTCCCCGTACTTTTACAGTAAAGGTCTGCCCCATACTTTTACGATGTAACAAAGTATGAGACCTTGGCCACCTGTGGTCCTTTAACGTGCACCTGAATATCTAAGTACACGGGCCTCTGACATTGCATTTAAAAAACTGCTTATACCTCCAGCCTTTATCCCCAAAAAGCGGGGGACCAAATGCAGGCCGTTGTGAAAAGCACGCCATCGCTTCATTTTAACAGCGGAGTCAATTGCTTGAGCTCGCCGTTGCTCCGCGCGGCGTTCGCGAAAACTCGGCCTAGGCTTTGAATAGCCTAGATAGTCTACGTCAAGATTAGTTAAGCCTGGCTTATTATAGCTGAACACGATTGAGACTAGTTAAGCTCAGTCTAGCAATCGATACCATTTGATAGCCGATCGATAGCTAATCAATAGCTAATTGATAATTGATCAATCACCAATAAATTCTAGGAAAGCCCTGGTTGAGCTTATACCGATAGCCCAAGATGCATGGTCAATACCTTCTAATGGCCAACCGATAGACATGCAACAGCTAATCGATAATCAGTCAGTAACCAATAAATTCTTGAAAATGCTCGGTTGAGCTTAGCCTAGCCCAAAATGTATGGCCAATCAAAAGCTAATCGATAATCGATCAATAGCCAATAAATTCTACAAAATACTTGTTTGAGCTCACCCCAGCTCAAAATGCATGAGAAACAAGTAACGCCGCCCCAGCTCCGCTCTTCCTTCAGGTTTTGCACCACTGCTGCGAAACTGCTTTTTTTATTTTTGCGTTCATTGCTAAGCTTATTAAGGCGAAAGCCTTAGATGCCTCATATCAAACGCTAAAATTGACCGGCATCCCACGTCGGCGGCTTCAACACGAGTGATGCAAAAAACCATCACGTGATGACGTCACTGTGACGTCATCACACGACATCATTGTTTGGTCAAAGGAGGGGCCGATCACTGAGGCAGCAGTGCAAAACCAGCCGAGGTTCCTCCGATACTGGAGGCACTTTAGGTGCAGAAAGGTGTCAGGGGGTGGCGGAGCAGGATCAACACATCGACTAAGAAGGAAAAGAAAATGGCTTTCGCCTTCGAGTCGACTTAGCTGAATACATAAGGGACCCTGTGAGTTTTTTTTAAAGGTGAAAGCCTTATATGCCTCACTAAACACGAAATTTGACCATCGGCGTCAGCGGCGTCCAGCGTCGGCGGCGTCTTGCCTACTGCGGCGTCGGGGACGAGTGGTGCAAAAAATCACCATCACGTGTGACGTCACCGTATGACGTCACAAATCGCGAAAATGTGTGACGGCATCACGACGGCACAGTTTCTGTCGTGACGTCATGTGATGTGGCGCCACTTAATGCCGTTGTAGCGCCCTCTTTCGGGCGGCAAGCAAAACCGGAGAGCGCGCGACCTCAAGACAAGCAGTAAAACTGAGAGCTGGGCGAGTTGGTATGAATTCATGTTGAAACTTTTTTAGCGCGCACAAAAGACGGAGGACACAGAAAGAAGGTACAAAACAAGCGCTCGTTTTGTACCTTCTTTCTGTGTCCTCCGTCTTTTGTGCGCGCTAAAAAAGTTTCAACATGAACTCAAGACAAGAAAATAAAGACGGCGCTTCGCAGTGGCACGTGAAGCCACGGCTCGTGTTTCCTGCTGGCGTCGAGTCTGGTTCAGCCGTCTCGTTCATTCGCTCCTGTAGCATAAGCCTACACGGTCATCCCATAACATCGTAGCTTGGTCATTGGCGGGCTGATCACGGAGGCAGTGCAAAACCAGGTGAGGTGCCTCCAGTCCTGGAGGCAGTGCGAAACCACGATAGATGCACAAAGCTTTCGGAGGGTGGCGGGGCAGGATAAATACTACATCTAGGGAGCCTACATGACCGGCCGTTCATGTAGGCCTTCGAGTCGTCTGAGGTGAATGCACAAAGGACCCTGTGATTTGTTTCTTGTGGGCTTGGCCAACGGAGGGGGGGGGGGAGGAGATCGCGATAAACATCCCCCCCCCTGATGATAGAGAATCCACATCCTCGCCGCCCAAGCGCCTTCACATCGCGGATTGGATGCCCATTATTGTTTTTGTCCTCCGCAGGCATAACAGAATCCGCTCTCTACCGGAGGACATGTTTAGCGACATGCCCGCCCTGACCCTGCTGGACGTGAGCAACAACTACTTGCAGACGCTCTCCGAGAGCTCCATGGCGCCCGTGCTCAGGAACCTCAGGCTGCTGGAGATGAGCAGTGAGTGTTCGGGATTTTTAGTGCGTCGCTGCTTTGTAATCGATGCCATCAAAGAAAGATGCCATCTTTATCGTGTGTCGCGACAGAGTGACTGAGTGGTGTCACGTTTCTTTTCCAAAGAGGGTTTGATTGGTTGATCAACCTGCTAATTGACATGCCGCTTGATTGACTGGGTTGACTGATTGATTGATTGGTGGCTACGCATTGTGGGAATCTATTCAAGGGCGTCCGCAGAACTTATTGCAGGGGGGTGCAAAGGGGGGAGGGGAGAGAGAGATCCAGCACAGACAGCTTTCACTGCCGTGACATGACCTGCAAGATTAATCAGTAGTGTGCAACGTGCGAAATTGGTTGGAAATAGAGAAGGCCGGGACCTGAGTAAGCTGTGTAACACATTGCTACCGCACAGAAAAATATTATCCGAAATTCCAGGGAGGGGCAGCTGCCCCCCCCCCTTGCACCCCCCTCCGGACGCCCATGAATCTATTTCAGGCGAAGTACTCAGCAAGTAGCTGCTTAGAAATGCCGCTCTTCCAGCTTTCGCTGTGACTGTGCTGCGCTTTCCGCGCAGGCCTGGCGTTTTTTAGGGGCGAAGCTCCTTAGGGTGTGGGTCGTTTCCTCCTCTTTAGTAATAGTAGTATGTATGTAGCCAGCTCTAGTTTAATGAATTGCTCACTAGATGGCGTTTCATGTATTTCTTAAAGCTCTAGTTTAATGAATTGGTCAGTAGATGGCGTTTCATGTATTTCTTAAAGCTCTAGTTTATCGAATTGCTCACTAAATGGCGTTTCATGTGTTTCTTAGAGTTGCTGTTTAAAGATGACAGATGGCGCTTGTATAATGCGAATGGCGCATGTCATTGGATGCCTGCGATCGTAAAAGGCGCTCGCTCTTGGCGCGCTTTCGCTCGGAGTCGCCGGATGGAGGCAGACAAGGCGCTCGCTCTTGGCGCGCTTTCTCTTTCGCTCGGGAGCGGACACTTTCCCTGCATTTCACCGATCACAAAGCGGTTATAATGAAGGGACCACGTAAACCAACAGTACAATAAAAGTTTGATGTTTAATATATACACGGTGTTTCACACTCTTTATATGATGTACTAGGCGAATTTCACGGAAGAGTTTCACGGTTTACCGATGATTTCCTCCGGAGCTTCGCCCCACTCATCATCATTCACCCCGAGGATATGCTGTGATTTTGCTTTAAGCCTAGGGTTACGAGGTCGATTGACGTTGCTGCGTACATTGTGTAGTTGTGGGCTTACCAGGCGTGTCGACTACACTGACGACTCAAGGGTACCTTATGGTCCTGCGT
This sequence comes from Rhipicephalus sanguineus, assembly GCF_013339695.2. Taxonomy (NCBI): domain Eukaryota; kingdom Metazoa; phylum Arthropoda; class Arachnida; order Ixodida; family Ixodidae; genus Rhipicephalus; species Rhipicephalus sanguineus. Next base: position 129,476,123 of record NC_051181.1, on the reverse strand, counting down.
AACGTCGGCACTTACGTTAGAGCACAGACGTCAGTTTTGTCTAAACGAAGTACAAGCTCAAGTTTGATAGATAGATAGATAGATAGATAGATAGATAGATAGATAGATAGATAGATAGATAGATAGATAGATAGATAGATAGATAGATAGATAGATAGATAGATAGATAGATAGATAGATAGATAGATAGATAGATAGATAGATAGATAGATAGATAGATAGATAGATAGATAGATAGATAGATAGATAGATAGATAGATAGATAGATAGATAGATAGATATTCTAACTTGATAGTGCCCCTGGTCCCCCGAGTCACGAGTAATAAGAGGCAACCGAAGGCCATTACGTCCAGTGTCACTGCATGATTGTCTCGTCGCTGTCTCTGCTGAGGTGCGAAACGATTCAGATAACGGCTCAACGAACGCCCCGCGTCTCTCTCGTCCCGCTCATGCTTCGAGGAAATCCCACGCGTATCGTAGCACACGCTCTTATCGCGACATTATAACCTTTGCGGTGATTTTCATGAATTAGCGCAGCTCGGACTAAGTGCTCGAAACAAGAAGATAAGAAAGAGATTGGAGAGAACGACTGACGTTAACTCGTGATGGCGTGTTACGCAACACCAGTCCATCCAAAACGCGTTACCACTTCGACCTTCACAATGACAACATTTTCACATCGTTGCGCGGTATATATCCATATCAAGAACTACATGCATCTGTGCTATATAACGTGAATGTTGTTACGAACACTCTACGAGGGGCGTACACACCCTGTTGTTTTTGTGAAGGCACTCCCTTAACTAGTAAGAATATTTTTAACCTTAACGAACGCATATGGAGTGTTGTATTGATCACAAGAAGACAGCAAATCAACATACATCGTAATACACCAATAACTGCTGCGCTTTTATGCATCTCAGAATCACGATGTCGTTATGAGGCACGCCGTATATTTGAGTGCTACGGAAATTTCGGCCACCTGGGGCTCTTTAATGTGCACCTAAATCTAATTACACGGGCATCTAGCATTGTCGCCTCTATCGAAAATGCGACAGCCGTGACCTGTATCGAACCCGCGACCTAGCATTTCACCTTCGTCGAAACGCGGCCGCCGCGGCCGAGATTCGACCCCGCGACCTTCCGGTGCCCAGCTGCTAGTAAGAGCGCGCCATCGGACCTGCGAGGACGTGGCGCAACATCTCGGTAATTAGCGAGGTCGTTGTAGTGCACTCGAGATACACAGATCGGCCGCGATGCAAAAGATTTCTGTCCATTGTCATCTTATCTCTGTGCGCAAGTACCTGCGGCAGTTCCAGGCACGTGCCTTGATGTCTAGCATAGAGCTTCATAATCGTACACTAGAAGAAAATCTGGCGCTAGTGTCTGTGGGAGCTGCCACGCCTGACGCTTCAGCCAGCATGGGAACGATGAGTAGTGCATGGATTTGTGTTGGATTTGCCTAAGCTTCTTTTTTCCGGCTCTGCATGGCTTCGTTGGCCTGCAGCCGCTCTGTCGCAAGATGAAGTTCAGCAAAAGTTGAGCTGTCCCTATCCACCGCCTTGACCCTTTTAAGTTCACCACTTGAAATCGGCTCTCGACGTTCACTTCATTTTTTTCGAAACTTAAAGCCAAAATGCTACATTGACCCAAGCCACAAGTGTGTTCGAAGCCACAAGCACGAATAATAGGCAAATACGTGTACTACCCATCATTCCCATGGTGGCTGAACGATCGCAAAGCCAGAGTTCCCGCTAGTAAATATTGTAGGAAACTCTATGATGTCGACTAGGGTACCAATATGGGCTTGTTGGTTCATCGTAAACTGGCTTGTAATATAGCGCGGAAACAAACGACGACAAAGAAGAAGTACAGGAGAAGTAGCGCTGGTGTTCGTCCTGTACTTCTTTGCCGTCGTTTGTTTCCGCGCTATGCTACAAGCCAGTTTCTATGATGTCCCCCCCCCCCCCAAAAAAAAAAAAGCCTTTTGAGATGTCTCCCATACGATGAGAGCAGTTTTATGTTAGGAAACGCTTATTACAGCAAAGGAGCACGGCGCGGCGTCAAGCGGGAAGTGGCGGGTGGGGTGGGGAGATGGTAATAAATTAACGAATTGGGCGAGTTGGAACTTGGAATATACCGATGACGGCCAGCGCAAGCAAGAGACGTGACTAGAAGAAAGCTCACGACACAAGTGCAGTTTGTCGTGTGCTTTCTGTTAGTCTTGTGTCTTCTTTGCGCTGGCCATGCTGCGATGGAAGACAGCGGAAAGAAACGGCCACCTTCTCGAGATACGAGTTATGAAGACGACCGAGCGCCAGTTCAGGGCCTACCTCTCTCCCAATTAGTAGAACCGGCGGGTGCCCGGCGGCACTGGGTTCGATTCCCAATTTCCCAGTGCTGTCGGGCACCCACCGGTCTTTATAAACAAAGAGGGGTACCCTGCAATTATTTTAAGTTTTTCTTTAAGCTTCAATATAATTTCTGTCCTTTAGTATAGTGGTTTGAGGAGGGGAAAGACGCTTATTTCTGCCAGCGTTTATTTCTGCGAACGGACGGGCTTTGAGAGTCGTGATAGCGGGAAATGGGGGCTTATGAGGCTTTCTTTAAGTGCACTAGCATCTACATATAAATTTTTTAACAGTTACGTTCTTTGGCAAATCGTTCCTTGTGAGTCGATCCAGAAAACTATCATCACCATAAACGCGGATGTGTCACAGAAATTGGGTAAATCCCACTACTCACCTTTAAAAATGAAGAAGGCAACAGTTAGCCCAACAAATGGATGCGAAGCGACAGCGGCGAGCCGAACACCCCGAGTACGTACAACGAAAGAATACGAGGGAACGGGAAAGGCAACGGCAGCTGTGAGAAGACACCGAAGTGATGGAAGGCCTACGCCAACGACGGCGTGACCATAGATCTATGCATGGTGCGAACGCTTGGTTTCAGCGCGAGTTTTGGACAACCGTGTCGTGTCTGTGGCTGTCTGTTTAACTCGAAACCTCTCTGCGCTGAGAGTCAACGTAGAAACAATCTAGCATCACCCAGCTAAAGCCTAGCAACAACCTAGAAGCAACCTAGAACCTGCATCATCTAGCTAAGGCCTAGAAACAACCTAGAAGAAACCGGACTAGTCTTCAGAATCATCCAGTGTCGCTGTTTCAAGCCTTGCGTGGCTTAGTGAGAGCTTCACCAATTTCCTTTTTTTTTCTTTGCATCATTCCGCCCGCGTCGCAATACTGTCGCCGCGGCCTCCGGGATTTGAACCCTTGACCAATTGCTGAGCATCAGAACGCCGTCCCATGTCACACGTCGTATTTTATTTAGCAGCACCGCTTGTCAACGCCGAACGGCCGTAACCAAAGCTAGCAAACAAACACATGGCCAATATTTGTTGCTTGCACCATCCTTGCTATCTTTCGGCTCACATGCTTCTGCGCAGTAATGATCGGTAGTCGAGCGCTTTCGTTCTTGAAGTGCGTTCTACCTCTAATTGCAGTGCGCAGTAAGGGTCACCTCATATATGGTTATAGACTGTAGCTGCGCAGACATTTGGGCGAACTGGTACGGTTCCATGTTGATTAACCAGAATCGCAAACAAGTATTTCGTTCTTATAGCCAAGCGGTTCTCCTTTAGATGTGGGCAACTTTGGAGGTTCTTAAAAGAAGCTGTATACGGTTAGGAGGCGGGAAAATGTGGAGGTCCGTGAGTCCGTGAGTGCGCAGAAACTATAACGACGAAGTGATGCTAGCATACGCTATACCTCGAAGGGTCTCCGCGCTTGCACTAACTTCGGCTCAGGTTTCGTCAGCATATATACCTATAGCGATATAGGCTCACATGCACGCCGCAGCATGAATCGCTACCCATAGTATCCTTTACGTGTTCTTAGTATCCTTTAAGCTAACGTCACCAAACGCAAAGGTTGAAGCATGCATCTCTTAAATTGGGTTATAGAGAAATCAAAGGCTATAACAGAAGACAGTTAGATTGATTGCAGCTCGTGATAAACACCGCGGCCAGCACGTTTAAGTTTCGTTGGTTAACACGAAGTCCTTGGACGGTGATTTTTTTTTTTTACTCTCTCTGGTATGTTAGGCTGCTTTACTTTAAAGGGACACAAAAGGCAAATATTAAGTCGACGTTGATTGTTGAAATAGCGGTCCAGAAACCTCGCAGTGCTACTTTTGTGCCACGGAAGTGCTTATTTTGAAATAAAATCACGTTTTAGTGGTCCGCATCGCGTTAGCGCACTTCAAATCACCCGCCTGAAATCAGTCTTTCACACGTCACTGCTGCCGTGCCCAACGTTGCCCGCCTTTACTGCGCGGCGGCGTGTACTGGCGGCGTGCACCATTCGGGCATCCGGCAACATCACATGCTTGCGGCATTTTGTCGAACTTTCTGTCAGAGCGACTTTCACGAGCACGCAAAACACACGCGGCAGTATGCGATACCGAAACTACCACTGAGACGCGACCGCGTGAGCGAAGCAGGTCGCCGGGTGAAGCGCAGTTCGGCAAAAACAGAACCTTTGAACCACGCGCGCCGTTCCCCATGGCAACGCCAAAGAGGTTCTTTTTTCCATGAATCAAACAGAAACGAACAGCATTTTATTACGTCTCTTGATGCATGGAAGGTTCTTTTTTTATTGCTGCTAGTTTGATTACTAGTGATTAATTGTAGACAGGCTCTCATACGTCATCGGGATCATTTTGAAAATTTGCCACTCGTGGCGCTCATCGTGTGATACATTTAGCTTGATTTCTCGCTACCTAGGGCACTGCTGGTGATAATATTGCCGTTTTAGACGTTGTCATACATTGAGCTTTCACTCTGACATAAATTGTTATTTGCCTTTAGTGTCCCTTTAACACTGCCGACTGCGCAGTTGACTATGTGTGCTTTTTTTATTTGTACGTTTTTTTTTCTTTCCCCTCTAAGACTTAAGTCGCGAAAATGACCCACCGTGGTGGTCTAGTGGTTATGGTACACTCAACTGCTGACCCGAAGGTAGCGGGATCGAATCCGGGCCGCGGCGGCCGCATGTTCGATAGAGGCGAAAATGCTTGAGGTCCGTGTACATATATTTAGGTGCACGTTAAAGAACCCCAGGTGTTCGAAATTTCCGGAGCCCACCACTACGGCGTTCCTCGTAATCATATCGTGGTTTTGGGACGTAAACACCAAGAATTGTATATTAAGCTTCGAAAGTGCGCTTACTCTGTGCGCTTTCTGTGTGCGTGCACTATACCTTCGTCGCACTGTAGGTTTATATAGTTGCACCGCGCAAAAAAAAGAAAGCACAGATAGGTAAAGGTGTGTTGCGAGACCCTGAGCGTTGATAGGCTTATCATCGCTCCACGCTTAGTATAGGAGCCGCCTACTGGCGGAGAGCTATTCAACCGCTAAATGGCGTGATTTTGGTGCTGACGTTCCCGCGTGATTCCGTGTTCGGCCAGTGTCCATTGCGACAGCTGGAGCTCAGATAAGCTTGTGCATGTCCTTGCTGTGCAACATGCGCCTACAGTTAAGAATAGCAGCAGAAGCAAAGCTTTGCACACTGATATTTCTCGTAGCTTGTGGCATGACTGCAAGGTCATTTGTTAAGAGTAATCTTCATATCATGAGCGCGGCAGAAAACGTTTTCGCAGATAAACCTATTCAACTTTCTCTGTTGGACTGTCGTAGTGAGTAAAACATTTATTAAAGCGAAAAAGAGACAGGCGTGCGTCACATCAACACATTGTTACAAGCGCAGATAGCCAAGAGCTAGCCAACATGAGCCAGTATTACTCGTATTTAGCAAGTAAGTGTGGTATAGGTTTCACGCATATTAGACACATTTCTCGATATAATTAATGTTCCAGTGTATATCTTGTCTTGGTTGGTCTTTTGTCTTTGGTTGAGCCGCCAGATGAGCCGACAGGCCACGTGATCTCGCTTTGACCAATCAAGTGTAAGCGCGCGCATTTCAAGTCAAGCGGCGCATTCACGACATCACGTGATCGCGCTAGCCAATAATGTAGACTCGCGCGCTTTCCTAACAACAAGTGATCTCGCTAGCCAATCGAAAAGACTCGCGTGTATAGACTTCGCCTGGTTCGAGATGGGTAGACCTCGTGTAGTCCGGACTGCCGAGGAGCACGACTGCTTACGAGGAACGTCGGCGCCAACTCGATCGTGAACGGAACTGCTTGGCTGTCCGACCACATTGACGGTGTGTATGGGCCGATTTTTTAGATGCGAAGTATCTTAAGGCGGAGCTCAATCCGGTGGTGGTGGTGGTGGTGGTGTGCGGCGTGACCACCCTTACTGCGCATGCGCATACCCTCTGCACACACCTCCTCTCCAGTGTACTTAGATTTAGGTGCACGTTAAAGAACCCCAGGCGGTCGAAATTTCCGGAGCCCTCCACTACGGCGTCTCTCATAATCATATGGTGGTTTTGGGACGTTAAACCCCAGATATTATTATTACACCTCCTCTCCACTCACCATCTCCCCTTCCCTCTCCACCTTCCCTCTCCACTTTCCCTCTCCCTTTCCCCTCTCCCCTCCCCTTTCCACTCTTCCTCTGAAACGCGGGCTAGACATGCCGAAATTCTCTCCTGCGCAACGCCGCGATGAGCTCGAGCGCATGCGCATCCCCTCCCCTTCTCTCTCCTCTCCTACGCTGCCCCCCTCTCGCCCGCCTGTCGACCGCGTTCCCCGCTCGCCCTGTGAGAATTAACGGCCAGGCTAGATGGAAGATACGACGCGCGTAGCGTCCCTCTTCGCGTTCCACGACGCAAGGTCGGTAGCATGCCCAACGAACGCCAACGGAACGCGATCGTGCAAGTGCTCCGGCTTCGCATCGCCTCATGGTCCCCTTTAGCGGGAGATGGTGTAATTTTTTCTTCTTAGCTACACAATGCTTCTCTGTATGCCTTCCCAGCTCGTAATAAGATCACGTGCTGCGTGACGCCAGCTGGCAACAAAAAGAGTGTTCCACACTCGCTGCCATGGCGGCGAGAGGCGCTGGCTAACATTCCCAGGAATGCCCCGCCACGGTGGTCTAGTGGTTATGGCGCTCGACTGCTGACCCAAAGGTTGCGGGATCGAATCCCGGCTGCGGCGGCTACATTTTTGATGTAGGCGAAAATGCTTGAGGCCCGTGTACTTAGATTTAGGTGCACGTTAAAGAACCCCAGGTATTATTATTATTATTATTATTATTATTATTATTAACATTCCCAGGATTATCAATACCCAATACAGTGGATGGGAAAGCGACCGCCGCTGTGCATCAGACGCGTTACCAACGGTTCTTACCTGCGGCAAGTTGATTTTTCGACCGCTTTGATTCCTTTCCATTTATGTCATTATTACTATACTACAGTTAAAAACATGCAAGTAATGTACTCTATACGTTCCTAAGCTTCATTGTCTGTTGGTTTCATTATGTTGTGCCTAACAAAAGAAACGAGCCTTCGATAAATCCCCCCTCTTTCTTTCGCAGATAACCAGTACTACTGCGACTGCAACCTGACGTGGGTGGGCCGGGCGTTCACCAACTCCAACTACCTGGACCGGTTCTGGCAGCGCAACGACATCACATGCAACGCACCGCCTCACCTGTACGGTACGGACGTTTTAACGCTCACGGACGAGAACCTGGCCTGCGCCAACCTGGTCCCACTCAGCATGCACTGACACTATCCTGTCGCTACTGATGATCGCCAATGCCAGCTAGTCTTTCATAGAAGACCTCCGCAGTGCGGCCAACGGCCGCCCGTGTGTGTATTTATAACTACAACGCCGAGTCTGCTGCTGATCACCTTCCTGGACCGAGGAGTGCTTACGACATTGTTCAGGACCGGACATGCGAGTGCGCTCCCGCTGCATCTGCTCGTGCACTCGTGCAGCTCCAATTCTCGTGCGCTGTGTACAACAAACGGTGCTTCGCAATACGACGACGCCGGTCATGCAGTGTTGTAGTCGCGAGTAGTTTTGTGAACGATACGAACATCGGTGCCAAGAGCAGCTCGTCGTTCGCGGTTCGTGGATCTGTGATAGAATAGGACACTGTGCCACATCGCGATGCACCAAGTCACCATCGCAGCGATGTTGATCTGTCTCGCCACGTCAGCCGTTGAACTTTTCGCGCATTGTATGTAGACTTCGCGATATACTATTCTGCGTCCCCCCCCTCCCCCTCCACCCCTTCTATTGCATCTCCAAGCTTTTTCATCTTTCTCATTATGTTTTCATCGATGGCACCCTACAGCTTTATAAATGGAAAACTCTTGTGCACCGCAAACTAGGGTGGCTAGCATTCTAGCCACCCTACCTCAAACTTTTCCAGAAAGGATGTGTTGCCAGACTAGCGTCAGGATTCTGCCAAAACGCGCGAGACACACCATAACCTTGCTGAGGAGGTCGTGTATTCTGTCGATTGATAACTTTCTGGGATATTCGCTATTCTGGGATAGCCGCTGTTCCGGTATAACTTTCTGGCACAACCTCCAACGTTTAGCGAAGTGGAGTGGCGAACATTGTGCCTTTAGAAAATTTTCACTTACCGTTATTGTTCAACCGTCGCTGTTGCCGCCGTACCGTTTTCCCCCAAAACGGGCAGGCATGGTAAACCCCGCTCATACGCAGTCGGCGAGAGGCGGTAGTGGCAGTGAAGGCGAGATAATGGTAACTCTATGCTAGAACGCTCTGGTATTATTATTATTTTTTTTATTTGCGTACACAGATACACAAGGACACAGAGAAAAGAGGGAGAGAGCAAGCTGGCAACTGCCACCTAGAGGGGCACAACGTCTGCCAACTCTTTAGGGAGGAGGGAAGAGATAGAGGAAATGAAGATAGGAGGAGAGAAATAGGAAAGAAGATAGGAAAGTAAAGAAAAGTGACGAAGACTTGGACAAAAATAGGTAAAAACACGAAAAGAAAAACGCCTATAAACGGGTGGCCAGATCCGTTTGTTCCATAAAAGTCAGCAGAGTTCGACGAGCCTGGTCGCTTCGAGAAACACAACCTTTCGGAAAGAGGAAATCGTCAGTGGTCGCGCACTTAAATCCAAGAAATTTATATTCCTTATCAGCAGAGCCCGCTGCGTAACAAATGCGGGACAGCGTAATATAAGATGCTCAAGTGTTTCACAAGGGCCACAAGCTGCACACAACGAACCATATGATTACCCAAACAATGCAGATGATTACAGCGACCGACCAGCGAGCGACCATGGACACGCAAAGAATGTCCCTAGAGCCATTGTTTCGTCCGTGTAACTTTCACAACACTGTCGATCACCTCTAATCGTTTAACCGCTCCAAAGGCGCACTGAAAGCTATATTGCCGAAGGAAAGGGCAGTAATAGATGGATAGGAGCGTAGGCCCATGTTCCCGAAAGCAATCCATCGACGGTCGACCACATACAGCCCGTGACGAGCCATGTGTGTCGGTGCAACTCACTATACTCAACGGTGGCTTCCAGTGTCAGTGAATCTCGCGTTTGTTTGGGTCAACAGGACGCAGTCCTTCGTTTGTATTATGCATGTGAAATTTTTTGAAGCACATTAGCACGCACTTTTTGATAGATCGCTTGAGGCCCGCGCTGCGCTGCAAAGAAGGAATCGCACCACGGCGGGGCTGTGAAGGTGAAGGCTTCCAGTTTAGATACCACGTGATTCCCCGATTCTGTCTCCTTTTGCTGATCACAACAGGTATTACCTTTTTACACTGCAGGTAGCAGACTTACCACATTGTTTGCGCTGCGGTGCGCTGTTCAAGCGTTTGAGACAGAAATGTGAACGTCTGTACAGAGAAGTCCTACTGCGAGACTTCAAGCTTGCTCTGTGGGGAAACCACGTACACATGTAAACGCCCAACGTATACAACGTTAGCCATGTGCATTCAATGAGTACAGATTTTCATAGGGAGATGGATGCTTGATGTGATGGGAACTCGTCGGACAAGGCACGACAATAAAGCCGACGTTTCGAAAAGGGTACTTGTCCTCGCTGAAACAGCAGCAACAAATGCAGTTCCTGTCCTCACGAAGGTAAGTCCAGTTGCCAGAACATCGGCTCCAGAGGCGTACTTTGTGCGAAAGTAGCGGCTGTTCTGACGAAGACAAATCCCTATGTCGAAAAGTTGGCGCCAGCGACTCACTTTCCTTGTTAGACGACTACCCGTCACTATTAAGGCCTGACCACACGCCACGCGCTGACGCGCTGCAACGCGTACGTGTGGTCAGGCCTCTAGCCTTGGAAGCCGCATTCACGCTCCACGCGTGCGCCTCAGCCCGAATTCAGAAACTGCAACACTCAAACCCCAGTGTCCTAAAGCTGCCTTAAATTCAGGTTTATATACATTTCTTGTTCGTCGACGCAGACATTATAATTCCTAATTATGTTACAAGGACTCCTACAGTTGTTGAAAGCCTGCGATGTGCCTAGGTCATTATCATGCGTCAATAAACGACTCAACATCAACCTTCACTGGCGTATGGCTCGTACTGCTTTCGTTTCTAAGGCGCATTTCTAACACTGCACTTTCCCTTGAGAAGAAAGGGAAGCGAAGGTGAGCAGAAGAGTTGAACTCGGATATAAGACACTGAAAGCAGATGCGGTGCTTTTATTCACTTGATGAGTATGTCAGTAAGTATTTTTCGCCTTGGTCTGCGTCATTCAGTGTTTTCACCGAAGTCACAAGATCTTCCTCCCCCTGAAGGAATGCGCGAGTTACAATAGGCAACAGAAAATGAATAAGAGTCTGATAAGCGAAAAATGTAAAAACGTGCATATCGTTTATTCTTGTGCACAACTTCAGAGCAAGAGACAGCAGTCCGGTGATATATAGAAAAGCTCTAGTGGGGCGAAGCTGGCTGTTACTTTGTGGGCAGCATAAGCATTCTGTGCACATGGATACTGATAATGACACAGCTTTCACTCTCGTCAGAAATGAACATCGTTGGAAAACCTTGAAGCTGTACTGGATGCTGTAGTGTCAGAATAGTGCATGGTGTGGCCTATGCTTCTTCCATGACTATTCGTCATACTGTGCTTCCGCCTTATTGTGTGGTTTCGCCGGGAATGTCTTCGCGGTACTGCACTCTTGATCGTCCATGCTAAAGGCGTCTGTGGCGACGTTCCTTTCTGCAATGTCTTACATCTTGAAATAGTCTTCGCTTTAGTGTTCTTATGTTAAAACGTCCTTCTTTCAACCGTATGTTTGCTTTGGGTGAATGTTTCTTTCGTCATTGTCCTTGTTGGAGTATCTCTTATTGTCGCTTAAGTTGGTCGGCTTGCCTGTGCTGGCCTTGCTGATGTGGCTGCAGAAATTTCTGAGGTGACCGATTTTCTTCGTAAGCTGATGTGGTGTGCAGTAGGTAGCTGGCGCACTGTGGGCTGTTGTGATGCTATTCGGACACTGAAGCGCAGGAACTGCTAAAGGCCTGAACACACGTACGCGTTGCAGCGTATCAGCGCGTGACCTTTTGACGCGGCGCCGCGCCCTCTCCCTATGGAGAGAGAGGGCGCGCAGCTTCGCGTAGCCGCGCGCCCTCTCTTCCCATAGGGAGAGGGCGCGGTGCCGCGTCAAAAGGTCACGCGCTGATACGCTGCAACGCGTACGTGTGTTCAGGCCTTAATAGGTTCTTCGGAGGGTTCTGCGACGCTTCAGAGGCTTCTGAAACGCTTCTGGCACCCGGCAACATACGTGGTCTGTTACATGCGAGACTTCCGTATTGTTTCCACTCTTAAGTGCCACCAGACATTCTTGAGATCAGCAGTATTACCACATTCGGCATTTTTAGCACTTTGGTACTGAGCCTGTGATACTTAATCTTATGCTGATTGTTCTCCATACGCACCTGCCAAGCACTGTTTGTCTGTCAACATAACTCGTCTGCAGTAACGAGCGAGAATCCAGAGAGCTGCCACTCAAACTGCTCTACACCTCCGTGGTCGCGGTCTGGAAATTTCTACCGAAAAGTGTGCTCTTCTGGAATTTACGCGCAAACCCATGACTAACTATACAGTGCATCAATGAATGGCCAAAGTATACCGTATTGTCGATCACAAGTTTCTGGGTGTCATGATAGACAGAGACATATCATCGGGTCCTCACGTATCGTACCTTAAAATGCATTGATATGGTTCAATGCATTGACATGGTTCAGTGCACTGATACGCATTGATATGGTATTGAAATGCATTGATATGATATGGATGCATTGATATGATTCAGATTCATTCGAGCGAAGAACGCGTTCGTGCTTAGCTCAGTGGCTAAGGTGCTGGCCTTCGGAGCTTGAGTGGCAAGGTTCGAATCCCAGTGCTGCGATGAAGGTTTTTTTTTTCATCGGCACGATGCATTGATATGGTTCAGATTCATTCGATTGAAGACAGCGTTCGTCTTAGCTCAGTGGCTAAGGTGCTGGCCTTCGGAGCTTGAGTGGCAAGGTTCGAATCCCACTGCTGCGATGAAGGTTCTTTTTTTCATCGGCACGATGCATTGATATGGTTCAGATTCATTCGATCGAAACAAGGGTTCGTGCTTAGCTCAGTGGTTTAGGTGCTCGCCTTCGGAGCTTGAGCGACAAGGTTCGAATCCCAATGCTGCCATGGAAGTTTTTTTTTTTTTTTTTTTTCATCGGCACGATGCATTGATATGGTTCAGATTCATTCGATCGAAACAAGGGTTCGTGCTTAGCTCAATGGTTTAGGTGCTCGCCTTCAGAGCTTGAGCGACAAGGTTCGAATCCCAATGCTGCCATGAAAGTTTTTTTTTTTCATCGGCACGATGCATTGATATGGTTCAGATTCATTCGATCGAAACAAGGGTTCGTGCTTAGCTCAATGGTTTAGGTGCTCGCCTTCGGAGCTTGAGCGACAAGGTTCGAATCCCAATGATGCCATGAAAGTTTTTTTTTTTTCATCGGCACGATGCATTGATATGGTTCAGATTCATTCGATCGAAACAAGGGTTCGTGCTTAGCTCAATGGTTTAGATGCTCGCCTGCGGAGCTTGAGCGACAAGGTTCGAATCCCAATGCTCCCATGAAAGTTTTTTTTTTTATCGGCACGATGCATTGATATGGTACAGATGCATTCGATGCATCTGAACTCACCTTCGGAGCGTAACGGATAGGGTTCGAATCCCAGTGCTGTCATGAAAGTTTTTTTTTTTCTTCGTTGAGCCTTATCGTAGGTGATAAGGGCCTCAACTTTTTCGACTGCTTTTGGGCGTCTATTGCGGTGAAGCCAACGCATCAGGGGAACCTTCTGCACGGAAGGAAAGCGTAGGAGGCCCATCGCTGCAGGGTGTGACGTCAGACAAAAGTTGAGCCTTATCGTGGGTGATAAGGGCCTCAACTTTTTCGACTGGTTTTGGCCGTCTATTGCGGGAAGCCAACGCATAAGGGGGACCTTCTGCACGGAAGGAAAGCGTAGGAGGCCCATCGCTGCAGGGTGTGACGTCAGACAAAAGTTGAGCCTTATCGTGGGTGATAAGGGCCTCAACTTTTTCGACTGGTTTTGGCCGTCTATTGCGGTGAAGCCAACGCATAAGGGGAACCTTTAGCACGGAAGGAACGCGTAGGAGGCCCATCGCTGCAGGGTGTGACGTCAGACAAAAGTTGAGCCTTATCGTGGGTGATAAGGGCCTCAACTTTTTCGACTGGTTTTGGCCGTCTATTGCGGGAAGCCAACGCATAAGGGGGACCTTCTGCACGGAAGGAAGGCGTAGGAGGCCCATCGCTGCAGGGTGTGACGTCAGACAAAAGTTGAGCCTTATCGTGGGTGATAAGGGCCTCAACTTTTTCGACTGGTTTTGGCCGTCTATCGCGGTGAAGCCAACGCATAAGGGGAACCTTTAGCACGGAAGGAACGCGTAGGAGGCCCATCGCTGCAGGGTGTGACGTCAGACAAAAGTTGAGCCTTATCGTGGGTGATAAGGGCCTCAACTTTTTCGACTGGTTTTGGCCGTCTATTGCGGTGAAGCCAACGCATTAGGGAAACCTTTAGCACGGAAGGAACGCGTAGGAGGCCCATCGCTGCATGGTGTGACGTCAGACAAAAGTTGAGCCTTATCGTGGGTGATAAGGGCCTCAACTTTTTCGACTGGTTTTGGCCGTCTATTGCGGGAAGCCAACGCATAAGGGGGACCTTTAGCACGGAAGGAACGCGTAGGAGGCCCATCGCTGCAGGGTGTGACGTCAGACAAAAGTTGAGCCTTATCGTGGGTGATAAGGGCCTCAACTTTTTCGACTGGTTTTGGCCGTCTATTGCGGGAAGCCAACGCATAAGGGGGACCTTTAGCACGGAAGGAACGCGTAGGAGGCCCATCGCTGCATGGTGTGACGTCAGACAAAAGTTGAGCCTTATCGTGGGTGATAAGGGCCTCAACTTTTTCGACTGGTTTTGGCCGTCTATTGCGGTGAAGCCAACGCATCAGGGAAACCTTTAGCACGGAAGGAACGCGTAGGAGGCCCATCGCTGCAGGGTGTGACGTCAGACAAAAGTTGAGCCTTATCGTGGGTGATAAGGGCCTGAACTTTTTCGACTGGTTTTGGCCGTCTATTGCGGTGAAGCCAACGCATCAGGGAAACCTTTAGCACGGAAGGAACGCGTAGGAGGCCCATCGCTGCATGGTGTGACGTCAGACAAAAGTTGAGCCTTATCGTGGGTGATAAGGGCCTCAACTTTTTCGACTGGTTTTGGCCGTCTATTGCGGGAAGCCAACGCATAAGGGGGACCTTCTGCACGGAAGGAACGCGTAGGAGGCCCATCGCTGCAATGCGGACGTCAGACAAAAGCTGAGTTTTATTGTGGATGATAAGGACCGCAACTTTTTCGATTGCTTTTAACGCGATAGTGTTAAAGAGGCCGTTTCGCAGAAATTCCGGCGTCGGTGTCGGCGTCGTTCGCTGTCACCGAAAAATTGAGAAACATGCAAATAAAATAAATAATAAAATATTTCGTGTTTGAGTGAGAATCGAACGCAGGCCGTCTGCGTGGCAAGCAGGTGTTCTACCACAAAGCCACAATATTTCTTGAAACCGTTTTGGAAAGTGACACCATATAAATAATAGAAAAAGGTGCAAATAAAATTAATAATATGAATTTTTGAGTTCGAGTGAGAGTTAAACCCAGGCCGTCTGCGTGGCAAGCAGGTGTTCTACCACAAAGCCACAATATTTCTTGAAACTGCTTCGGAAAGTGACACCATATGAATTATCGAGAAAGACGCAAATAAAATAAATAATACAATTTTTTGGGTTCAAGTGAGAGTCGAACCCAGGGCGTCCGCGTGGCAAGCAGGTGTTCCACCACAAAGCCACAATATGTCTTGAATCTGCTTTGGAAAGTGACACCATATGAATAATCGAGAGTGAATCTAATAAAATAAATACTACAAATTTTTGGGTTAGAGTGAGAATCGAACCCAGGCCGTCCACATGGCAAGCAGGTGTTCTACCACAAAGCCACAATATTTTTTTTTATTGCCTGGCTTGGACATTGTACACGGCAATCATTGCACACTCACATAATACAATAAAAAGGAACAAGCATTGCCATCAGTCCCATTTGGACTGATGTTGTCCTCTTAAAAATACTTAAGGGTTGCCAGAGGTTCAAACCTTGACAACCATTCTGGCTCGATCCCCTGTATTTTACTACACTCAATGAATGCAGACATGCTTTGCCTGAAATAAATTACTGCTGGTTTTGCATCCGGGTCGAAGTGGTATCCGGCCATTCGCGCACGCCATATGCAGTGGAGACCGGTCAACATCACTACATCAAATGGGACCCCCTCATCATTCTTTACTGCGAGATACCTTATCCCGTGGGGATCCAGTGGAAAATCCTTCTTTATTGTCCTCTGCAAAATGTCCCAAAAATGTACCCCTTCCCAACAATGCAAGAAAACATGGTCTATTGTTTCTGGTTTCTTACATATCAAGCAGTGTGACCCCCATGGTGTAAAAAAGCCCCGTTCCTCTGTGAAAGTCTTTACTGATAGTGTTCCTGTGTGTAACTTAAAGAAAAATGTTTTCACCCCTGTAGGTACCTGCATGTTTCTCACCCGCTTCAGTACATTTTGTCCCGGTCTTCCACTGTATATGGCCCTGTACAATGGTACTGGCAAAACCATATCACATACATCTTTGTACAATTCTTTTCTTCTAACACTTGCTAGATAATCCAACGAAAAACGAATAGATAAAAAACGTACACTGTCTACCACTTCCTTGAGATAGCCACGCAACGTCACGGGCCGGCTATCCGTAGTGACAACAAGATCTGGTAAGGCACTGCCTAACCTGAGCTGGCATACCGTACGCAAAAACGGATCCCTGACGTCACGGAAAAACAAAAATCTATTTACTAATTGTCAAAAAGCCACAATATTTCTTGAATCTGCTTTGGAAAGTGACACCATATGAATAATCGAGAGTGAATCTAATAAAATAAATACTACAAATTTTTGGGTTCGAGTGAGAATCGAACCCAGGCCGTCTGCGTGGCAAGGAGGTGTTCAACCACAAAGCAACAATATTTCTTGAAACGGCTTCAGAAAAAAAAAACCTATATGAATGTCATGTAGTGCAAGGAGTGTCCTTAACGCATGTAATATTGCGTGGCAGAAGCGTAGAACCGCGCCAGGCATCAACACATGTGAATACTGGGAACAATATGCACTAGGTGTGATTCGCGTAACGTCGTTCCTCTGTCTTTTAAATCATGCTGCGTGATAGCTGGGACGCCCTGTATATACGAAGATCCGGTGCACATGTCGTCAAGAAATGAAGTAGCACACTTGCGAAACTGGCATGTTTTCACTTGTTAATATTTCAACCGTGGCGAAACGTCAGAAGGCCATGCCACGGCCTAAACGTTGACAACAGGGGCGTAGCCAGAAATTTTTTTCGGGGGGGGGGGGGGTTCAACCATACTTTATGTATGTTCGTGCGTGCGTTTGTATGTGTGCGTGTATATATACGCAAGCAAAACTGAAAAATTTCGGGGGGGGTTTGAACCCCCCCAACGCCCCCCTTGGCTACGCCCCTGGTTGACAAGTAAAAATATGCGGTTTTCGTAAGTGTGCTCCTCCAGTTATTCACTATCTATCTATCTATCTATCTATCTATCTATCTATCTATCTATCTATCTATCTATCTATCTATCTATCTATCTATCTATCTATCTATCTATCTATCTATCTATCTATCTATCTATCTATCTATCTATCTATCTATAACGGATGGCGGTGAGGAGGTCGAAGGCGGGCGTAGTAGACAAGAAATGAGTAGAAGACCCTCGGTAAGAGCAACAAGAGAGGAAAGGTTTATTCACCGTCTCGACCGGTGTCCTCGGTCTTCATCTGGAATGATCGTAAAAAGGGGGGATGGAGGAGAACGAGAGAGATGGAAATAATTTAATGGAAAGGTTCGATTGGGGCCGTTTTATCCTACGGCGGATCTCAGAGGCCACGTATAGAAAGAAGCACGTGGTTGAGATCTGCTCCGCCAGGCGCTGCAACGATCCCAGCTGCTGACAAGTACGTGCAAATAGATGACGCAAACAGCGTGCATAAACAGGAGGAAGGGTGCCGTCATTGCGGTTCAGCGTGGTATCAGTAGTATCAGTAGTTTGGATTAGCACTCACTCGAGACGAAGTAGCGAGGTGGGATTTCTTTCAGTAGCTAGCACATGCGCACTGGCCCAGTCAATGTCGTGTTCCCCCTGATACAGAATGTTCGGCAAAAGCACTGGAAGACACTTTCTCCTATTCAACATCGATACAGTGTTCGTTCAGGCGCCTTTGATAATCACCAGTGTCGCCGATGTTTGCACATGATTACAGTCTGCACAGGGAATATCGTACACGACACCGGGGAACTTGCCTTTCTGAAGCTTGTCCTTCACCTTTATGAGCACGTTTTTTCACTGGCACGTGTCACACATGTACTTACATCAAACGAACGAACCTTTTCATGTCCGAATAGGAAGACAAAATGCTACTCACCTTATTCACCGACTCCCCCATTGGTAAAGTCCGAAAGGAAACAAGCTTCGCAATGGTTGCAAAAATGAAGCGATGATGTGGTTCTCGCAACGGCCTGCCCTTGGTCTCCGGCTGTTTGTAAAGATGGGAGTGTTTCAATAATACCCTAGGGTTTAACGTCCCAAAACCACGATATGATTATGAGAGACGCCGTAGTGGAGGGCTCCGGGAATTTCGACCACCTGGGGTTCTTTAACGTGCACCTAAATCTAGGTACACGGGCCTCGGACATTTTCGCCTCCATCGAAAATGGACAAGTTGCAGACTACCGATCGCAGCAACGTGAATGTCCTGCGAAGCTGTACTAACACCACACATGCTGAAAGGGGGGGGGGGTGTTTTATTGTTACGTTAGAGTAATTGTAGTAATAGAGTGTACTAGAACAGGGGAGTGCTCGGAACAGCCGCAGCACCAACGTACAGAAAGTGAAGCCCAAACAGCGGGATGGCGGTCAAATTTTTAATGAGTATGAGTCTGAGTGAGACCGGTTGACGAAAATAGTGGTGAGTCTGAGTCCGAGTGAGCCCTAAGAACAAAATAGACTTCTTGAGGGATGCTGAGTGAGCTCCACATTTTTTTGCCGACCTACAGGTTCGACTGAGTAAACATATGGGGTATAGACTTCAGGTCCCCTTAGGTGATGCATAAGGGACCATGTGGCTTTTCACTCATCCACTCACTTACTAAATCATTCACTCTCTCATGCATTTACTTACTCGCTCATTCATTCACACATTCACTTAATCTCTCACTAACACAACTAACACAATAACTCACTCACTCACTCACTCACTCACTCACTCACTCACTCACTCACTCACTCACTCACTCACTCACTCACTCACTCACTCACTCACTCACGAACACTCGAATTAATTTTCAGGAGACGGTGGCGCCGTTTTGTCTTCTTACGTTCTCATCCGTCCCATGTAATGGACCACCAACTAGTTCCACCAGACTCCCAGCTAAGGTAACTAAGCTCTTCTCGCGTGACTTATATTTTTGTGAAATTTATTACAATAGTCATGTTAAAGTTACATGGTAAAAATGTTAAAGCATGGAGGTCTCAAAGTATTGAGAAAATAACTGCCAAGGGACCTATGGTTACGTAAACGGGGTAATTATACAAGGAGGCGCGAAAGTTAATAATCGTTTTTTTTTTTAATATCTGGTGTTCTACGTCCCAAATCTACGATATGATTACGAAGCACGGTGGAGGGCTCAGGGAAATTTCGACCACCTGGCATTCTTTGGCGTTTACGACATCGGACAGTACGCGGGCCTCTAGCATTTCGCCTCCATCGAAATGCGGGGCCGGGATCGAAACCGCGACCTCGGGGTCAGCAGCCAAAGCACCGCAACCACTGTACCACCGCTGCGGACAGAGGGGCTAAAGTTGTATCGGCTCATCTTAAAAAACGGCAGGAAGTGGAAGATGGAAGCTTGCGATGAAAAAATTCGTAAACAGGGGGTGGTTGCTCGAGCCGACGTTTCGACAAGTGGACTTGTCTTCTTCCAGCCTTGAAGAAGTTCCAGCCTTGAAGAAGACAAGTCCACTTGTCGAAACGTCGGCTCGAGAACCCACCCCCAGTTTACGGATTTTTTCATCGGTTCATCTTATCACTCACTCCCCGGAGTCCCCGCTCAACCGAATGCATCGTCGCGTTTTTCGGTGTAGTGACGTCAGCGCCGAGCCAGAAAATAGAACCGATTCGTCGTCTCGACCTGTTTCGATCGACGCGATCAACCTCTTCGCTTCGTGATCCTCCACACTCTGTGACAGGATCACGGAAAGTGGTTTCGGGCCAGCAGGGCGAGCGCACTCCCCTATCGATTTAAAGGGAAGTCGGTTTATTTTAGGGAAGCGCGGGAAGCCGGAATGATCCACCCTTGACGAGACGAGACCGCTTCCCCCTCCGTCAACATGGGAGAACAACATTCGCTGGGGGCAACGGAGAAACCAATCGACAGAGCCTCGCCAGAGCATCGCGTCACGCTCGTTCGCGCCCGTTGTACGGCATAACCGTTTTCATAGCAAGCCCTGTCAAGTGCACAAAGAAAGGTAAGCGACCCGCGTTCACCGATATATGTATATCGGATATCGTAAAGTAGTAATAATTCAAAAGGATGGAAAGTTCTGCGGGTTGGTATGGTAGCACAATTGAAAATTTGAGCGCGAAGGGGCAAGCACGAAGACAAGAAATGACAGGACCAGCGCTGACTCACAGCTGAACTGTTATTGAAGCGAACGAAAAATATAAACGGCTGCAATATATAAGGGGTTTAACAGGGAATATGATTACCTCTTTAGCACGTGCATTGATGCCAAGTATATAGTTCGTCTTGGTTTGGGGGTTCTTTGCCTATTCCCTGCTTTTATTATCGGTTTACCGATATTTTATACCATGCGATGTTTGTCAGCATACTTTCTCTTTTTTTTTTCTTTTCTTCTTTTTGAAATCGCTTATATGCTTCGTTCGCTTCAGCAAAAGTTTATTTGTGAGTCGGCGCTCGTCCTGACCTTTCTCGTCTTCGTCCTTGTCCTCTCGGGCTCAAATGTTCAATTATAATAATAATTGTTAGAGTTTTACGTCCCAAAACCACGATATGATTATGACGCACGCCTCAGTGGAGGGCTCCGGAAATTTCGACCACCTGGGTTTTTTTTTTTTTTTTTTTAACGTGCGCCTAGGATTTCGCCTCCATCGAAATGCGGCCGCCGCTGCCGGCATTCGATCCCGCAACCTTCGGGTCGGCAGTCAAGCACCATAGCCACTATAGACCACCGCGGCTAATTCATATATCGGATATCGTTATAAAGCGGTATAGAAACTCGTTGATACGTTCCCGTTTCGTGCCAGTTCCCTGTGCCGACGTTCGCATTATCGTTATCGAGCGAAAATGCGCGATGTTTTAGTGAATTTCGATCTTTTTAAAGACTCTGGATTTGGATTCAACCTAGAGCTACAGTCCCTACCGGCGGCAAAGTTGCTTTTACGTCCACTTGAATCCCTTTTCAATTTATGTCCTAATTACTGCACTACAGTCAAAGACTACAAATAATATCCTCTACACTTTCCTCGGCTTCATTTGTCTGTTGGTTCATCAGGTTCCGTGTTATAAAAGAAACGAGTCCGTGATCCATTTCCCTTTCGTTTCTCCCATATGTAATACCTTCAGCTGAAGTGTTGTCGCATACTACACAAAAGTGACTGACTGGCGGCGTGTTTGCGCTCTCGCACTATCTATCTCTCTTAGTGCCCTCAACTTTCTAACTCCCCCATCTATTTCCCCAGCGTAGGGCAGCATATCGTCATTCTGAAACGGTTGACCTACCCCTCTTTACCTCCTCTCTTTTTTCCTCCTTCAGTGGAGGGCTGAACCACCGCGGTGGTCCAGTGGTTGTGGTGCTCGAGCGCCGACCCGAAGGTCGCGAGAACGAACCCCAGCCACGGCGGCCGCATTTCGATGGAGGCGAAATGCTATAGGCCAGTGCAAGTTAGATTTAGGTACACGTTAAAGAAGACCAGATGATCAAAATTTCCGATGCCCTCCACTATACGGCGTCCCTCATAATCATATCGTGGTTTTGGGAAGTAAAATCTCAACAATTATTATTAGTGGGGGGCTTTTAAAGGGACACTAAAGAGAAACAACGAATCGGTTTAGATTGATAAATTGTACTTTGAGAACTATAATGGCGTCAATTTCACCATCATAGATGTATTAATATAGGAGAAAATGAAGTTCAATGTTTCATTTTTAAATATCGCGCCAAAATCTCCACGCGTGACGTCACGGATTTCAAAGTGTATTTATCGTATTTTGGCGGCATTGGCTCAACAACATTTCCTCAAACTTGGTATGTTAACTCTATGGCCCCTTCAGAGGACAGTGCACTTCATTTTTACCGTTTAGGAACTGTGTAGGCCCTAGCAGGCGCCGTCAAAATATGTGACGTCATGGCGGATTGTGCGGAAACTTCAAGGTGGCGTCGCCACCCACATTTTCTTTTTGCGCGAGGCTAAGCGTCTTCTCGCAGCAAGCGCGGTGTTTTTAGTATCGTGAAAAAGTAGGTCAGCGTTCAGCGTCGACGTAACACAAACTGGTGACGTATCCTTGCAGCTATTGTTCTTCTTCAAGACGTCCAACGAATACGTCACACCGTCACCTGGCCAATCATGGCTCTTCTTACGCGCTCGTGCTGCATATGCTCCTTGAAGACCGGCGCTCGCTACGTCGGCATCTTCTACATCGTGAGTAAAGGCTAATCTTCCCGAAAATATTGCTGCCATTTGCGGTACTATCAACCATTTCACAATACACTGCGCAACACATTTAATGCAGTGACACCATCACGTCATAAATACGTTATTTCCTTCCGGGAAGTCCTCTTTTATTGTTTACTTTTCATGTTCTCTGTACGAGAACATTTTCTTTGAAGTTTTTGAAGCTGGTTCTTCGCTAAACCTCCAAGCACCACACCTATTTATTTTATTTTATTTTATTATGCCCTGTACAATGACTTCACATTTATTTTATTGTACTTTATGTATTTCTCTCTCATATTTGCCTCGTGTTGGTCCCTGTTTTTAACCTGACGCAATAAACTGACGAAACAGAATGTTTCGGATTAAAAAAAAAAGCCTTTACCTCCATTTATTTTTCCAGCAATCAACCAATGACAATTAAACTAGCGATAATATAACGTTTTGCAAAAGTGCGCTATTCAAGTAAAATTGATTAGGGCACCTATCTCTTTGAGGACTACTATAGATTATATAGACATATGGTACTTTTGCCTCAGGTGCTTGCCTCCCTGCTGTAATGTCCTACGGGGCAATGTAGGTAATAAATAAATAAACAAATAAATAAACAAACAAATAAATAAATAAATATCTTGTCATACGGGTATGCATTCCTCAGACGAGCTGGACTCGACCTCGCAACAAACCACGTATCACTGTATCTATGACATACTGTGTACACAGCTGCGGTAGGCACTTATCGGAGGTTACATTAGGATAATAACCGACGCGTTTTATAGCATAATGACATTAATTCAGTGTGTTTAATCGCATTTGGGCAATAGTCAATGCGTCTGATTGAATTCGCTCAATAGTAAATGCGTTAGCTACGCTATAGGGTAAAAACTTATTTGAGACTGGTTACATTATAGTAACAGTTAACGCGTCTGATCACATTAGGGTAATAACGAAGCAGCCTGCTTACAGTAGTATAATGATAAATGCGGCTTGTAATATGTGTCTCCACATCGAACGGTGAAAGGTGAAATCAGCTCCGTTGAGATCAACACAGTAGTGAAGCGGCATGTTTGAACGTCAATATGCTTCTTGTTTAAAAAGTAAATGTGCTGTTCCAAACCTCACCGACACACGCATACCTTCATTAATAATCTGAAGTAATCTGAAGCGTCAGTGTGCGCTAAAAATAAGTTACGATGCATTCATTAATAATATTGATCGTGTGCGATCCGCTGAGCGCTAACGGGCACCCTAAAATTAAGGACCACGATTAAATCCATCCATCCATCCATACGTACCGTCATCACCATGCACCACAGAATCACCATGTCAAAATCTGACGCCCATTATTGAAAATGAAAAATATCCTAAAGCACGCTTTAGTATGGGGTACCTATCCAGAATGGGATGGGATAGCTATCTAAAAGGCGATATATCGGGGCGCTAATCTGGACGCAAGTGGGACGCAAATTGATGCACATGTAAAACTTGATTGGTGTAATAGCAATTTCCTTTTACCAACACACCGACGGTTACTAAAGGTGCAACGTTCACTGCCGCCTTACGGCGGATCCGGAGAAGGTTCTGAATGAGATCACCGAGGTATACGCTTTCTTGCAGGCCGTCCGAGCGTTCATGCTCCTGCTGTACATCACAATCCTGCAAGATCCCAAGGGCTGGAAGGATTTGACGAATGACAAATACACGGGTGAGACTATATTTTTGTGTTCACAAAAAAAAAAGAAAGAAAAAAAAACAGAAATTCTTTGATTCAACGAACGTGAAGAATACGGCTAGTGAAGCGGTAATTAAGTGCTATATAGCTTAGTGAACAGTGGCGGGAAGTTAGGTATGAAAATCACAAAGAAAGGAAATGCCTCTGGGCCCGAGAAAGAGCAACAAAATAAAATATTGTCGATTTCTCTTTTGTGGGAATCGTTCATAACGCGATAGTGAAACGTGCCTTCGTTGAAGTATAAAAAATCACAGGGTCCCATATGCATTCGCCTAAGACGACTCGAAGGCGAAAGCCACCTCCTTCTTCTTACCAGTCGATGTACTGGTCTTGCCCTGCCACCCTCCGAAAGCTTTCTGCACCTAACGTGGCTTTGCACTGCCTCCAGGATCGGAGGCGCCTCACCTGGTTTCGCACTGCCTCCGTGATCGGCCCACCTTTGACCAAGCTACGCTGTCATCATGTGGCGTTAGGCCACGTGACGTCTTGATGGCGCCACGAATTTTGGTGATCTGTGACGTCGTGATGACGTGATGTGGTGACATCATCACGTGATGATGATTTTTTTGCATCACTCGTGTTGCCCCCGACGCCGCGGGACGCCGACGGACAGTTTTCGCGTTTGATGAGGCATCTAAGGCTTTCGCCTTAATGATAGTCACCCCTTTGTTGGACGCTCAGAAGTACGAGTGCACGAACTTTCGCAGTGTATATTACATAAGGAATGGCGGCATATCCAACGGCATACAGCGAAGCTCGTCGCATTTCCCTCTTTTCACCCAATGTTCAGTAACGTTTCAGGCATTTTTGGTAACGGGCTACGAGTAAGGAAGTGAATAAGAAGAGTGGAAGTGGAAGCCGGAAGTGGAAGCCGGAAGTAAATTAAAAGCCATCGCGAGTGGCTGCTACCAAGCTAGCGTGTTCTTTTACTGACGTCGGTTAAGTATTGGTGTAGCGCGCGGCACAGAATGCTTTCATTTTAAAAGTAATTGCTAGCATGCGGGTAATATATTTGACCATGGCTTCCTTCGCTGTAGCGAGAATGTACACTCAAGAGTCAAGAGTAAAAGTTGGAGGGACGCAAAATGCTCGAGAAAGCTATATTCTCGCTTTGTCTGGGAACATAACCTCCAAACAAATCTTCCAGCCAATAATTGGTATTGCATCCTGTGCAGTCATCCCCTAGATAAGAAAGATTGTGCACCGATAAAGCGGATATTTACATCTATTGTGAGGCCAACGTTCCGTGAACTTTCGCTGTAGGGTGTACATGGTGTGTGTTATTAAAACGACCGTTTCACGTGCTGTCTCGACGGCAAGCGCTCATTGGGACTGCTTATGCAATGAGACTGCCTTTATCGAATAGAAACTAGAAATAACCTTGCGGACCGCTCGCACATTTTACGCGCGTATGGTTGCTACGTACATATTTTATCCGACTTCTTTTTTTCTCTTCGTCTATCTTTTAGTTAAAACGAATATTTTTTTTTTTAGATCAGTTGCACAAATAGCATTTGTTTTCTCTAATTCCAGCAGCTTCCGTCGTGTTCGCTCACAACTGGGTAAAAAAATGTTTTAACATATAATGTGTTCTCCCGCTATAGGCTAAAACAAAGCACAATCCACTTTTGTCCTAATGCCCACAAACACATCCGAATCTCGCGAAAGCACTTTTTTTTTCAGCGCTTGCACTGGACAACAGACGCGCCAGGGTTTTACCTGACAAACCGCAGTCCAAACATTGACGCAGGTACGTTGATAAGAACCACACAGGACATTGCGCGAACGTATACAATGAACATTCCAATACAGTGAACTATACATATTGTCACCCGCGCTCCTTTCTGTGTTTTATGTTACCGGCCCATTACACGTGTAACTACTGACTTGCGCAAACCACGCCCGAATGTAATATTTCAGATTATTTTGGGATCTTCTGTTAGGCTTGAGCGTGCAAACGCGAACAAGTGAGTTTGTTCTTGAACGGGCGCGGCCACCAGCGATAAGGCTCGAATGTTCGATGCGGCATGTATGAATGCCGAAGCGCCTTACCGCAGATCAGATTATCGACGGCCGACGCTTTGTTCGCCGCTATCAGTGTACAGCGTGTATTGCTTGTAGTTTGACTTTCTCGGGCACGAGTTCGCCCAAATAAAAAGTTTCGTCTTAGACCCGCAGACTGCTGCCTTCAACGTCACGACCACGTGACAATTGTCATGGGCGCGTGCGCATGTGCGCGCGCATGTTCTAAGAAAGGGGGTGCAAAATGTAGTAGACTTTAAGAAAATGTTTCTTGCTCTGAATAATGTTTCATTCCTTCTTATGAAATCCTTTTACCCTCTCTTTTCCCTCGTAGTAGCCGTTATGTAAAGTCCCGTTGCGTTTCTCTCCCGTGTTAGACCCTCATCAAACTTTCTATTAAGGAGCAACTAAATATCATGCGTGACTTTTGTAAAGCAATCAACCTGTTTTCCAAGAGCAGGGCATACCGGTGTCTTCTCTGAAGGCGACAAACTTTCGCGCTTTCGCGTGGGGACTCTTAGGGGTATTCAGACGGGGGAGAAGTGCTCGGGGGATAAAGGCGGAGCCTATATAGTGACGTCAGCTCGCGAGGAGAAGTCTCCACAAATGTCCCCCACTCACACGGACGAGGCGAACGGAGGGGGAGACCAGTGTTACTAGACTGCTCTTGTGGCTTCTACCACCAGTTTGACGAGCTGCTGACGACGAGCTGCAGATGACCTCAGCTGCAGACTGGACACCCACTGCCGCTCTCTGCAGGAGCAAGTGCAACAATGTGGCCAAACAAGAGCCCAAAATCCTGCTATATCCCCCACCGCCGGGGGATCGTTTGTCCTGCCGGGGAAAAGGTCTCCGTCTCCTCCGAGGAGTCGCAGGGGGGGGGGTCGCGCCCACTCACTAATTCGTGACGTCGCGGTCACGAGATCCGCAATCCCCCTGTGTCCCCTGCCGATTTCTCCCTCGTGTGAATACCCCTTTAGTTACTTGTCATCTTGAAAATCAGAATGTGTGTCTGTGATGTTCATAACTTAAAGGAGCATGCAACAGAACAGGTACAGAGATGTCTGAGGACAAATGCAAAGGCTGCAGACGTCGATAAAAGTATCGCTAAGAGCATCAAATATCGACGCGCAGAAATCTGTAAAGAATAAGAAAACTATAATCCATTAACATTAATTATTCGAAACAGACGAGTGCGATACATGTCTGATATGCAGGAAAAGTTACTTTTTAAGTGAGTCAAATGGTAAAACGTGTTTAAATATAGGGCGGCCCAGAATTCCAAGCAGAAAAATTGCGAAAATATTCGGTATGTTGCCCACCTCGAGTCCTTATTACATGTAGCATCACTTTTATCTGACACATCTAGTACGATTACAGTATCGAGAAGAACACTGAGAACTGTGCTTGGTGGTGTAAGACTATATATTCATAACGTACAACAGCGCGCGAAGCGCAATACCAACTCGCTTAAATCGCACTTTCGTTAAGACGATCCGTCGACTCTAAAACGGATGATTTCTGGCTCTCCTACAGCGTTCTACGATCTGCTTATCCTGCTGAGCTGCGAGTGCGTCATTAATATCGTTGTCAGCGTCATCCTGTTCGCATCGACAGTAAAGGTGAGCGTTAAGAATGAGTCGAGCCCGCGCACCTGGGACTCTTTGATCTGTCACGCTAGCCAGAAATTTTTTTGCGGGGGTGGGTGTTCGACCACCATTCAGGTATGTTCGTGCGTGCGCTTGTATATGTGCATGTATACACACATGTAAGCTTGAGAAATTTCGGGGGAGTTTAACCACTCCCTCCCTCTCCCCCATTTTATTATTACGAAATACTGGGTTTCCAGCGTCGTGCGAGGCAGTCGCAACGCTTGTGGAGATATCTTAAAGGGACACCGAAGAGTAAAGCGATTTTTATCGCATTTGTAATTTACTCTTTCGTCACCCTTGGCCACCCTTCGCCACTCTTGCCGCGAGAAGACGCTTGGTAAGGGAGAAAATGCGCAAAAAGAAAACAGGTGGCGACGCTACCTTGAAATTCCTGCACCAGTCGACATGACGTCATAGATATTGACCGCGTCGACTAGGGCCTACGTCGTCCCTAATCGATAAAAATGAAGTACATTGTCCTGTGAAAATACTCTTTAAATTCCGTGACGTTACGCGCGGAGATTTCGGCGCGAAACTAAAAAATGAAATTTTGGCTTCGTTTTTTTTCTTTATTAAATCTATGACGGCGAAATTAATTACATTGAAATTTTCAGAGTAGAATTTATCAATATAAATCGATTAATTGGTTCACTTCAATGTCCTTTTAAGACACTTTATCCAACCACAATGCCTTGCGAACATCCCTGTTTCGCTAAAGCGTTGTCATCAAAGGAAAATTAAACGATATTAACTGCGTGTTAACATTGTATCGCCACCGAAAGATTGGACTAGCAGCTGAGTAGAATGTCGCTGATCACGGCAATAACAGCTCTGTATCCTTTCTGGTTAAAAGCCGATCGCCACAAGATCGCGCCAGGAAAGCCGCTAGCCACTCCCCAATAAAGTTTGTTTTCCCTCACATATCCTGTAGCCAGGTGTTCCATAAATGGTAACACATATGTGCGTACGTGATAGAAAGCTATCTAATAGAAAGATAATAGAATGATAGAAAACTCCCTTGTCTCAGAGTTTGACTTTTTTTGTTCCCCTCACAGACATGGTGTGGTTGTGCTAATCAGCTACCTCATTTCTTATTCATCTTTTGTCCTTCCCACGCAGACTAAACGTTACCTGATATTACCTTGGCTCATGTGGAACACCATCGGTGTACTCGTAGTGAAGGTAATATGCCTCCACCTGGTCACCGAGTATTACCACCTGGACGTGAGTTGACCTTTTACTATTATAGGGGGAGCACGTCCCGGCCCTTATCTAAAAGTAAAATCACGCAGCACGCGCGCGCTTGATAAAGACATGCTCACTTTGCTACAGCTGATCCTTTGTTGTAGCAATGGTTGGTTGCACATTTCCTGGCAATCTGCGAAGCCCGTTTCCTCTAGACAATGAAACAAGTGAAAGGAAAGGTTCGCGTGCCTATTTTCGTGCAGTCATTATGGCACTTTCAAGGGCTATGTGCGGTGATAGCTGTCTGTTGCCTACCTCTCAGCTATCTTTTTTTCTCTATCTCTCATTCCAACAGCAAGGAGGGTTGACAATTTCGAATACAAGACAAAGACAACCCAGGCAGCACACTTGCATTGAACCGATCTCGGCCCAATTTCGGCAACGTCGGCATAAGACTGCGGCTGAGCCTACATTGTCTGAAGGACGGCAAAATGGGCCCGATATTAGCCGGCGAAAGCCAACGGTTCAGCCGACATAGGCTGAAGAACGCCAAAACTGGCCCAATATTTGCCGGTGCATTGGCTCAACCGATATCGGCTTAAAATCGGCAAACTTGGCCCAGCGTAGCCGGTGAAAGTCGGTGGCTCAGCCAATATCAGCTGGCGCAACATTGCCGGTGAAAACCCAGTATTGAATGAAGGGCGGCAAAACTGGCCCAATATTGCCAGCCAAGATCAATGGCTCGGCCGATATTGGCTCACCGCCGGCAACACTGGGCCGTGAATGAGCCTCGCACAACCACTGTAAAACCAATATCGACCCGACGTTGTGTACTGCCTAGGAAGCGTATGCTTTCACCTTTGACCGTTTAGTTTCTGGCGCGTGAACGTGTCGCCAAACCAGGAAGCACTCATTCGTAAAAAATGAAGAAGCATGAGTGCCCAGTGCCCATTATTCCACAGAAAAAAATATTTTACTTTTCTCTCTCTCCCCTCCCGCTCCTTTCACCCTTTCGCATACACAACAGCACGCTGAAGCTCTGACGTTCGGTATTATCTTCACGGTGGCGACAATCTCGCAGGTACGTACACGCTCGTGTGAGCGTATAGAGCCCGTTCGATGTCTTTCACGCACAATTTCGTTGTCTCACTCAAACCGCAGATCTACTTTGTGTGCATCGTGGCCTCGTTTTACCAGGAATTGGAATCGCCGCACAATCCTAGTCTGTACGACGATATGGACAACCAGCAGGACATCGACACGACCAGTCTGTTTTCCATGAGGATGAATTGAAATCGCCAGTGAACTCGCTTCGACCAGTGACGCTATCGCTGGTACAGACCTGATAACTGGCGCGATCGCTGACATCGAGTCGAGATCCGCAAGCA
Source organism: Rhipicephalus sanguineus (assembly GCF_013339695.2). Taxonomy (NCBI): domain Eukaryota; kingdom Metazoa; phylum Arthropoda; class Arachnida; order Ixodida; family Ixodidae; genus Rhipicephalus; species Rhipicephalus sanguineus. Next base: position 129,445,803 of record NC_051181.1, on the reverse strand, counting down.
GGCCTGGGATCTTAACCCTCCGTTTCCTCCCCGCACGCCTTGTCAGCCAGAGACGCAGTCCATCGCGCATTTTGCACCTCGACTATGTTTTCGTAATAAACGCTTTCTGGAGAACTGCAACTTGTACCGATCGTCTTCCTGTTCCGAGTCTCATTTAGGCTTAGCAGCTACCTATCTTTACGCCCAATGTTTATAATGGGAAAATCTTGGCGTGTTTATAATGCAAAGGTAATCTTGGCTAATTTATAACACGAACATATAGGCTGAAATGCGCAAGAAACAAGGGACAGCGGCGGGAACACAGCTGATTACTAACCATATGTCCAGACACACACAGTTTTTTTTCTTAATTCGCTAAGCGCCATATCCAATCTAGGTAATGTGAAAGGCACACCAGTGGTCGAGATGGCAGAGGGTTCGCCGATCATCGATCTAGGCGTGCGCACGAGAGGGGCAGGGGGGGGGGGGGGGCAGCCGCCTTCCTAAGAGGGGGGGGGCGCAAAATCTGCCCCTTACATTGAACCCCCTAGTCACCTAGGAGGGGGAGCGCAAAATCTGCCTCGCACTTAGTAGGGGGGGGGAGGGCGCTGCGATGAACCGTCACCCCCCCCCCCCCGATGGGGAACCCTGCGCACGCCTATGCCTATCATGCTAATCTGCCAGAAGCGTGTATGTCTGTGGCATCTCCCGCAAGGGTTTGTAAAGTCTTCCCTCGCTTTAAAGCAAGAGCCTCGAACGACCTGTACGGGCAACTTTTTCCGGAAAGGTTATCAATTACTCGCCATACCCTTGTCATAGAAGCAGGCGCTGATACGCCCTCACAGAGAGCAGCCCATTTAACTCTTAATTTTTTTATGTTGCTATGTATGACAACGTTCGTTAAGCTGTATTGAGTTCTCGCAAATCCGTTATAAGGGTGAAGACGCGCGCATCTGAAACGTCTGGAGCACAGGAGAGATCCCGGAAGATTGGAAGGCCGCATAGGTAGTGCCCAAGCCTGTAAATGATCCCGTGAACCTACAGCATCATATGGGTCAGTATTAGTAACCTAATATATATTTAGCTTCACTGAAAGTCTACTACGTGCAACATTAACTTGGCATATTGAGCAAGGAAGGAAAACAGAAGACACGAAGAATATCGAAGTGTATCTAACCAACGAGCACATTTCTTAAAATTTCGGAGTCCACTCTTTGTTCTAAAGTTAATGGCAAAGTACCGCTTTTAAAAATAATACATAGTAGGCGAAGGTGAGGGAAGGCGATAGTGAAGAGGATCCATATTTTGGTTGGAGGCGCTTCTAAATTCTTATCTCAACCACACAGGTTGAGATAAACCTGTGTGGTTGAGAAAAACCGTCTAATTGCTGAACTTCCAAAAGACAACGTGCGTTACTTTCGCGGCCAACGACAAACAGTTTACGGCAGAAGAGTCTGGTGTTGGGCCTGGTGGTATATAGCTTGGAAAATCGATGAACCCAGCCTGTAAATACACCTACACAAAAAGTTTTGGCTCGGCGTGTGTGGTCGTCAAAACTCTTCTTGTGTCATCATCATCATCATCATCAGCCTGTCTACGCCCACTGCAGGGCAAAGGCCTCTCCCATGTTCCGCCAATCAACCCGGTCCTGTGCTTTCTGCTGCCACGTTATACCTACAAACTCCTTAATCTCATCTACCCACCTCATTTTCTGTCTCCCCCTCACGCGTTTGCCATCTCTTGGAATCCAGTCAGTTACCCTTACTGACCACCGGTTATCCTGCCGACGTGCTACGTGCCCGGCCCATATCCATTTCTTCTTCTTGATTTCAACTATGATATCCTTAACACCCGTTTGTTCCCTGACCCACTCTGCGTTATTCGAAGGTCGCAGGTTCGGTCCCTGCCGGTGGCAAGTCATCTTTTCGTCCACTTTACTTTCTTCACATTTATGTTCTAAATACTACAGATAACATCCCCTATACTTTCCTTGGCGTTATTGTCTGTTAGTTCTCATTAATATTGTGTCTAACAAAGATAAACGAGCCCTTAGAAAATCATCTCCCTTCCTTCATTCATAGCGAGGGTCTCGTCCTGGCAGACTTAATGCCTTCAGGTAATATGCGAGGGATTATTGGTCAGCTGCCAGCTCGTAAAAAAGATCACGTGCTACGTGACGCCACCAGGCAAAAAAGGAGTGTTCTACACTCGCCGCCATGGCTGCGATTGGCGCTGACTAACACTCCTACGTTTAAATCAACATATATACCCCAAAAAGTGGACGGGAGGATGACCGCCGCCGTAGCTCAGTGGTAGAGAATCGGACGCGTTATTCGAAGGTCGCAGGTTCGGTCCCTGCCGGCGGCAAGTCATCTTTCCGTCCACTTTACTTTCTTCACATTTATGTTCTAAATACTACAGATAACACCCCCTATACTTTCCTTGGCGTTATTGTCTGTTAGTTCTCATTAATATTGTGTCTAACAAAGATAAACGAGCCCTTAGAAAATCATCTCCCTTCCTTCATTCATAGCGAGGGTCTCGTCCTGGCAGACTTAATGCCTTCAGGTAATATGCGAGGGATTATTGGTCAGCTGCCAGCTCGTAAAAAAGATCACGTGCTACGTGACGCCACCAGGCAAAAAAGGAGTGTTCTACACTCGCCGCCATGGCTGCGATTGGCGCTGACTAACACTCCTACGTTTAAATCAACATATATACCCCAAAAAGTGGACGGGAGGATGACCGCCGCCGTAGCTCAGTGGTAGAGAATCGGACGCGTTATTCGAAGGTCGCAGGTTCGGTCCCTGCCGGCGGCAAGTCATCTTTTCGTCCACTTTACTTTCTTCACATTTATGTTCTATATACTACAGATAACACCCCCTATACTTTCCTTGGCGTCATTGTCTGTTAGTTCTCATTAATATTGTGTCTAACAAAGATAAACGAGCCCTTAGAAAATCATCTCCCTGCTCTCTTCCTGTCTCTTAAGGTTACACCTATCATTTTCCTTTCCATCGCTCGCTGCGTCGCCCTCAATTTAAGTTGAACCCTATTTGTAAGTCTCCAGGTTTCTGCTCCGTATACATATAGGTAAGTACCGGTAAGATGCAGCTGTTATATACCTTCCTCTTGAAAGATAGTGGTAGACTATCATTCATGATTTGATAATGCTTGCCGAATGAGCCCCATCCCATCCTTATTCTTCTGGTTATTTCACTCTCATGGTTCGGCTCCGCGGTTACTACCTGTCCTAAGTAGACGTACTCCTTTACAACTTCCAGTGTCTCGCCACCTATCGCAAAACGCTGTTCTCTGCCAAGATTGTTCCACATTACTTTAGTTTTATGCATATTAATTTTCAGACCTACTCTTCTACTTTCCGTATCCAGTTCAGTAATCATGAGCTGTAATTCGTCTCCCGCGTTACTCATCAATGTAATGTCATCAGCGAATCGCAGGTTACTGAGATATTCTCCATTAACTCTTATCCCCAATTCTTCCCAATCTAGGGCCCTGAAAACCTCCTGTAAACACGCGGTGAATAGCATTGGAGAGATCGTGTCTCCCTGCCGTACGCCCTTCTTTATTGGGATTCTGTCGCTTTCTTTATGGAGGACTATAGTGGCTGTGGATCCGCTGTAGATTTCTTCCATTATGTTTATATAGGCTTCGTCGATGCCCTGATTCCGCAGTGCCTGCATGACTGCTGATGTCTCCACCGAATCAAATGCCTTCTCGTAATCTATGAAGGCTATGTATAGGGGTTGGTTGTATTCGGCGCATTTCTCTATCACCTGATTGATAGTATGAATATGGTCTGTACGAAATCGTACGTACAGAAGCCCGTACAAAATCCTGCCTGGTCCCTTGGTTGATTGAACTCTAATGTCGTATTAATTCTGTTAGCAATTACTTTTGTAAATAGCTTGTAGACAACGGACAGTAAGCTGATGGGCCTGTAATTTTTCAGGTCTTTGACGTCCCCCTTCTTATGGATCAAGATGATGTTGGCATTCTTCCAAGATTCTGGTATCCTCCCCGTCGAGAGACACTTCATATATAGGGTGGCCAGTTTTTCTAACATAATTTCTCCACCGTCTTTCAACAGGTCTGATGTTACCTGATCCTCACCAGCGGCTTTGCCTCTTTGCATTCCCTTTAGGGCTTTCTTTACTTCTCCTGTCAATACTGGTGGGATGTCAGATTCCTCTGGGATATTACTGCTTCTTACGTTATCATCCTGACTGTCTCGGCTGCTGTACAGATCTCTGTAGAACTCTTCCGCTACCTCAACTATTCTATCCATATTGGTTGTGACCTTGCCTTCCTTGTCCCTTAATGCATACATCTGATTTTTGCCTATGCACAGTTTTGTCTTCATAGCTTTTAGGCTTCTTCCGTTCTTTGGAGCATGCTCAATTCTCTCCATATTATACTTTCTTATGTCGGCTACTTTACGCCTATTGATTAACTTCGAAAGCTCCGCCAGATCTATTTTGTCTGTTGCATTTGAGGCTTTCATGGTTTGACGTTTCTTAATGAGGTTTTTCGTCTCTTGGGATGGCTTACCAGTGTCCTGTCTAACGACTGTACCCCCGACTTCCACTGCACACTCCTTAATGATACTAGTCAGATTATCATTCATTGCGTCAACGCTGAGGTCGGTTTCCTCGGTTAAAGCCGCGTACCTATTCTGAAGTGAAACTCTGAATTCCTGTACTTTCCCTCGCAGAGCTAGTTCATTAATCGGCTCCTTGCGTATCAGTTTCTGCCGTTCCTTCCTCACGTCTAGTTGAATTCTAGATCTTACCATTCTATGGTCACTGCATCGGATCTTGTTAACTACTTCCACATCCTGTACAATGCCCGGGTGGTCGCACATTATGAAGTCTATTTCATTTTTAGTTTCGCCATTAGGACTCCTCCACGTCCACTTACGAGTAGCCCGTTTTCTGCAGAAGGTATTCAAGATCCGTAAATTATTGCGTTCTGCGAACTCTACTAGTAACTCCCCTCTGGTGTTTCTAGAGCCGATGCCATATTCCCCAACTGCATGATCTCCAGCCTGCTTCTCGCCTACCTTTGCATTAAAGTCGCCCATCAGTAAAGTGTACTGTGTCTTTACCTTACTCATTGCTGATTCTACGTCTTCGTAGAAGCGTTCAACCAGTTGGTCATCATGGCTGGATGTAGGCGCGTAGGCCTGTATCACCTTCATCTTGTACCTCTTATTAAACTTAATTACCATACATATTACCCTCTCATTAATGCTATAGTATTCCTCTATATTGCCAGCTATATTTTTATGAATAAGGAACCCCACCCCTAGTTCTCTTCTGTCAGCTAAGCCACGATAGCATAGGACGTGTCCGTTCTTCAGCAATGTATAAGCCTCATGTGGCCTCCTAACCTCACTGAGCCCTACTACATCCCTTCTTGTGTACGTATCTTTAAAGGTTGGGTTCGTCGATTTCCCAAACCAGTTGGTGGCATTCCACGGCTTGCCTTCGAAACATACAGCTGGAGGCGCACGTGACGTTAGCGTCACGATTTGTGACAACGTTTTACCGCTGCCTTCTGTTAGAGCTACTGCATATGGCTCCTTTTGGGAGCTATGTACAGTAGTTCTGTACATACGCAGTAGCTTGGCCCCATTCTGGAATCCTGTAGGCGCCTCGACGATGCGTCACTCCCGTTCTTCGGATGTCTGCGCACTGTTCTGCGCAGCAGTACGATTCACCTCCTCCTACGTCACGTGGTTGCCACGGGCAACGTCATCAAGTTACCATACGCGAAAATCATTCAGTGCTGCGAAAGCTAAGAATCGTGTCAGCCAATCAGAATAGAGAACAAGGACAAAGGCATCAACCTTGTGCGCGTCTGACCGCCTTCCACAAGACTCCTGGTGAATGGTATCACCACGGAAGGCATAACAGCGCACAATTGCAAGTCGGTTCTCCGGAATCCCGCTAAGCGGTGAAAGGGTCAAAACGGAAACTGACAACCACCCATTCGTAGCACGAGGTCACAAAGAAATCCAAACGGATTTCTCAGAAAGAAAGCCTCTTTAGTTGCCGAGAAATTCGTCCTGGTTCTGGGATCGAACCCGGTACCAGCGACTTTCCGGGGCGGTCGCTCTACCTGGTATAGCTTCCTGGTTAGCTCCTTTCGCAGAGCGACCGCCCCGGAAAGGCGTTGGTCCCGGGTTCGATCCCCGGACCAGGATGAATTTTTCGGCAATTAAGAGGCTTTCTTACCGAGAAATCCATATGAATTTCCGTGTGGCTTCGTGCTACAAACGGGTGGTTGTAAGTTTCCGTTTCTTTGTAGCGCACAATGCGCAAGCCCTCCTCCGTTCTCTAGAAATACGCATCATTGATCGGCTGATGCGACTCACAAGCTGAGCTGCATTGCACGGAATTGTTAGGACGGTGTATAAACAACATTTTCTATAATTCATAACAACACACGTCATGTATTAAAATAAGCGAATGTCTCGAAACACAACTAACTGATGACGATCGATATACGATTTTCTTTTTCATTCCCGCTTAACGGTTAGATTAAGAAACGTGGCGAATTTGATCTCGTCGTTCTTGCGCATAGGAAGGAGCGGAGGACAACTCCTGGACTTTCGCAGTGCCAGAGCCGAGTTCATCTGTCCGTACAAGGCGTTGACGCGCTCCCGCCTCGTCGGGTGCGTCGAGAATACCTTCCTCGTCTTCTTGGTTCCCATGACCCTCTTCCTGAGCATCATGGCGTTGTCGAAGTACACTATGCTGTAGCGGTAGTCGAAGCAAGCCTTGGACATCATGCGTAGCGCCAGGGAGTCGGCCTCGAGCTCCATCGAACGGCTATGGGGCAGGAATACGGCATAGTGCAGGGCGCGACTCACGAACCACGGTGTCAGAGTGGCCTTGACGGTGCCGCGGATCAGCGCCAGAGAAGAGATCCAGACGAGCGTGTTGAGCCTGTCCAGGAAGTAGGCTAGGGACTCCTTCTCGAGGGTGTGGTCAAGGAGGCAGTGCGCCATCTCGTGGGCCACTACGAACGACAGGGTGTCGTCGTTCTCGCAAAGCCTGAAGAGTCCCTCGAAGAAGTAGGAGCGGCAGTTGGGCAGCACGAACGCACTGGGTGTCATGGAGCGGACAATGACGAAGGACCAGTTTCGGTTCGCGGAGCCCGGCAGGTCTCGGTTGGCGGTTAGCAACTGGTGCGAGACCCAGTTGAGGCGGCGGTAGTTACCGTACTTGGATGGCTTGCGCGCCGCGATCCAGAAGTAGCGCTGTATCACCTTGACGTCGTCGGCGACGTGGTCGGCGAACTCCTGGGGCGTGTAGGCAACGAAGCGTCGCCGGTTGGTGATGCCCTGTTTCTCCAGGTGAGTGACGTAGTAGCACACGAGGAAGAGGAAAGCGACCGTGAGCGCTGCGCTGGCCCTGCGGACGCTCAAGCGCAACGTGTACGAGCGGATCCAGCGCACGGCGGCGCAGGCCACCAGCAGAGTGACCAGCTGGGCTACTCCTTCCAGCGTGTTCAGCATCCGGAAGGCGCCGCGGACAAAGTGAGGCGCCCCGCCAATATCCATCGGATATAGCTGTCCGCATGGTCCTCGGGGTTATAAGGACGACGTGCTCGGTCGGCTCTGGCGCTGTCCCGATCGGTGGGACTCCAAGCAGTCTTGACGACCACGGGTCGGAGCTCTACCATGAGCCATGGTAGCTGCTGTAAGCTCCGATGGCCGGTACCCGCGACTCGACCTACATGAATAGCACTTACCCACTACAGGGGAATGATCACAAACAGCATGGGGGGAGGGGGGTGAATGTTAGGAAAAGAAAGCTGGCGATACATCTTTCCAGGCAATTGAAGGAACACTAAGGAGAAAAGAATTTTTTATATTAGTAAATTACTCTTTCACAATACCAAAATCACCAGTCTTGCCTTGAGAAGGCGTTTGGTATGCGAGATAACTAGCAAAAAGAAAATGCGAGTGGCCACAGCACTTTGAAGTTCCCACACTAATCGCCGTGCCGTCACAGATTTTTACATCGTCTACTAGGGCCTAATCGGTAAAAATTAAGTGATTTGTCCACTCAGGGGGCCAGCGACGTTACGTACCAAGATTCAAGAAATTTCGTTGAGCCAATGCTGCCAAAACACAAACACATCGACGTCACATGCGGAGATTTCGGCGCGAAATTTAGAAATGAAACTCTGACCTTGATTTTCTCTTCTATTAATAAAGCTACGATGTTCAAAATAACTACAGTAGATGTTCAGAGTACAATTTATCAGTATAAACTGAATCCTTGTTTCACTTTAGTGTCCCTTGAGGGGTCCGCTCTATGTACGGCTGGTGCAGAAGCCTAGCTCCGGTCCCAGCCGCAAATAGTCGTACCGTGTCAACGTCCCCTTCCCGTAGCGCGCGTCATCGCAGCTACGACGGGTTCGGGCGAATAAGGCAACAGGCTAGCACAACAAACAACACTTTATTGCTACGTTAGCAATAACGCGTAAATGTCGCGTAGAGGGATAGTCCGCTCTCGTAGAAAAACAAAGGGTATGGCTTACACCTTCGGTCGATGATCGGCTCGCGGGTCTCGGGGCGGTGAGATGTTCCTTCGTAGGTCAGCAGGGCACGAGAGACCGTCTCTCTGCCTGGTCGGCAGTTTTGTTCACCTCCCGTGTCCCTCCCCACCGCGAGGGTTGATTCCCTCGCAGGGCGAGTTCCCTTTCCCGCGAGCCGGGATGCGAGGATTAGCGCGAGGAGTAGCGGGAAAGAAGGGGTTGTCCGGAAAGGGCAACTGTGCTCCTCTCCTAGTGGTTCCTTCGCTCCCGCTGTCAGTTCCCGATCGCGCCTGCCTTAAGGAAAGGAAATGGGCGCGCGTGCTCTCCCACATCCTCCTCCCCTTAAGAAAGCCCTCGGACGACAGAGACTGCACCATGAGGTAATATTTTGTTATTCCTCATCGAGAAAGGCTAGGACGGATCGGTCCAGGTCCGTGCCCTCCTGCGGTCGGCCCTCTGCCGTGGGTGTCGCCGGTGCCCCCACTGGCGTCGCCGCTCCCTCCGAAGTAGCCACCACCGGCCTCGTTGCGGTCTTCGCTGCCGTGCCACCTTGCGTCATGGCTTCCCCAGTCGTCGCCTCCGCCGTCACTGCTGCGGTAGGTCTGGCCTGCTCCTGCAGCCCCGTGGTCCGGACCGTGTCTCCTTGGGCCCCGCCTCTCTGGTCGTTGGTGGTGATTGAGAGGAGCGAGTCAGCGAAGCGTTTCATTCCAGGCGGCCTCTCCAGCATGGTTCGGGCTCCTCCGGTCTGGCGGGGCTCGGGGTTTTCGGCGTGCTGCGCCGTGGCCTTGCGGGAGCATAGGCCATCGGGGTGTCCACACAACCCTGGCACGCGCCGGTGGCTGCGGCCCTGAGGCAGCTGGCTCTCCCAGTTGGGTTGGCCTTGGTCTTCGGGCCTCTTGTGTGGAGGCCGGGCGGTGAGGCGATGGGGTAGCGTGGAAGTGGCGGTGTGATGTACCGGTTGACCTCCAGTCAGGCGTCCATGGCGATGTTTGCCGGTGGTGGTGGGGCTGCGACAACGACTGAATGTTAGTGTGGGCTCGCCGTGAGGAGGCGGTCTCCTCTCCGAGCCGTCCCGGCGGCACCTATTTCCCTTTTGCTTATCCAACATGCAGAGTTGTCTCCGCCTGTTTCGCAAGAAGTACCGCGGCTCAGGGCTCTTCACTCGGTTTCGAGCGTTCTCAGCCGCCGGCTGCGGCTCGGAGGGGGACTGATAGTCGTCCCCATGCTCCTCCCGTGACACGTAACGTTTCAAGTCGCATACGTGCACTGGTCCGCCGCTCGGTTTGCCTTTCATGTTCGCGAGCCGATAAACAAGCGAGGAAACCTTCTCTCGCACTCGGTACGGCCCGGACCATTTCGGTGCCAGCGAGGCTGCAAACTGTTTGCTAGCGTCGCTAAGAACATGATGGCGTCGCAGCACCAGATCGCCCACTTCGTAGTGTACGTTCCGATGCGAGCGGTCGTACTGCGCCTTCTGTTGTGCCCTAGCAGTGCCGAGATTACTGCGTGCTTTACGTAAAACTTCCGCTAGCTTCTCGCGCAACTGCGCTGCGTATTCAGCTCGTGCTGATGACGCCACTGGCACTCCACTGCGATCCGCGAGTACAGTCTCCATCGGATTCGGCAGTTCTCTTCCCAGGTTTAGAAAAGAAGGCGCATACCCAGTCGAGCGGTTCACAGTCGATCGCAACGCAAACCCGATCTCTGGAAGGTAGGTATCCCAGTCCTTGTGCCTTTCAGAGAACGCGACAAGCATGTGCTTGATGTTGCGATTAACTCGTTCCGTGGGGTTCGACTGAGCATGGTAGGTGGTTGTTCTCTTGTGCTTAATGCCAAGCGCGGCGCACGTGTCAACAAACACCTTCGCAGTAAAATAAGACGCGTTGTCTGTTATCAACTGCTCAGGGAAACCAAACCTGGTGAAAACCTCCATCAACTTATCCAAGATCACACGAGCCGTCAGCTTTCTAAGGGGGAAAAGTTCTACCCACTTAGTGAAGTGATCCGTGATCACCAGCAAGAATTTGTTTCTGCTAGGAGTTGTGGGGTACGGTCCCATTACGTCACATGCCGCGATTTGCCAGGGAGTCTGGCTGTTGATCGGCTGCATGAGGCCGGGCGGTCGTCCGCCTCGGGGCTTGACGCTTTGGCACACGTGGCATGAACGGGCGTAACGAATCACATCCCGCTTCATGCCTGGCCAGGTAGCGAGGCGACACAACTTAGCATAAGTCTTAGGGCCGCTCGCATGCCCAGCAATGCACGAGTCATGAAAGTAGCGAAGCAGTGCTCCTCTCAACTTGCGCGGTATAACGACCTTGAATGACTCACTTGTGTCATCGTCGGATGGGATGTACCTCAGCAGGACGCCATCAGAATCCAGCAGATAAGAATCCATCGCGCTCACAGCATTACCAGCTGTTGCCGAGCGCTCCGCACCGACAGCAATACCAGCTGCCCCCGTGTGCGCGGTGGCCTCGCCACCCGGCTCCCGGAGCCCGTCGAACACCTTTCGACAAAACGGATCTTTCTGCTGAGCTTCTAACAGCTCCCTTCTGCTGAAAACAATCCCCGCGCTAACGACAGCCTCCACGTGGTTCACGCTCGTGCCTTGAACTGACGTTTGTTCTACTGTTTCCGTTAGCGCTACTTCGAGTGTCTCGCTCACAGTCCGTTCCGGGTCAGTCTCGTGACGGACTGGAGCACGCGATAGTGCGTCGGCCGCGGCATTGTTCTTGCCCTTGCGGTAGCGTACGGTGAAGTCGTAACGCTGCAGAAGCAATGCCCAACGAGCCAGGCGGCCGCTTGGTTCGTTCAAGCGCCTCAACCACGTGAGCGCCATGTGGTCCGTCTCAATAACAAACGCCACTCCGTCGATGTAATAGTCAAACTTACGGAGAGCGAAAACTATCGCGAGACACTCTTTCTCTGTTACCGAGTAGTTCCTCTCCGCCGGCGTCAACGAACGGCTCGCGAACGCAATCGGTCGGAGGGCACCTCCATGCTCCTGAAGCAGAATTGCTCCTAAGCCCAGGTCGCTTGCGTCTGTTTGAATCACAAACTCCCTGTTCAAATCGGGTAGCTGCAGTTCAGCCGTGTTAGCCAGCAACTTAGTGAGGCGACGCAGTGCGGCCTCCTGCTCTTGACCCCAAGCCCAACGCTCGCCTTTCCTCAAGAGCTTTGTCAAAGGCGCCTGCACTGCCGCGCAGTCTGGAATGAATTGGCGATAGAAGTTCGCCATCCCCAGAAAGCGCCTCAGCTCGCCGATGTCTTTCGGCGACGGATAGCTGACTATCGCTTCAAGCTTACCCTTATTCGGCAAAATGCGACCCTCGTCAAGCGTGAATCCCAACAATGTTATTCGGGTCGCCGCTATCTGAGCTTTGTTCGGGTTCAGAGTGATGCCCGCAGACCTCAGCCTTTCTAGAACGTCTCTTAAGTGGCGCAAGTGCTCATCGAACGTTTTCGAGTAAACCACTATGTCGTCTAGATATGCGAGGGCGTGCTGCCACTTTGCATCTCCCAGAACTTGGTCCATTAGCCTCTGATAAGTAGCGGGAGCCCCCACCAAGCCAAAAGACATTCTCCTGAATTGAAAAAGTCCCCTGTGGCATGTGAAAGCTGACTTCTCTCTGTCCCGCTCGTCCATTTCGACCTGAAAATATCCGCGACTAGCATCGAGCGTCGTAAAGTACTTCGCCCCGCCTAGGTTGGATACTAACGATGAAATGGATGGAAGAGGGTATGCGTCCTTCTTCGCAACCTCATTCAGCCTGCGGTAGTCTACACAAAGGCGATATGTATCATCCTTCTTTGGAACTAGAACCACCGGGAAACCCCATGGGCTGTTTGACCTTTCGACCGCGCCTGTGTCGATGAGTTCGTCCAAGGCGGCGTCAAGTGCTTTCCGCTTAGCCAAGCTAATCGGTCGGGGATTGCATTTCCAAGGTCGTGCGTCACCCGCATCGATTGTGTGCTTGACCAGCGTAGTGCGGCCCGGGCGGTCAGTGAAAATCGCGTCGTACTCGTACAACAGCGACGACAGCTGCACCTTTTCCCTTTCTGGCATGCTGTGTGCTTCTGCCAAAAGCGGGTGCACTGACCTTCCCTGTACTGCGGCACATTGCTCTGGCGGGGTTACTAGCTTACTCCGCGCGCTTTCCTCCTCTCTCACTCGCGCTGCTCCCTGCGATTGGCATGCCGTTGTCAATGCGGGTGCTTTCGAGAAAAGCTTTAGCGCGTCGCCGTCGCGCTCTCGGTAACCCCCTCTTGCAATGTCAATGACAATACCTGACTTGGCGAGAAAGTCTCGACCCAGGATTAGAGGCATTGACAACCCGGGAAGATGGACAAAGCGTTGTCGCCTCACGCGTCTTTCCCAGCGGATCACAAGTCTAGCCGCACCGCTCGATTGCGCTGTGCCCGAAGCAAGGCGGAAGGTGGTGTTGCTTTGTCTCAAGCGGATATTGTTCTCGCAGAGATGGTGCAACACCTCGTCCCCAAATAATGAAGCGCTTGCCCCAGTATCTAACAGTGCTACAAACTTCTTTCGAGCTATCGTTAACTCGATTAACGATGCGGGCGAGTCTACGGCATCACCTGCGCGACAGACTGTAGGTGCTAGTGATCCGAGCGCATCGGTAGGACTACTGATCGCCGCGCGGTGCCCGACGTGGTTCACCGGCGGCGTCGTCCGTTTCCCGAACCGCGCGTTCGCTCTTGAACCGGCGTGCGGCCGCATTCGCGGGCGATGTGCCCCGGTGCGCCGCACTGGTAGCAAGGACCGCGGAAACCACGCCGGCCCGGGCGCTCGTCGCCACGATCCGGCGGGCCTCGCTCCGCGTTGCGCCGCTCGTCTGGGCTCGTCTCGACCACGTGCTCCTGCCGCGGAACGTCACGTGCAGGCGCAGCACGGGCCGTACGAAGCGCGTAAGCGTAGGGGTCCAAAGCGCGGTCTGACAGTTCCCAACCGCGCGGTACGTGCTCATCAGCGAACGATGCTGACGCGTTACCCCTAAACGCCTCTGAACTGACCGCGCCACCGTTCCACGCGCAGCGAGGCTCGAGTGACTGCGCTGCGGGTGGAGGCGGGCGGTACGCTCGCGCCGCGAGGATGTCCCCTTGTACGCGCTTCGCTTCGGCGGCGAGCTCTTCTAGGTCTGCGAACTTGCATCCCCTGAAGTGAGCCGCAAAAGTCGGGTGCGCTTGCCGTGTAACGCGCTCGACTTTCTCCGCGTTGGTGGCGAGAGGGTTAGCGAGGCGATACAGTTCGTCCATCGCCCGTACGTACTCCAGCAAGGATTCGTCCGGATGCTGGGTGCGTAGCTCCAACTCCCTCCTCAAACGCCACTTGTAATTCGCCGGAAGGAATTCGTCGCGGAAGCTCTCGCGGAACTCTTCTACCGTGCGGGCACGATGTCCGGTCAGTCGGAACCATCGGGCCGCTTGCTCTGTCAGCGACACCGGGACCACACGCGCGAGAAGTTCGGCGTCGGGAAGCCCCATTGCTTGCTGATAGTAGAGCAGTCGGTCGAGATACTCATTCGCGCTCCTGCAGTCGTGGTAGCCACTGTAGGTAGGCATGTCTACCTTGACACGTGGTCCCGCACTTTGCGAAGGAGGCTGCGCTGTGTTTTGCAATGCGCTGGCTAAGCTCTGCATAACTGACAACGCATTCTGCAAGAGTACCTCGCTCGAGGGCACACTATTGCCCGAAGACGCGACCACATCTGCGGCTTGTGCCGAAGCAACATGTGGTGGCATCTCGCTGTTCGCGTCGCGAGGTGACGGGGTGCCCGGCGTGGCGCTCTCCGTCGTAGGCCTAATCTCTCCTAACGCGGTCGCTGCAACACCTTGGTTGTCCCGCGTGAAACAACCAAAATTTACGCTGTCGGAAAGTCCAAACAATGCCCCCGCGTTAGCCATAGGATCTACATTCTGCGACGCGACATCAGACAACATGAACAAATCCTGGAATTCAGACATGCCCGTTGTCCTACGTTGACGGAGCGTCGGTAGTCGCTCGCGTCCACAAAACCAACGTTACTAGAACAAACTCAGTTTCAAAGCTCCGTATCTCCGCCAGCGGAGGAGGGTGGTCCGAACGGCGGTCGCGAGAACTAGCGGCGCTGCAGTTCTGTCTTGCTCCACTATCGGCGCGTCGTCTGCTGCCACGGAATAACGCTGCGGTCCGCCGCGCAGTTGCTCGCGGCAACTGCGCGGCAACTTTCTTATTGTACTAGTTAGGCGGATACTTAGGTGGATATGCATAAGGTCGTCTGTATGCATTGGCCCGCGTGCGTTGTTCATTGAGTGGCTAAGAATCGATGTTCGGTCTATATTGCCACGCCCACTTCTTGTTTTATTTTGACGTATTCGGGTTTGACCAGCAAGGACGGTTACCAACGCCCGACGCTGTCCGCGAAGCAGTGTTCGAGAAGCTTCGCGATTGTAGATCGTTTTGGTGAGATTGCGCGCTGCACGCGAATGTTCCAGCTTTGTCGAGAGATAACGCCCCACCAGCGATATCGCTGGAAAGTTCGATAGCGCCTGTATAAAATCCGACGCGCTTGACCGCTTGTCAGTTGATCGACGGTCGACGCTCTGTTCGCCGCTATCAGTGTATTGCTGTAGTTTGACTTTCAGTTTCTCGGCCACAAGTTCGGCCAAATAAAGTGTTTCATCTCGGACCTGCTGAGCTTCGTCGACGTCAATACCCTGTGACAATATTTGAGCTGTCTACATTGCGCTTAACTTCCAAGCATAAGAGTTTCTAAGCGAATGAGGGTTTTCAGCGTAATTTTTATAACTACCACCACAATTTTAGCCGCTGCCGTCTTATCTAGACCAAGAACAACTCAACACGTTTGTAAAAGCCTTTATAGTGTACAAAGAAGCGTACTTACTCGAGATACAAAAGCGTTCTAGAAAAACAGTACTCGTGTTTCTACAATTTATTGAAAAAAAATTTTTTTCGAAAAACATCGCCAATGCTCTGCAATGTTTACAAGACACGTTTTCGCGACGGTTAAAGGGATACTGACCCAAAATCGGAAAATTTTACGAGAACTCGGTAAATGAAATCTAAGTGTGCGATTACATCGAATAGATGTCGTCTCTGAGCAATTTTTTCAGCGGATAGTTGTATTTTCGGTGTCTCATCTTTCTACGTCGCATCCTTCTACGGTGCCTTACACAATTCGAACAGCTCGGCCGTGATGTGAGCACCGAGCAGTTATTCGCGCGTACTCTGTCCCTATAACAGTCGTCAGTATTCAACTTCAGTTTTTCAACTTCACCGAGCAGATGTTCCATGCCCGCAGCACTTACACTGTACGACAGCCGTTTGCGTTTCGTGCTGCAGCCGTTCACTACGCAGTTAAAATGCTCGTCAACTACAATTATCTTTTGCACAAGTAAGTCTCCGTTCCCGGAGACGCGGTACACATAAAAAAGACGAGGACCAGCGCTGGTCCTCGTCTTTTCTATGTGTACCGTGTCAAATTTTTGCGCTGAGCAGCCCGTTCTCGAGCCGGCGAGTGTAAAATATTCCGCACATCTTGTTCGATACCTCGTCGTAAAATCTCTCGAAAATCCACTGCTTTGAAGGCATGGCGACAGCTGACAACTGATCGGATGTCAGTGTGATGCAACTCTCAGTCTCGGTAGCGTATATAGGTAATCGCCTGCCTTTTGTTTTGTTGTTCTATTTCTGACAGCTCCTCCAAACTGGGCACTGGGCTTTCGCGGGACGCCGTGCCTTTTGGGGAGTATTTGCGCCAAAACCCCGAACATTTTGGCTTTGAAATGTGGGGTGGAAGTGCTGGGAACAAGCGCGGCACGGCACCGGGCGCGAGTTCCCACTTTCCACGTGGGATCAAAACTTCTTATCAAAACGACACGACGATAGTGCTTTACAATGTCGTCACTCTCAAAATGAACGTCACAGACCTTGAATTTCGCAGTAAGCTTTCTATCTTTGCGATGCAAAGCTTGAATGGCGTAGGGTCTTTTGCAGGTCCGAAGAAGTGTCGTGAAGCGGAGTCGTCGTTGCGGTAGCCGCTCTTGCAGCCCGGCGCAAAGCAAGTCGGCATACCGCACTGTGAATCTGTTCGCCCTCGTTACGCTTCGTACATCACTTCGTACAAGACGCTAAGCCTGGTCAAGAACACTTGCAAAAATGACGAGCTAACAAAGCGCAGACGACGCTGTAACCCACGTGCGCTCGTACATCGGCGGCGCCGATCACAACAAGCGCCAGCCGCGGGAGCTAGACGTGACTGCAGCGCCACTAGTTCTCACGACCGCCACGCGGACCGCCTCTCCGGCGGAGCTTTTAAACTGAGTTTGTTCTAGTAACGTTGCACAAAACTAGCCGCGTTGCCAAATTCGTTAACGTTGGGCGCCAGATGAAGGGTCCGCTCTATGTACGGCTGGTGCAGAAGCCTAGCTCCGGTCCCAGCCGCAAATAGTCGTACCGTGTCAACGTCCCCTTCCCGTAGCGCGCGTCATCGCAGCTACGACGGGTTCGGGCGAATAAGGCAACAGGCTAGCACAACAAACAACACTTTATTGCTACGTTAGCAATAACGCGTAAATGTCGCGTAGAGGGATAGTCCGCTCTCGTAGAAAAACAAAGGGTATGGCTTACACCTTCGGTCGATGATCGGCTCGCGGGTCTCGGGGCGGTGAGATGTTCCTTCGTAGGTCAGCAGGGCACGAGAGACCGTCTCTCTGCCTGGTCGGCAGTTTTGTTCACCTCCCGTGTCCCTCCCCACCGCGAGGGTTGATTCCCTCGCAGGGCGAGTTCCCTTTCCCGCGAGCCGGGATGCGAGGATTAGCGCGAGGAGTAGCGGGAAAGAAGGGGTTGTCCGGAAAGGGCAACTGTGCTCCTCTCCTAGTGGTTCCTTCGCTCCCGCTGTCAGTTCCCGATCGCGCCTGCCTTAAAGGGGTGGTGCCATCAAATTTCGAGGCTATAACAAGCCTGTTGTGGGTTTCCTCTGTATGCAAGGACACTCCACACGAAGGGTCGGACACAGCAAACGTTTAGAATATATTTTATTTCACTTCCAAAGTGTACCTAATGCCCATTCTCCCGATCAAAACCCATCGCTAGCGCGCCAACACTGACGTAGATCTGTAGGATGGACAACGAAAGTTGTAGTGACGTCACACCAGATCTGCTGTAGTGACGTGAGCGACCTGCGGACCTCCGCCACTTCCGCAACGTACGTACCGGCTGTAGTGAACTAGAATATATTCTAGTTCACTATAGTACCGGCAAAGCATCGGTTGCTACATCACTCGCCGAGTTTCGATCGCTTCCTGGCTAAGTGCGTCACAGCCTTGTGTGGTCACGTGACCAAGCCTCCTACACTTCTACGTCACTGCCCAACCTCGGCGCCCAGAAACCGAAACCGAAAGTTGTCCACATCAAAAGGCGATATTAAATTATTTAGCGAGAATACACGAATCTTGGTGCGTGCATCGTTCTTCCTGGAGCTATAGGAAACGCTTACAGCAAAGAACGCGCAAGCCACAAACATGGTGGCACCACCCCTTTAAGGAAACGAAATGGGCGCGCGTGCTCTCCCACACCCTTTAAGGAATCACCAGCGGCGTAGCCAGAAATTTTTTTCGGGGGGGGTTCAACCATACTTTATGTATGTTCGTGCGTGCGTTTGTATGTGTGCGTGCCTATATACGCAAGCAAAACAGAAAAATTTCGGGGGGGGTTTGAACCCCCCAACCCCCCCTTGGCTACGCCCCTGGGAATCACGTCCCTGCAGAGTTACAGAAAATGAACTAAGGGAATAGGAGAAATGTATAAAAAGGAGGGTGACACAAGGTGAGGAGCGGGCGTCCGCCCTTGTGTGACCTCCGTCAACCAAGTGGCGAAGGCTAGCAGTGCGGCCTACAAAAGACGCGGAGGTATAGACTTTTTCACAGGCGGCCCCCAGGGTGCCGCCATAATCACCTTTGGGCAGCTCTTAATATACGTGACCCTCCGAAACTACACTGCCGAGGTTGTGACGTCAGCCTTTCTACTCTCGTGCAACAGTCCAGAAAGGAAGTGATCCTTCCCTCCGTTGGAAATGTCTATAAAAGGCGGAGGCACTGCGCTAGCGCTATAGCCGCGTAACGTAAAAAAAAAATCAAAATTATGTTTATAAAAAGAGGCCACATATCGAAATATAGCTTGCATAACTAAATTAGCAATTCGCATACTTTGCACAAAGAGCCTTTAAAACGAACAAGTTGCAGACATTGGCAAGAGCTCCAAGAAAAGAAAAAAAAAAAGAGGCACTGAAGTATTTCGTGAATATACTTTCCTTCAAACTTTACTTTTTTAAATCAGTTTCTTCGGTTCATTATTTAGGTCCGCATTTCACTATTTATCTATTCCTAATATTTACAAGTTTTCTATAATTTATCATTTGTCACCTTGCTTTAATCCATAAGATATAAGCTACCTAGTTCTTGGCCAATACCCCATTGTGGGTGTGTGTCAGAACTACGAGATTATGCTGCATTCTACTTATACGGCAGCTGTAGATGTAGATCCTAAAATTTTGACTCACACTGTTACGTTTGGCCCTGGAGTTCATCATGGCAGACGCCATTGGCCATGCACCTGTCGGCCACAAAGTTTTCCCCGGGTATCGGCGCTTGGAAGGGGCGCTGAACCGCGCATTTTCCTGGGAGGTGCTTTTACGCTTGTCGCACGTGTGGTCGAGTGAACCAGGCAACTCGTCGTGATGGCGTTACGAGGAACGCAGCTCGGTGTCCACAACATGGGACGGAGCCGTTGGAAAGGTTCACATCGAAACAAGACCTGTCTTCTCTTAAAAGGGACTTTCTACCGTCCTTCATCGCTTTTCTGTTTTGTATTACAATAGAAATCGTACCGTCTGAAGTGTCCAACCTTGCAGTGGTTTCTCTGGAAAGTGAGTAGAAATTTTTAAAACAGAATTTTTCGATCTGCGTTCGGTCTTCTTCCATCGGCGTGAAACATGCCCACAACACTGTTTGGTGGACGCGATGACAATTGTAGTGCCGGTAAGAATTAAAACCGAAAGCACATGTGATTTCTGTAAGATTACTTTATTTTCGCTGAACACTATTGTAATGTATGTAACTGTCGTTTTCAGCGCGCTAGCGGTTTAATGAAGCCTATTATACGAGTACAGAACACTTGTTTTGCTGTGCTCGCAGTCTATGCGTTTATTTTACCACTGCTGCCGCAATCCAAGCCAAGTCGATTCATCAGAAAGAGACAATAAATACGCGCCTTCACAGCGCAGCACATGTGAGACATCCTAACAACTAACAATACAGCGGCACAGTATGACCAGCGTGGAGAGCCGCATAGCATAGCGCACGAGTTGAAGCCAGCGCCTCCTAAATATAGGAGGCGCTGGTTGAAGCAAACGAAATCGAAGACGGTAACGGTAGAGTGTACTAGAACTTTTGAGTGGCGCGACCGAAACGCTCTCCCCTTGCTTTCCCATCCCCAACTTGCGGCGAAAGTAGCGGCGGCGCTGCCATCGCCCAATCTTCCCACTTGGCTTGCTCGGCGGCATGGCCAGCATCTCTCTTTTGGTCGCGAAATGTAAAAAAAACAGCGTTTAAACATTGTTACGCGCCAGGTTGCACAAATGGACATCCGCGTGTGCAACAAAGTCTCAAGTTAACCCTTTTTAAGGCCCCGAATGACGAAGAACAACGACTCCTTTGGGAGCGGAACCTCCATCGGCTTGACAAACCGCTTGACGCCGATTGTGCTGCGTGCGAATTACATTTCGAACCGCATTTCATTGTGAGAGACTACGTGCATATTATCAATTTTGCTGAAGCTACTTACATGCAGAGATTGCCTATGCATACCTTATTACAAGCCGCTTAAGCGAAGATAAAATTGAAAACCTCTTCGGTATTGTCAGGCTGTCATCTGAATGCAATGCTCATCCCACTCCGCAACAATTTCTCACGACCATTAATTGTCTAAGCTGTTATAATCTTGCCAAGAGTGTTGCTGGATCACACGTTTCAGAGGGGGTTGTAAGCTCGCTTTTCACTGTCGCAGACAAGCCTGCTAACTTGTATAAGCAGCAGCAACTGATTGACTTGTTGCTTGATGAAGGATACTTGGAAGGTGCTGAAGGTTCGCTTCATAGAAGCTCTTTGACTGCACCAGACCACCCATACGTCAATCAGCATAGCGACTCCAGGCGTACGTACTATGTGGCAGGCTATGTTGCTAGAACATGTGTGCTCCAAAGTGCAGTGCATGCATGAATGAGCTTCTGCTGCCTTCATGAGATGGCCAGTCCCTAAATGGTGCTGTTTTCACAAAATCTTGTGATTTCGGTGTTCTTCTGTACCCTTCACAGAAAGCTTTTGTTTTTATTAGTGAACTTGAAGAAATTTTCACTGGTTGTTTTAGTACGAGTGACTTACACAAAGACAGCATCTTGGATGTCTTGGCAGTAATCAACAGGAGAAGCATTTTGGGGGTGTTGGCTGCAACGAACATTGCAAGCCATTGACTGCTCAGCTGATCCGTTTTTATGTGGTCACACGTATGCATGTTTATGTGAAGGGTTTAACACGTCGCGGGACGAGAAACAAAGCGCACAGCAGTACCTGAAATTGAGTAGGCTATAAATTGCTACAGTGGCGTAAAAAGGATGTCATTTTTCGTGCATATTTTATTGCACTCCTAATTTTTTTAAGGTACACCAAGAAGAAAAACAATTTTTCCGAGAAGAGGCTTGTAAGTGAGAGAACGTGCAAATTCTGACGCGATATCTCAAAATAAAACTTTGATTTTGAATCTTTTTGTATTAATAAGCCTGTGATGGTAAATTTAGCAGCATTATGGGTGTCGGAGCACAATTAATCGATCTAAGCCGATTCATGGTTCCACTTTAGTGTCCCTTCAAACGACTATGCAACCATAACATATTTTTTTTATTTAAATGTATTTTGGAAAAACAACCTAAACACTGTCTTTGTGTTTTCTTTGTTTTATGTTATTTTTGTATCCTGGCTCTATAATTTTGTTTTTTACAATTTGCTAATTCGCAAATGTATTGTTTCATAAATATGCAAACCTTGTATTTTTGTGTTATCAATGATTATTATCATTACAGTTACGACTGTGCTTTGCAGTGGTGCTGCGTTTTTTAAACTCTCAAAATCTTCCATGACTATGTTTCACTGAAAGCCTTCTTCTGCAGTATTACGTATTTGAATTTTTGTGGGTCTTACAACAATGAATCTAATCGCATATTTCAAAATCAAAGGGAGGTTTGGAAAAACTCTGCTGTTCTTCAAACAATGCCAATAAAGCCTGCTTTTCTGTCCTGTGTGCACGCAGCCACAAGCAACGCGCCCTTTGATCCCAGCTTTAGTGTTTTACATGGAACGGGCCAAGAGTTCTTCGTTTTGTGGGCAGCATACTCATTTTTTTTTTCGGGGAGATGGGGGGGAAGGGGGGGGGGGGCTTCCGTTGTGTACCAGCCAGCTGGTTTCTCATTTAATTGTACACTGTAAAACATGGCAAAAAAAAACGCGCTCCTTATACTGTATAATGTGCTATGCTGCTTCAGTGCGGTCAGCAGCAACTTCAATAACAATAATGTCAAATAATCTTTATTTGCATTAATATTTATGAAAGAGAGGAAGTATAAGAATAAGAAAAAAGCGGGAGATCATCTTGGCCGGCACACTATAGGCGCGACGGAGAGGCACCAACACGTACGCGGAACGCCTGCCAGCCATCCGCCCGGGAAGATTGGTCGACGCCAGCGCCACCGCATCATTCCACGCTGAAACGCCCGCTCCCAAGCAGCCACTCGCGCCACTCAAAAGCTTCTAGTACACTCTAGTAACGGTGTCGCAAGCAGCACAAAAAAAGCAAGAAATTACTATATGACGCAACCGAAAGGTGCCTCAAGTGCGCAAAATACAATTTCAATTTATACGTGTTTGTTTTTAGGCAAAATGAGTCTACCTGCGAGGATTTCTTGTCATACCAGTAGATTGAACCACATCGCCGTTGGGTGACGCTAGCGGTCATTCTTTCACGATTTTGAACATCAAATTAAAAATATAATTCCTTTTTTATGGGGCAAAAGCATGCTCGTTGCCGCCGATGTGACGAACGATCGTCCCATTTTCACCACAATCAGAAATTTTTTTCCGTTTGGTAGACAGTCCCTTTAACGCAATCATAAGCGTTTTCAGGTGTTTGAGACAACGGCCGTCATCTCCTCCGAAGTCAACGACACCCTCCCACCCCCCTCCCAACTCAACCTCCTCGCCTGACGTTCACAGAGTCTACACTTCGAAGCGTGAGACTGGCACGTCTTCATTCACTCCCTACAATACCCACTCTGGGGGACTGGCTAAGAATCGGGTATCTTTGATAAAATATTTAAAATATAAAAAAGACAATGGTTTGTCATTTTGTTTAATACGAAGATTTTTATTAGAATTATTTTCTGAAAATAAAAAAAAGGTGGGTGAATCGTTTCTTAGCGAATAAGAATTAATGAGTAGAGAGGACGCGGCAAGGGGCGGCGAGGAAGACGAAGAAAAATGGCGTAGCATAAAAACGCATGTATACGAGCATTTCTTTTTAGCGCGAGAAAACTTATTCGTGGAAGATGTCGGTCGCGTACGTCCTGATCCTCTATTTGGCCCTGGTGACCTCGATGGTCGAGCGCTCGTCAGCTCGAAGACCGCAGATATCCGCGGAGGAGCTGTTCCAAAAGTCAACTGTGAGTCTCTTCTTGTCCATTTATACTCGACAGTAAAATATATACGATAAATTCTAGCAAAAGAGAGCTATCCGTTATATAGCAAATGTACCTTACCTTTATTCTACGGTTGAACTTTTTCCTAAATATGATATTATGCCTGTATTAAGTTTATTTGACTACAGGTTAACCCTGATGTACCGGTGTTTCCTGCGAAATAAAGAAAACTACATTGTCACTTTAGCAAAGCTGAAAGAAAATAGGTCTACCAAGGATACCAGATTCAAGAAACGGTGGGCTGTACCCACCCCTAGGGCATACGGTTGCACGCAGTCACTGAGTTACACAGTGCCTAAACTATTCAATCTACTTTTAAATGATGACTTCGATCCTTCAGTAGTATCTAATAAAGATATCAAGCATTACTGTATGGGCAAGATCACCACAGAATTACATAGCACGCAGGAATGAACTTGCGCTCTATTTTCATTTCACTTTCATTTCTATTTTCATTTCACGTTTCTGTGATGTGTTAAACGATGTGTTCCTTATTTTTGCAATGTACCGATATATGTATCCATTCAGTTTCATGTTTGCGTCGAGTGTGTAATAATTCGTTGTTATTTTGTTAGCTAAATGTAGCTACTACTTCTTTTAACTATTGTATAAATGTTCACTTTGATTAACTATTGTATTTTAAGTGTTCAATTGCACTTATTTTTATGAATGTCCACTGCACTGCCATGTAATAGGGAGTCGGGAACCTTGTCAAGCCACCTGTGTGGCTTTTAGTCCCGTCCCCTCCTTTGTTGACAAAGGAAATAAAGACTCATTCATTCATTCATTCATTCATTCATTCATTCATTCATTCATTCATTCATTCATTCATTCATTCATTCATTCATTCATTCATTCATTCGTATTGTCCACGGTATACGGCTAAGACCAAAACCCAATAACACAATAGTCTTTCAAAGTTATATCATTTAATTATAGTCGGTTACGACCTATACATTTACGCTCCGCCCACAGCCGTCACAGAGAATTCAAACCGTTCGCTTATTTGGTGACGGTGACTTACCCGTACAGGCACAAGTTTGTGTCGATAGTGTTGGTCGAAAACCGGAACTTACGGGCAAATTTGAGCAAAGATTACAACTTCATTGATCAGCCAAACGTAACATTTTAAAAGGAACGATGAACTTTTAATTAATAATATGTTTGTACATTAGCAGCAAAAGTATTTATGGTTAGAACGGAAACCACATAACGACTCTCTCGCACATGGGTGGACGACAGGGGCGTAGCCAGAAATTTTTTTCGGGGGGAACCGACGTTGAACGTCGGTTCCCCCATGGGGAACCGACGTTCAACGGCCTGGTGCAGACGCGGTTGCGTCCATCGTGCCCCGGAAGAGCTTCAATAATTCGGCCAACCTTCCCGATTTGTCGTGGTCGAAAGTCGTCGCGTAGGTCACTGGCTGCTACAGGAGTGGCGTGGTGATGCGATCGCAAAGCGCACAAGCACTCTGCTCGCCAGCGCTTCCATAACAACTTAGTGGGACAATTTCTGGCGATAGAGACGCGCTTGTTCGTTAGCGGCAGAAGCCGTTGGTTGTTCTCCGCGAGTAGGCAGGAGGTTGGACGTCTTCGTGCAACTGCCTCGTTATTCTCTAAAAGCCGGGCGAAAGGCTTCTTGCTTCGCAGCGCTCGTCAAGGAAGCTCAATGAATGAATAAAATCTTGCCTCGCGTGTTCGTTGTATCCCGATGGACAGTCCTTCGTTGTGATGCTGTGGCTTTCTATTACCCAGAAGGCTCGGAGCTCGTTAGAATGGCTGGGCGCCGGCTCCGCCACACTGCGTATAGGACGGCCACCGCGGAGCAACACTGGTAGCACACTGTCGAGGCGGTCTGTGAAATCGGGCCTTATATAGAGTCCATCCAAATTCAGTGTTTACTGCCACTGGGCTCCCTGAAGATTTCTGACTCCACCGCATATAAAGTCCCTAGATTTGTTAGAAGAACAGGGAAAAATCTAGGGACTTTAACCGCATACGATGCTCCAATAACTATCGGCATTAATGAGTATTTCCATGTCCTTGCGGTCGTGGTGGGTCGGTGATAGTGTCCCATCGGCCATATGTACATCATTTACTCCGTCGAGGTGACCTACGTCGTCCGGTAGCTCCACTTTGACGGAGCAGATATTCTTGATCTCGAGCGCCTCGATGGAATGTTCTTTGCGTCTGTTGTCGGGCAGGCTGCGGAGCGCGTTCACCCCATCTAGTGTTTCAGCTGTCTGCACATTCAATGGCCGAGTTATATATGTTCCTGCACAGGCACGTCCTGTCGGTAGAAGTGCTCCTTTGATGTCTTTATGGCACACTCGTAATTTTGTTCAGTCCTGTGATTGCCACTCACCGCTGCTGCCGCCCTGCTTGTCGGAGCCGCACTCCGGTACAAATAGCCCTCGTTATCTGAATGGGCGTCGTTTTCATTGGGGGGTTTCTTCAAGCCGGTCGCCGCTGAACTTTCGGATTTGCAGTTGTGGCGGCTTGAGGGGCCCTGCGTTGCTGGTGGACGATAAAACCGTTGTGCTTCCATTATCCGCACCTCCACCGGACATGCTATTTCGTTGCAAGCGCCAAAGTCGGGTCCGCATACGTGTGATCGAGCCATAGAGTTAATATACTGACTCAGTATGTTAACTCTATGGATCGAGCGCTTGGTATATTTCGGCACGCCTGCGTACTCCTCGGCGAAGTCGTCGTCGCTAACGTGCGGCTCGATGAACGCACCTTGCTGCTTCAGTTCTTTGGTGATGGCCTCCAGTTCATACTGTCGCGATGCGGTCATCTTTGTCTGACTCCAAGTAATCTCTGGTCTTCAGTAGCATGAG
The DNA here is from genome assembly GCF_013339695.2 of Rhipicephalus sanguineus. NCBI lineage: Eukaryota > Metazoa > Arthropoda > Arachnida > Ixodida > Ixodidae > Rhipicephalus > Rhipicephalus sanguineus. The sequence goes on along the minus strand of NC_051181.1, from coordinate 129,419,586 downwards.
CTCCTCGTTCAGCTTCTGCAGCTCGACGCGCAACACGGTCCTCTTTGTTCGGAGACGCTCCACCTTTGTTCGGTCCAGTTGTATCGGTTGTCGCTTACCGCTGCTGAGAATCCCGGGTTTCGGCACCAAGAATTGTTATAAAAAGGTTCGTTATTAATGATTCGATGACGCTGAGGTTTCTAAATGATACAATAAGTTTATTTTACATATTTGGGTTAGGGAGCTGAGGATTTTTCGTCCTTCTTTGTTCGAATGTCTCTCGGCCGCCGAGTCCACCCGCACCGGCCACTCTCTCTCTCTCTTCTTCTTTCGTTTTTGTTAGCCGCGCCGTGCGGTCCAGCAAAGGGGCAGTGCGAGCCATATCCCGCTACCAGAAACATCACGCAGCTGTCCCAATCACCCGAACTTTCCCGTGGGAAGGCAGGTGTCGGCCAGAGACCCCACGATATGACTCTGGCGACATCAACTTTACACATGTCGCGTTTTTTTTTTTTTTTTTGCGTCCACGTGCAGTTATTGACCCCTAGTAACGATTCACCACTGATAACGGCACGGGGGTTCAATAAATAGCTGTACTATTGATTATTATGACCAGTAACGAGTGCGGTTCAAAACGGGTGCAAAGCCCGCCACTTTGCAGAGCTGCCGCGCTGTCACCCCCCCCCCCCCCTCTTTGTCAGGCCCCGAAAGAGCCCCATCTTATCGCGTGGCCACACAAAAAGGTGACGCGAGTTACAGCTGACATTTCTTCTGCTAGGCGCGCACGTCTAGTCATGTCTTCGTCATCATCATCGTCGTTGCCGCCGTCATCGGTGTCTACAAGTGAAGAAGAAAATCTGAGGTATTGGAAATCGCTGCGATTCGCGACGTCGCGAATCATTTTCACTTCGAACCTTTGGCAAAGCAGTGATTCTGAAATCGACGCCGGTTCGAGCAGCGACGAGGAGGCACCTGGAGACGGATGCTTGGGCCATGCTGGCTGACAAGAACACAGAACGGGAAGAAACGTTGTGAACAGGACGTGCACTTCTGTTCTGTCCACAGAAATAAGCAGTCCGGCGGCTAACAACAACAAACGATTTATTCAGCGCAAATTGTTAGTCGTCTTAAATACGTCCGCACTGCTCATAATTCCATTCGCGTCTGCCGATTCTTTCATTACGCCGGGCTCGTTTTCTTTCACCCCCCACGCACACACACACACACACGCTGTCGACGCCCTGCGCGTCTCGTCCCCAGCCAGCAGTCCATGCTGGCGCGTCTCGACCATGTCAAGAACAGCGCATTCTCTGGGTGTAAGGCCAACGGTCAATTCTTTGCGGAGACGCGAGGAGTGACGTAAATTGTTTGCGCAGTCCTACCTGCAAGCTTTTATAAACGACTGTTGGAGCTCGGCGACAAAGACAGTCCTTCTTGCGGTATACTTGGAACGCCACTGGTTTAAGTCACGCACAGTGGTTTCACGACATGCTGGCACGTAATTTGCTATTGATATCGTCGCTCCGAATTATCACACGCTGACGAGCACTCGATAAACCATTCGAAGCGGCGGGGCGACGACGCAGGATATGAGACGAACCAACACAGACAATCGAAGTGAAGCCGGTGCCAGGCGTCGTCGCCAGTCGGAATCACAATGGCAACACTGAGATCGTCGACGTTATAGTTACCAGCGCATCGTCACTCAACGAATTGGGCGTGTATTGGGCAAGGAGGTTTAAAAAAAAATTCTGGAGTGGAAGCTCTCGCAACGCCTTGCCAGCACAAGTGAAGCCAGCTTTTGCCCACCAAAGAGCTCGGAAACATGCTCTTTTCTGGTGGTGCCTACTAAGAGATCAAATGGCTTTGATCTGTTAGTATAAATACTACGTTAATTATAAAATAAAAGATAGTTGTTGCCGACAAAAGTAACCTGTCGAGTGGAGTATTGGCGATTGATCTCCAATGAAATTTGCCATGACTTTGAGGCTTACTGATGAAAACTAGTAACACAAAGACCGGCTTGGAGCATTATCTGACCCGTATAAGTTGCCATATTAAACTTGTCTGGCGTGCGTGGAAAACGCTCGCTTTCCTTCGCCAAACGCCGATGATTTATCGTGCCCCTACTAAGATGGCGGCCACAGCCGCCATCTTTTGGTGGGCACGGCTTCACTGTTGCACAATAATCGCCACTCCAGCAATTTTTTTTTAACCTCCTTGGTATTGGGGCCGGCTTAACACGTCATAATATATACAGTCGATGCAAGCCCGTAGCCAGGGGGGGGGGGAGGCGCCTGGGGGCCCGCCCCCTCCTCTGAAATGTTTATGACTCATGGTGTTTTATCGAAAAAAAATAAGGAAAATAGGCGTTTTTCTCAAATACTCAAGGCTTTCACCAAGTGCCCCCCCCCCCCCCCCGAAAAAAAATCCTGGTTACGGGCCAGCGTCGATGTCGCAAGGTGCTGAATGCTCCGTTGAGCCTTTGCACGCTGTTTACCCTCGAAATGAAATAATTTCTGCGTAACACACACAATTCATACTTCGCTCAAAAAACTTACGCATACCAAGCTATCGAGCGAAGGCCACATATCGAGCCTGAAATTTTACGTCACTGCTCTTTTAACATACTTTGCAGTTCGACCGAATAAAGTAAAAAAAATTGCCGAGAAATTAAATTATTTCTTTTTCAACTTCAGTAGTCCAGAGAGGCCCCACCCAGACGACCGAAGGGCGGCAGCCGATCGCCTCCGCGACTAAAGATATAGTCCCGCTCGTGCGCTGCGGCAATTTTCTCCTGAGGCAGGCCGGCCGTCCGGCTCATGACGTCAGTCTGGAGGGCGCTCCCATTGGTGGAGGCTTGTGTGCATCCACCTTTGAGGAGCAAATGCCGCCGACTTCTAAAGTTGTATCGGACTATCATCATCATCAGCAGCAGCAGCAGCCTGTCTACGCCCACTGCAGGGCAAAGGCCTCTCCCATGTTCCGCCAATGAACCCAGTCCTGTGCTTTCTGCTGCAACGTTATACATACAAACTTCTTAATCTCATCTACCCACCTAATTTTCGGTCTCCCCCTCACGCGTTTGCCATCTCTTGGAATCCAGTCAGTTACCCTGTTATCCTATATAGTTACCCTATAGTTATCCGACTACAGTGGTCTCTAAACTTTTGACACCGACTGCGCGTGCCATGTACGTGTCATAAGTGCCGGCAATGACAGCGAACACGACAATTCGTCATAAGAGCCTTGAGAAAAGCCGTTAATGGCCGTACAGTACAAATAAACGTCACTCATGCCACTGAGTGAAATTCCACTCCGCACCTTCCTTCATTTTGGCTCTAGTCCAGAATTAAATAAACATTTTCTCTCTATATTTTACATAGGAAGCTCGTATCACGATAATTAGCTTAAAGAGTGGACCCCGAAGACAAAGCATGATATCAACGTTGCGCTGCCGATTCGAAGATTACCAATATTCTTAATGTAGTTTATTGCATAGTCGTTCGCTTGAGTAGAGCAATCTTGCCGGTTCTTTATTGTGACACGCAGACATCGCCGTTTGTAATACTTGGCTCCATCGGCAGCACTTGTTAGGAGTCCGTTGTTCTATGTACCGTAGTTGAGCACACAGAGCGCACAGAGCTCGAAATCACCTACATGTTAAATACGGAATAATTTCTATGCCGACTCTGCGAGGGCGTCCGTCAGTTGGGACATCGTCATAAAGTAACAAATGTATAAAAAAATCAAGGCAACTTCGCACTATTGGCGCTATTGGTGTCAAACCTGAAGTGCGGAACTGGGAGACATCCTAATTTTGTTTGTCATTATTAAGGCGAAAGCCTTTATTGGCTCATACTCGCAGCTTCCGTCCGTCCGTGCCCTGGAGCGGTGCCAGCTGTGGCCTCTCCCCCTCACACTCTCAGCAATCACGTGATGGCACAGCGGCGTGCGCGGCAACGCTCCTTCGTCAGCAGGGGCGTAGCCAAGGGGGGGGTTGGGGGGGGGTTCAAACCCCCCCCCCCCGAAAATTTTCAGCTTTGCTTGCGTATATAGGCACGCACACATACAAACGCACGCACGAACATACATAAAGTATGGTTGAACCCCCCCCGAAAAAAATTTCTGGCTACGCCCCTGTTCGTCAGGTCAGACGTCTCGTGGAATCGGATGGCTCCCAAGCGGCCCGGTGATGATTCCACGGCAAGGGGTTCGGAGAAACGCCTCAAGAATGTGGATTCCCCCGATACCAAACTCCAGAAGAAGAATGAGCGAATGCGCATGCGGCGGGCTAGCGTTTCACCTGGCACCAAGGCCAGGGAAGCGGAACGGAAGCGACAACAGCGAGTGGCCGCGTCACCGTGCACCAAGGCCAGGGAAGCGGAGAGTCGAATGGCCACAGGCTTTCGTTGAACACACTTTTCGCTCCGAGGAATTCATGCGCAACGGTTGCGTCGTCGGCGATGCCAAGTCTTCTCCGCCTCCCGCCGATCGTCGTGCCGTGACGGTTGCCTCGTCCGCCAAGCCGAGCACCTCTCACAGATTAAGGTTCGCCTTTCCGTGATGTCCTCGTGCCTCTAGCCGATCGTTGCCCCGTCCCTGAACTCTGCTGACCGAATCCCCCCTACTCTTTCCTATTATTCTTTCAACCCCTCCTTATCCCTTCCCTCTGAGAGCTACTGCTGAGATGTCATCCCAGAGATAGACAGCTGGGGGCTCTCAAGTTTTCTTATCTTCCTGTTTTTTTATTAAGAATCACTTCCCCCCAACACACTTTGGAATTTACAAAGTGTCCTTCAATTGTTTATGCGAAGCAGCTAATGGCGGGGGCTTTGTCCGTCCCTGCTTTCGCGTCCGTCCCGCGGCGTCCACCCCCCATTGCGCATGCGCGTCCCCTCCTCCCTCTGTACTCTCCTACGCTCCCCCTCTCTCTCCTCTAGGAATCCTCTGCTCTACGGAGCGGCGCGCACGACAGGTGGTGCGACAGCTGCATACTCCACTGGGGGCGGCACGGTAGTTCCGCGGTATCAAATGACGGAGCGCGCGCGCCTCATTCTCTCCTGCGCAACGCCGCGATGAGCGCCAGCGTCAACGCCGCCGCCAGTGTCAGAGTTAGCGCCAGCAAAAGCGCAAGCATCAGCGCCAGTGTCAACGTCAGCGCTGACACTGGCTCCCCGTTGCTACGCATGCACACATGGTTACCTTTAGCGGGAGATGGTGTAATTTTTTCTCTTTCTTTCCTTTTCTCTCTATTTTAACACGAAAGTGTTTTATGCCGGGGTCCACCAAGGCTTTCATGTCGTTTTTCCGTCACAGAAATACGTCAGCAAAATGCACACGATCAACTGGCAAAGAAAAAAAAAACGAGAAGAAAAAGTTCCGTAAGCGAGAGTCGAACCTCCTCTCAGCCCGCGACGATAGGTGACGGACGCTCTAACCACTGCGACGCAGTCAAACATGCAGGTCGCTCCACGAACGGGCCTTTGATCACTCACCCACACTTTCCCCGCTAACCAAGTGCTCTTGGTTAGCGGGGTGGTGTCGCCGTCTGGGAGCAGTAGAGTGAACTAATGCATGACCTCCGCGATTAGTTACGCGCTGCTGCACTGTAGCTAGGGTGGCCACCCTAGCCCATTCTAGCCACCCTACTGTAGCTACGGCCGTCCCATTCGGCGTAGTTTTGTCAACGCCTTACACCGCGAGGTGGCGACTTTAGTACAAACCTCGCTCATAGTATCCATCCATATCGAAAAAATTACACCATCTCCCGCTAAAGGGGACCATGAGGCGATGCGAAGCCGGAGCACTTACACGATCGCGTTCCGTTGGCGTTCGTTTGGTATGCTACCGACCTCGCGTCGTGGAACGCGAAGAGGGACGCTACGCGCGTCGTATCTTCCATCTAGCCTGGCCGTTAATTCTCACAGGGCGAGCGGGAAACGCGGTCGACAGGCGGGCGAGAGGGGGGCAGCGTAGGAGACGAGGGAGAAGGGGAGGGGACGCGCATGCGCTCGAGCTTATCGCGGCGTTGCGCAGGAGAGAATTTCGGCATGTCTAGCCCGCGTTTCAGAGGAAGAGTGGAAAGGGAAAGTGGAGAGGGGAGGGAGGGGAGAGGGGAGAGAGGGTAAGTGGAGAGGGGAAGGGGAGGGGGGAGAGAGGGAAAGTGGAGAGGGGCAGGGGAGAGGGGAAGGGGAGAGGGAAAATGGAGAGAGAAAATGGGGAGGTGAAGGGGAGAGGGTGAGTGGAGAGGAGGTGTGTGGAGAGGGTATGCGCATGCGCAGTAAGGGTGGTCACGCCGCACACCACCACCACCACCGCCGGATTGAGCTCCGCCTTAAGATACTTCGCATCTTAAATAGCTCTCCGACGCTCGCCTGGCTCTCGCACCGCGTTCCCCGCTCGCCCTGTGAGGCCAGACTAGAGGGAAGACACGAGGCCCGTCGCGTGAAGAAGTGCATATCGAGTATCAGCGCTATGTGCTTGTTGATGCCATTTTTGCGCGGGATTCACCCCATATGCGGTGTCCAGGTATATCTCGTCAACTTCAGCTACCGTAAGGGTTAAATCATGATCATGGGCGTTAGTCCTCGGTACGGATATGTGCCACTAGGCGCCAACATGGGTGCGTCCGCATCAAGCGGTGCTATATCTGCCAAACAACAATAGACATTGTACAAGCTCTCATATACCAACTATAAACAATCGAAGACACGTTTCACTTTCGTGTTAACAATACCGATTCCTGTGTTTTTAAACGCGTGCCTCCATGATCGGCCCACCTTTGAACAAGCGACGATGTCAACATGTGACGTCACGTTTGTGACGCCATGGTGACGTCACAAATTTAGACGATCTGTGACGCCCTGATGACGTCATATGGTGACATCGTCACGTGATTTTTTTTTTCATCACTAGTGTTGACACCCACGGTCAATTTTCGCGTTTGATGAGGCATCTAAGACTTTCGCCTTAATATGATGCACCAACTAGCCCAATCAGCAGTACCTGCTCTAGTCAAATTAGTGCAAAACGTAGCGATGACAATTCCATTTGCTTTATCCATCTACTAAAATCGCCTGCAACCATCTACTACCTACGCAGTCCTTGCAATCTGGTTCAGACGCCGCTGTCTTACACGGAGAAGGGCCACCGCCGACTCTCTTGGACGGTCAGTCGGGCACAGCCGCAGCTGTCGCGACATCGTCGTGCTTCTTCAACCGTGACTGCCACGCGCGCGAGTTCTGCGTGAAGCCCGACAGCGGCGTGCTGACGCTGGGCGTCTGCAGCCTGCTCCCCGACGCGGCTCTCGCCAGACGTCGAGGAGCGTCCGACCACGTCCGTGACCTGCACTTCTTGGTGCGCAACCGCCGCAGCGTCCCAGCTTCGCCGCCGCGTCGCGGCACGAACGACCTGCTGCGACAGCTGCTGGGAGAAGAGAACCAGCTGGCCCGGGCTCTCAACTCGTACCTCCACGCCAAGTACGCTGTGCTGGAACGCAACGTTTAAATATGTTCGATTTCGAGGGCTAAGTGACTTAGACGTGTTGGGGTAAGTTAGTTCATACTTTTAATGCGGGGCAACAGAGCGCGGGACCTAAACAAGAGACACACAACTTGCCCGAACACGTAGCCACATTTCTTCTACAATGGGCTATCTCTCTCTCTCTTTTTATCTAGAACAACCAAGCACAACGTTGCCATTACCCTCGTGAGCGCCTGTCCTGTGCGTCTCTTAAGTCCCCGTTTCTTAGCGCTCTTTTGTTCCGCATCAAGACTAAGCGAGTTTGTCATTGCATAAACAGTATACGTGCATAGGAATGCGCATGGTTCGGGTATAGTTCGGGGGCAAGTCACCGCAGCCACACCCCCCCCCCCCCTCCCAAGCTCGCGTCATCAAGCGAACAACGGCCTGCGGGTAAAGGTGCGAAGTAAACCGTTCATGGAATGCAACATCAGGGGTCCCCGGCCGCCATTGTCGTCAGAAAATATGCATGGCCATACGCATGCACATTTAGTAATGAATGATGGTATAGGGATGACTTGGCGCCTCCCATTAAATGATTAGTGGGGCGGCACTTCCCTATGGTGGGTGTGCACCGCCACATGCCCACCAGGAGCGAAAAGGGAGCGAAGTTTCATGACCCCCCCCCCCCCCACCTCCGACCTCATTAAATACGTACCCGTTTAAAACGTACTAATGGTTAAAGCAGATGAAAAATTCGTGAACACTCAATTTTTCATCTCTTCAAGTTTGCATGTTCCGCTGAACTTCTACCTTCAATGGTTAAAATATAGTTGCAACCAATCCTCGGCCCTGTCTTTAGAGGGCCTGATATCGTCCCCTGCTACAGTGAAACCTCGATGATGCGATCACAGCTCATACGAATTTCGGGGTGATACGAATTTTTCGTTGGTCCCGGCCAAGGCCCATTGGCCTCATTGTAATGGAGTACGGTTGTTGCGAACCGATTTTAACCCAGCGACGTTTGATACGAACGCCCGCTACCACCCAGGTTCGTAGAGGTGCTGTCCGCGCTGTCGCGGAAGACGCGCCAAGCACGTGCGAGCACGGGAACGCAAGCGTGGGCATGTGCGCCACACTGCCAAATCGTCAAAATCACGGTGTAAGAAAAACACTTTTCTTACGGTCAGATTAAACCTTCAGAGACGCGTCACGGCCTCCGAGTGTCGCGGGTCACGACACACCTGGTTCATTAATTAAATGCGCGCGTACGGGCTGTATATTTACGAGTGCTGGTATGATTGCCGACATCTAAAACCTTAACTGACAATCATTCAGGATTCTTCCTGACGTTGCCGCAGCCCTGACGAACAATAAATGAAAATGCACACCAGCTTTCTTTTGTCGCATGATAATTTTCCATGCTTTCTGGTGGTACAAATTTCGGATGACACGAATATTTTTGGTGGTCCCGCGAGATTCGTATCACCGAGGTTTCACTGTATGCCTGCCGGTTGTGGTGCGCACCGTGATCCCGTCCTGTGGCATAATTTCTCCCGGTTTGGTCGACACCGCAAAGTGCCGCAAAAGATATTCTGCCTTTGAGGTCAGCGTCGAGACCGGTCAACAACTGATTACGACTTCGGCACGAATGCGGACATTAGCACTGGAAATCCACGGACGCGCGATGGCGGCCACCGACGGACGCGCCAGTACAGTGGCTAGTATTCTAGCCACTGTAGCGCCAGTACGACTCATCGCTACGGTTTCGCTGTTTACAAACAAATGCCCTGGACGGCTACCGGTTTCGTGCGCCGACGTAGCCTAGATATTGCTGTGTTACTCTATGGCCTAGTAGCATTGGCGGGGAACAAAAGCCTTGGCAAGCAGCCCGCAGACGATTTCAACACTTTTCTCCGTGTCTAGCGAAATATTTCAAATAAATATTCTTCCAAGCTGTACGCAACATTATAAGAGTAATGCGCCTTTCTTTTATCTGAAAGCGGAAAAAGTCCTTCCTTACTCTGACAAAACTTGAAGAACAGGCTTTCCGCTTCGAAGGGTTGCTGATCGGGCGCTTCCGCAAGCGACGCGCCTTGCAGGAACAAAAGCAGCTCACCGTCGCCCCACAACATGCCGCACCAATGGCACAGGTGCACGGCCGGCAGCGAAGTGAGTGCGAACATACACACAGCGAACGCGTGCGTACGGTTCGGCAGGCGTTCCTGCAGCGACTGCGTGACCTTAGCAGGCAACGTGCTGCACACAACTAGCTAGGCACGATCGGCCTTCTCGGACTTGTCTTCAAGGCTGGAACCAGCCTTGAAGAAGACAAGTCCACTTGTCGAAACGTCGGCTCGAGCACCCACCCCCTGTTTACGGATTTTTTCAGAGCAGTACAACAGTAAGTATAACATTTCAGTGCATATTCTTATTAGTCCGCAAGGAAATGCTGCTCCAATGTAAACATGGAGAGTCTGAGACAAGACCAACCACCACGGAGCAGCCATCAAAGAGGCTGTTAACACGAAATAATGCCATATACTGGCTTGCGGTGAAGCACTAGTGATAAGACGAAGATGGTATATACAGCAACACTCTGAACAAAGCTCCACGCATTACCATGCAGGTATCCCAACCAGTGGAAGAAAGTCTCCTTAGGAAGGCACCACAAAGGACAGGACGGGATGGTCGACAAGGATTCTGCCAACACTGCGGAGAAGGGCATCGATAGTGTAGAGGACACCGCAGACCCAGACCTCCTGGCCATACTAGACAGAGGAAACATCAGGATGGTAGATGCGACGAGCACCGAGTCGCCGATGGTCAGCGGTTTGTCAGCGAAGCGGAGCGACTCTAAGGACTACGGGCAAAGTGGCACACGCGGTTCACAAGCCGAGAAGGACGAACAAAAAAACATGGTAATCGACGTCAAAGAGGGCGACATGGCTATCGGCCCCAAAAGGCAGCCCGTGACGCGGTCCCCAAATTCTTTGCGCTGACAACGAGAAAGTGTTCCAATGCCGAGCTTTTGTATGCGTGTCTCGGCAATACACACCTATGTCATACGTGCAATGTGCAGGGATGTGGGTTGCTTGTCTTTACATCCGTAGCTTCTATTGAATGTGCAAAATTGTTTCGACGTGAATTCTTTTGTTCACGAACACAGCTACTTATAGCCACCTGTGACACAAAGTTCACATGGCTTTCTATTGTTAATCACCGAAGTAGGAAGTCAAATTGTGGCATCAGCATCCACGTGTGAATTTACAGGACACTTTAGGTAACTTGAACCAAAGATATTTAAGTGGTTAGCAAGTGCTGGATTAAACGAACACCGTTCACCATCATGTGGTGCTCCTTAGGGAATTTATGTTCAGCATAATTTAGCTAATGACAATTACGCTAAATTTGTTTCTCATTTTAGGGATATGTATGTATTGTTACCTTGAAGAGGGAATTCAGATATGGCACGTCTTTTTGCGGCAGCGTACAAGCTGTGCAATTACTCCCAGTGTTTAAAGAAACTCCGCATAATATGAAATAAAACATGACTGCACTCCTGTGCTATCGCAGTGCAGCGTTCTCAACAATGATTTGAGCAAAATAACTGCACGCCAACTATGGAGCCATGGAAAAGGGAGTAGCCATGGCTCTAGCAGTATTCTTCACAGAGTCAGTCATGGGCGCAGCCAAAAATTTTTTGTGTGCGCGCGGGAAGGGGGGGGGGTTAGCCCCCCCCCCTCCTGGCTAGACCAATAGTGTTAGCATGCTTAGGCAAGGATGCATACCATAAAATATGGCAATTACTACAGGTAATAGAAATAACTTTCAATACTTAAGAATCCCTAACTGCATCCCAGCCCAAGTGTGCTCAGCAGGATGGCTTTCTAGGGTCAACGTCTTAGTAATTGGGCACAAATTTCACCAATAAAATGCTCAATCCTTAGTTTGCACCTAAGATACTCATTTCTTTGGAGGCTCAACATCACAATATTGAACTGCCCGACATCTTTCACAAGAGACTATCCATTAATCTTAAATGAAAGCGGCGAGGCCTAGTAATTTAGTATTACCTAAAGTTTTCATCCATCCATCCTCTGTATGAAATGGAGAATAATAGGCTTGTGTGAATATCCGAGCACTTAGAATATTCCAACGAATATTACAGTATTCGAATTCACTTCGACACGAATTTTAATTATTGGAAATTTCGAAGTATTCGAAATGAACGAATAGACAAACTGCATGTAACCCCTGTAAAGGTAGTTTCACTGCAGTAGAGAAGTGTCATTCGCCGCCAATGGCGGTGCGGTGAACGGCGCTCCGGTGACGCAAAGGCGGGGATTTGGCTTTTGTTATCTGCTAGGCTCTGGCTAGAACAGCAGCATTTTTGTCATAGTTCGCATCACGCGGCGTTCCTGGACTACTAGCTGTATTTTCTTCTACTGACAGTTCTTTAGACGGCTGCTAGCATTACAGGGGGTTAAGAAACGTTATCGCGGTCAGGATCATGCCCCCAAGTTTGAAGCGCCACTCAATGGGCTAGATGGCGTTGAAATAGCTTACGTGAAAGCGCGAACATCCCGCCAAGCGAATTAAACAGAATCTACGCTGCTTTTGAAGCGAAATGCGATCAAGAAAAGTTAGAGTTGTGTAAACAGACTAACGAAAATTCACACTCCACTCCAAATTGTAGTCATGTAGACACCTGTGTACACAAAAGTTTGCCAACAAAATAAAATTGACAACTTCACCGACCATCGGGTTATTAAGGACAGCTAGCGTAGATTGGGCGAGTTGGATGCACATTAAAACTTATTACACGTACTATCGGCTCCGAATGACAAGCCAACAGTGGTGCGCGTGGTACAGTTCGCACCGTCATGATTAGAGATATGCTCATGCGGTTTGCTCTCTTGAGCCACATTCATGCTTACGATCGCGCAATGCTGCCTAATCGTCATATATTCGTCACACACAAGAAAGAAAGGAGCAACAGCGATTTATAAAACTGGACTTCATTTATTTGTTTTGGCTCAGAAAAAAAAAATAGTTTTAATTTATGAACAGTTCCTCCAACCAGTTCACATTTCACTAGGATATTGTCTCTCCAGAGGTTATGCACATTAGAGAAAGAAAAAAAAAGATTCATAAACAGCACAAAACAAAGTAATGCCACAAAACAGTCTAAGTAAACAATACTTCGTTGAGAAGAACAGGCACGTCTGGAGAGGAGAAGAGAAGTGGCAACAGCATCAACACGCCCTCTTCCTTAAAAAAAAACGTTGCAACACTTAAGGAGTACGCCAAATGTTGAGCGATAAAGCACCTTGTTTGCCTATAAGCCTGCTTTCCGAAAAAGACTCCTCTGAAGGCACAATTCTCACGGGGCACCGATTACTGTCGTAGAAAAAAAAATTGTGCTACCTCCACGGACGCGAGTATAGTAGTTCTAATAATAAAGATCTTCGAAAAGCACAGTATGAAGTCTGTGTACAAAGCTTGTAGCAAAAGACAGACACAAACATGTTAACAATCCTACACTGGGAGGGAAAAAAGGCAGAGGGAGCCACCGTTCGGCTAGTGACCGTACAAATGTTAACGCGAACCAGACAGTAAGAAAAAAAAAACGATTGTGGTGCGCATTACTAACAAGATCTTTGTAGGCACTGACCATGACCCTGCCTTGTGTAAAAAAAAAGTAACTCGACGAAGGGCTCTTGGAGCCCTCTGATATAACAGTCTCGACATGCCACGCGTCTCCCGACCCTACCGCAACTAGCAACAACGGCACTGTCAAGCATGTATCTGCCTTTTTTCTCCCTCAACATCAACAGCGTCCCCCCTCCCCCTCAGCACCCCTCAACACAAACAGGCCAACCCCTCCCTCACGCTAAATAGCGACGCTCCTCAAGCCTGGAATGCTTGCTTCAAAGTCTCTATGCTAAGCACGACCAGGAAGAGAAAAAAAAAGCAAGTTGACGCAGCGGCGATGACGCACTTGACGAACGGGGAGATAAGGGAAGAATGTGTCCGTAACGACGATGAGAAAAAGGGTTTCCTCGCGGTTTCTTCAGCATGCTGTTCACACGTAGGGAATAAAAAGAATAAGAGGGATGACAAAGGACGACGTCTGGGGTAATGGAGGAATTGAACATGCGTGCAGAGGAGGAGGAGGAGGGAAGGGTTATGTATGGAAGACTGTAGGGGGAGAGGGGGCATGAGGGGATAGGGAGGGACCGTAGGGGAGGGTTGGGTAGAAGAAAGGTGCGTCTACATGTTCTCGAACTGGTCTACGCGGCGCTTCGTGTTGCCCTTGCGGATCTCGCGGAGCGTCTTGTACTTGTCACGCCCCTGTCGGACGTTCTCTTGGTGCAGGATGTCGTTGCGAGTCAGCTTGGCGTCGTCCTTCATGGCCGAAAGCTCCTTGCTCAGCATCTGAGGGAAAAATAGAAAGGATGGAACAAGACTTTTTGGATCAGAAAGAATTATTTGCACAAATGTTTCCATAGCTGCGCCTACCCCAAGTGACGCGCTGCAGCAGATGCCTAATTAGGTGTATTGACACCATTTATACTCCGTTACGTGCTTAGTTTACACCATTTACACCACAGGAATTGGGCAAGCCCAAATTTCGAGCACAGCAGGTGCGAGCGTTAAACGAAAACTCTGCTTCGCGTAGTGGAGCATGTGAAACATGTGAAAGAGAGAAAAAGCGACAGAAAGAAACAAAATGGCGAACCTTGCACGAAGTCGCACAAGGCTTGAAACAGCGAAGCCGGACGATTCTAAAGTCTAAGACAGCCAATAATCTAGCAAAAACCTAACAACCAGCTAAAGCCCAGCAACGACCTAGAAACAACCTAGAAAACAACATACCGTATTGACTCATAATATTCGCACTCGCGTAATTCTCGCACTCTCCACATTGCCCAACAGAAATAAGACTTTTCTCGGCGAGTAATTATCGCACCCCCAAAATTGCAGCAACAAATGTCGTCTGGTTCTTCCAGCCACTGATGATGATAGCACGCGACAGCTTAGCGCCATCTCTTAAGCATCATGCATACTATAAACACACGGAGCCTTAATCCAATCCAAGCCACAAGTGGCAAGTTCGCATTGCGGCGAGGTCTGTGTTGCGTCCGTTCCATCCGTAGTTCTGTGGCCACGTTGCTTACGTTATGGCTCGATACAGAAGTTACACGACTGGTTTCAAGTAGAAAGTGATTGAGCACATCATCAGTGGCTGGAAGAACCAGAAGACATTTGTTGCTGCAATTTTGGGGGTGCGATAATTACTCACCGAGAAAAGTCTTATTTCTGTTGGGCAATGTGGAGAGTGCGAGAATTACGCGAGGGCAAATATTATGAGAGTCAATACAGTATGTTGTCTTCTAGGTTATTTCTAGGTTGTTGCTGGAAAACGGCTACAGGGTCACGGAAGGCACTTCGGGGTCGAGGAGTTTTGTGTCCGCTACTGGCGACGGCGAGCAGCTGAAAGCTCCTGACAAGACGTGCCGGGCCTTCCGTGGGCCTAAAACTGGAAAAGATCTGCTTTATTTGCTTAATAACTAGTGGCTCCCGCTTTAGTGTCTGCAAACTCTTGCGTGGTGTTGAACCGGTGGTTTTATTGTTAAGGTAAGCCTTGTAGTGGTACTTAAAGCTTGTAGTTGGTGGCGTGAGAAGCCACATTTGCGGCTGCTTCGTCTTCTTTTTCTTCAGCACGCTGTACCTTTTCGTGGAAAATTTTTCCACGTATTTCTCGCACCCCCAAACTTTCAACCAATTTTCCGGGGGAAAATGTGCGAGGATTATGCAAGTCAATACGGCAGCTAAGAGCCTAGCAGCTACCTACACAACCTAGCCAAAGCCTAGCAACAACCTAGAGGCAATCTAGCTATAGCCGAGCAAAAACTTAGAAGCAACCTACAATCACCTAGATAAAGCCTAGCAACAGCGCAGAAACAACCTATAAGCAACACGGCATCACCTAGCCAGAGCCTAGCAACAACCCAGAACCAACCAGATTAAACTTCAAAATCGTCCAGCTACATTGTTTCAAACCTTGCGCGACTTAGTGCAGGTTTTGCCTTTTTTTTTGCCAAGAAGTTCTTGCTATACAAGCAACCTCATTGACAAACTCCAGCACATCTACAGAGCACAACTGGCACACAACACTTACCTCAAGCTGGTCTCCAAGTGCCTTCTTTTTAGAGACTTCCGTGGAGCGCTCTTCTTCTGGCCGTGGGAGGTTCTCGTTTTCGTGGTTTGTAAACTCGGCGCCTGCGCAGAGACGGGTGCAGGCAACTCAGCATGCTACGCGTGCACTCTCGACCCCACTGTCTGAACGTGGTAGCGTCGGCACTTACGACTAATGTAACCTTAAGACATAACCACATGACCCCAACGGACAGTAGAAAACATCCGAGGTCTTTGCTATCGTTCTTTTCAAACGTAGAAATAAGGAAAAGCGATATCATGCAAACAGCAAAACCACAACTTGCCAATGGTGGGAGCCAAATCAGCATTTTAGAAGTTATGAAAATGCCTAATTGCCCCTAAGTACATTGAATGTGAAACACCGAGTGTCTGGATGCGATGACTATGTCGACATCGATACTATTTCAAATACCATGTCATGTGACATCACAGCATCACTTTTTCCAATGAATTTTCTTGCAGTCAGGTAAGTGCTCAGGTAAGATGTATGGTAAGCTGGACGGACGCCGAATTTTTCACTTCATAACACTTTTAACGTGTGAAGACAATCAATCAGACTACAAGTCATGCCACAGTGGGGGACTAGATTATATTTTGATTGAATGGATTTTTTTAAAACTTGCCCCTTAAGCACAGGGGTGTTCTTGTATTTTGCCCATATCAAAATGTGGCTGGTGGAGCATAGAATCCAACCTGCATCTTTTTGCTCTTAGTAACATGACACCACAGCCAGTTAGGTACCAAATATAAAGGTGATAACAAAAAATTCCGCTGGTGAGAGTCACCTACACAATTGCCTAATGATGGTCTATTGAGCTGTTATGAGAGTTATCAATTAGCTACAATAACAACTGGCATCCCGGACACTTTCTTTGATATTTGTACATCTGTACAGGTTTCTCTTAATCATTTTTTTTTCCTTTAGCTTATTTCCATATTTTTATTAAAAACCACACACCCCTACGCTTTCCTGGGCTTCACACGATTGTGTATAGCAAGAAAGCTTCTCGGTTACCCTCATGAATTGAAATTTACAAAAAAATTCGGTGCCGAAATTTGGTGGGTGCATGGTACAAATGCAAAGAAAGCAAATGTCTTCTAGCTCCTAAAGCACAGCTACCACCATGCGTTCAGCAGGCATGCAAAGTTCAGTACACCGGTTACTGGTACCGTACCCAATTAGTTCCACCAAAACAAATGAAAAATAAAATAAAACCAAAGATGAAATGACAAGGCCTACACGGTGTTAAGTTCCCCAGCAAAATGACAACATACTGTACAGTAGAATCTCGTCAAACAAAGGTCGAAGGGACTGGGAAAATGCGAGCATCGTTTACTCAATTGTTAACGACACCTACACACAAAACCAACCAAATAAGGGGCAGTTCCGTGCAGCAGTAACATCTAAGCAATTTCCGTTGACAGAGATTCTACTGTAGCATTAAAATTATTCTGTGCTTGCAAACATTCGTGCCCGACCATGAGCGAAGAGCAGACTGGAGCGCATTACACTCAAATGCATGAAAAGGTTGATCGCTCAAGTGTGTCCATATCATGTGATCTGACACCGATGCCATTGCAACACCGTCACAGTGAAGATCAACACAGTTCCACAGCAAGGAATCTCATCCTGTTCACCTCCATTTCTGGTCACAATATGACATTAGTACAAATAAAACCGAAGTGTTATAGAGCAAAAGCTTGGTGCAGTAATGAAATGGTGCTAACCACAATATCCCTAAACGAAAAGTTGTTACAGCTTCTGAAAAACACTACAATAGGCTACGCACCACACTGACCTCTGAAACCAGACTTTTGAACCATCAAACTATAAAATGGCATGGGTGAAAGTAGTACAGTCAAATCCCGCTACAACGAAATTGACGGGACACGCGAAAAAGTTCGTTGTCGTTGAATTTCGTTGCAGCGAAATTTCATCTATATACCACAAAAGTTTGGAATATCTGATGATCATGACTCGTCCTTTGGTCCCGACAAGCGCATGCATTGTCCTTTGCATTTAACTGTCGCTAACTCGGACGCACTTGGCCGCACACCGTGTGAATATTTTCTCGCGTATAACACGCACAAAATATACAGAAAATTTAGCGCTAAACTCTGGGTGCGGGTTATACGCGAATTTCGTTGCGCAAGTTGGCTTCACGGCAACGCAACGAAGGCGGCTTTGCGTCAGTAGGCGAGTTATACACGTGGGTTATACACGAGCAAATACTATATGCAGGCTACCCTCGAAGCGTGCCGAGCACGTAGCGCCGCGAAGGAGCGTGCCAAAGTTCGGTAGAGGCTAAGTGAAAACGAAGTGCCGAAGCTCCGCACTACCACAGTCATAAGCGAGAGAAAGTCGAAACGCTTCGTGTAGTTTTACGACTTTGTTGCCTTTAATCTTTCTTCCGGTGTGTTAGCTGCGTACTTTAGCATATTCGCTATCGATAATCGCGACGATAGCGACGGCGGTCTCTGCCGCCGTTTTCTGCGCAGCGCTTCCGGCAAACGGTAGCGATGGTAGTTCCGTTTTCAATCTGTGCGCGCTGGCCGTGCGTGTGCCTTCAGAACTGCGTCGTTGCTATCTCTGATCGCGTCTACCGTGGTTTTGGCCGCAGCATTGCATTGAGTCGGTGCGCGTACGTTCGATGGATGCGCGCGTACTTTCATGGTCGCCCGTGGTTTGTATTCATGGTCGCCCGTGGTTTGTATTTGTATTCACAGCGGTTGCGGCAGAATGCAGTTACACTTGGACTAGGTGCGCGCTGGCGGCGCGTGTGCCTTCAAAACGCCATGGATGTCATTCATGATCGCAGGGCTTGTGACGACGAGCAGTAGTTTTGTTTTGAGTGCTACGTCAAAACAATGGCGGGAGTTCATCAACGATTCTTCCGCGGCCCGCACGCGCATCAAATCCGCCGGCAGCATCATGGCGGATGGACGATCTGTCGCCGAGCATCTCAATGGCGAAAAATTTACCGGGATGTGCGTGAGGTGGCAGAAAGCATGTCTCCGATGAAGACACGGGTCTTGCGATGCGGCCGCACGGCTCTGGCAACAAGAAATGGTCGAATTTCTAGCGGAATTTCGCGGCAATCCTAGGCAAGCTCCTTTTCCTTATGTGGTGGCACTTGCGAAAACTTCGTTCAAGCGGAAATACCCAGAAAAAGTATTCGTTGTGACGAGACATTTTTCGCATTGTTTTCTATGAGCGGCTGACGGGGAATCGAAAATTATTCGTTGTGGCGGAAATTTCGTTGTAGCGGTATTCGTTATAGCGGGATTCGACTGTATGCCAAAAAATGTCGGCAACAATTGGAATTTTCTCCAGTCTGTTCTTCCCCCATGCTCCCAACCCCGAACAAATGATTCCATGCTCCCGTAGACGGCAAGAACCGGGCGGCGAGACGGTCATGACCGTCCTGTGCGCCGCTAACGCAAAATGCAACAGCAAGGCAAACAAAGTGAACGAGGGGGGAGAGGAGAGGGGGGAGCAAGAGAAAATAAAAGGAGGGCAGCACAGCTCACCAGGACACAGCCAACCAACCAGCAAGCCACCAACCATGGAGCGCAAGACAGGGGACATTTTGCTTCTACATTTGCTCTTCCAGCTCCTACTCAATGGGTGGGTGAGGGAAGCCAATTGAGGCACAGCACGCACTAAGGATCTGCACACACAAACACGTGGTCCACTCCCTCCCTGTGGTGCGAACGCTCAGCGGTCAACTAGTCTCGCAGCTAAGAGGGCTTTGCACTTTGCAATACGGTAACTCCACTGCAATGCCAGAGATGCACCCGTAACATTATACTGGTGTCACAAGACCACAGTTGATCAGGGCCAATCCGGAACAGACTCAACCTGGATCAGTTGCTGCACAGTCACTTTTAATCACTATCAGGCCTGATCAGGATCAGGCTCCCAGATAGAGATTTCACTGACGTCTGCGAAGTAGTTTGGACTGTGTGGCAGCGACCACTGTCGATTGCCATGAAGAAACCTGATCCAAATCTGCTCTGATCGCGATCAGAAGTGCCCGTGCGACACCGGTATTACACAAATTGTGACACCTGCAAGACGGGGTGAAATACCCCCACGACCTTGGCCAGTGCAATTACATAAACACCCACAGAAAGTGTAAAGAAATCTGTAGCTCTGGCATTCAAAAATGTATAACTTGTATACCTGCATGGAGTTACTTTAATGACAGCATTTTAAAAGTAACTTTATTGAGATGAGGTTATTCTGATGTTTTCCATGAAGGGCAGTTTAGGTTGTGTTAAGGGTTGCGGGAACTACAGCTGCGAAGAGCATTAATAGAAAAATCTCAAGAGATTACGTGTGGCCAAGGAAGAGGCCACACTGGGATGGAGGACTAGCCGGGGCCAACAAGCAGGATTCGTACGCAGCTCTACCCCACAGGTTTTATACAAATCCCTCAACTATGCAAATCATTCATGTCATACCTAAAATTTTATGTTGTCACTAGCTCATACAATCACGATTGGGATAAGATGGTGGTGTAAGGCAGCATAGGCATCACTTGATTTCTTTTTGATGGGCCCTGGTCTACTGCAAGACTCTGCCAGTGTCATGCACCAACATCTGCGGACAGGAGGTGCCTCAGAACACCGAACAAACCATCGAATGATTGTTCAGGAGGCGTAGTGAGAGAGTTTCACATGGTGAATGTGTGCACAGATCCATGGCAACTCTATGAAGCCGTGTTGTGCATCTTGGGGGGACCTGAGTGCGCTCGCGAGCAGCTTACCGTTGGCCGTGAGTGGCAAGGCGGGCTCCTCCTCGCTGCTGCAGCTTCCCCGCTTACCCAGTTCCCCGTTGGCCAGCTCCTCGTCGTTCTCGCCCTCATCCTCAGCCTCGGCAACGTGGTGGTGCTGGGGCGTGCTCGACGCCTGCACCAATGCCTCGGCCGCTTCCTGCTGCCGCCGGCGGGCCTCTTCCACTTCTTCCTGCAGCCTACGTCGGTAAACGTGCAAATGCAATGTGAAATGTCATCCATAGAGTTTCCTACAATATTTACTAGAGGGAACTCTGTTGCTGCGATCGTTCGGCCAGCGTGGGAATGTTGGGTAGTACAGTAAAAGCCTGCTAATCGGAAAATCACATAATTGGATGTGTTCCCTGGTCCCGACTAGCATACCGTATTTGCTCGATTCTACTGCACCCTCAATTGTAACACACACCCATTTTTCGTGACGAAAAAAAAAAGTAGAACATCGATTGTAATGCACACCCGTTTTTCGTGAGAGAAAAGAACAAACAAGTTTGTAGGAATCAACCTTCACACATTCCGAAGAACAAGTATATGGGTTTTAAACAACTAAAGTTTCAAAAAATTACACCATTTCCCGCTAAAGGGGACCACGAGGCGATGCGAAGCCTGAGCACTTGCACGATCACGTTCCGTTGGCGTTCGTTGGGCATGCTACAGGCCTCGCGTCGTGGAACGCGAAGAGGAACGCTACGCGTGTCTTGTCTTCCCTCTAGCCTGGCCGTTAATTCTCACAGGGCAAGCGGGGAACGCGGTCGACAGGCGTGCGAGAGGGGGGCAGCGTAGCGCAGGAGAGAATTTCGGCATGTCTAGCCTGCGTCACGGGAGAGTGGGGATTCTGCAAGTCTACAAAACTGAATGTCCACTTCAGCGAACGATCGGTTTGAGCTGGAGGACCAATGCTAATAGTCATTGCCAGGTCTCGAGGTGTGTCAAATGATCGCCAGACCACGTGCCATTAAAATGGACAGATCATTTAGTGGACTCCTACAGATGACACTCTAAACACCCTTCACTGGGCAACACAACTACCATGGAATATAAAGTAACCTCGTTATAGCGAACTAATTACAGGCATTGGCTGGACATTTCATTTCAGTGACATTTTTAGAACGAAACTGAAAACGCCAAAAATCACTGCAATATCCGCCGTAACGAAGAAATATTTCGTTCGCGCGAGGCTCAAAACTCGAAAGGTAGCATAAAAACACATTGAAAGTATTGAAAGACGCTTCACAACCACACTTTTTTTAAAATGTGGTTGTGACATTAAAAATTTGGTTTAAAATGTGGTTCAAACAGTTGCAGGAATTGTAATCCAGTGCCCCCCCCCCAAAAAACACATGGACTGGCTGCAGCAACTCAAAGCTATGAACAGAACGGAAAAACTTTGGAAGCTCGTTTATAGTGGGTCTCAAGCCTAGAATAATGCGTCCTTGTATCTAGAATTTTTCCGGGAGCCAGAATACCAATTTGGTCGAGCAGATTATATCAATTGTTACAACGAATATTGGATATAACGAACTAAACTATGGTTCCATTGCTACTTTGTTATAACGAGATTTCACTAAGAGGGAATCAGTTGAGGGAAAGGAACTTTTAGGCAATACCAGCTCGAATGCCTATATCACGAATCTCACACAGCTCGAGGAACTTTCGCTAGCGGCCCGGCCTGCACATGACTGTCTTCTTCCTATATTTTATATTTTCTTGACGATGTTCATGGGCTACACAGACTCGACTGGTCTCAAGCACTTCACGAGGCCTTCCTTGCAGTCACCACGTGTTAAAACATAACCATGGAAGAAAAACTTTCAGAATCGGTGTCCATATTTTAGTCACTTTGGAGATCAGTATCGATATGATTCTCGAAATCTCATGTCTAATCCCCTTCAGAAATGACCCATGTATGAGATAATGAGATATAGGACAGGCTTTTTCTCAAATGGCAACATCAGCTGACATCCAACCTTCTTCGCTATCTCTGCCCTCGTGGGAGACATTTCGTGACTGCGGCCTGCTAGTCTAGATGAATTTGAGACACCTAGTCTATACGGACATCAAATAATGCAACTATTAGCCCAAAGCATCCCCTTCCTCAGCCCAACAGCAAATCTATTTCGATAGCAGCAAAGACGTGATGACGGGCAACGCATACCTGCGAGTCTCTTCGTCCTTGACGTTGACCTCCTCCTGCATGCGCTGCACCTCGATCTGCTTCTCGCGGATGGCCTCCTCGAGGCGCGTCTTCTCCTCGGTCTCCATGAGCTTGTCGTTCTCCAGCTTGCGCATCATGTCCTCCAGCTCGCGCTGCTTCCGCTCGAATTCCTCCTTGGCCGCCTGCACCTGCCGCAGCTGCTCCTCGAGCCGCATGATGGTGTCGCGCGCTGTGGTGAGCTCCTGCTGTCGCTGCTCCATCTCTGCCTGCATCTGGCGCAGCCGTTCCGCGTACTCCTGCTGCTTCTTCTCTGCCATCTCGCGGGCCTCCGTCTCCTTGCGAAGCTTCTCCCTGTGAACCAACGGCACACGTTGAGTGCTTCATCTAAGGTGGAAACCTCTACTAAAAGTTTTTCACAGGACCGCGAAAAAAAAAAGCGGTATCTGGGAAACATGTAACATGAATGTGCAAGAAAAAGTGCTGCTAAATAATAGACACAGCTCTGCATCAGAAATTATTCTCCAGTTTATGGCTTCGAGAAGTCCTTGATGGAAGTGTGGTTTTTCACTTCCCTGCAAGAACCAGACCCTTTTTTTCTAGCACTTGGTAGCAGTGCACATCGCAGAACTCATTGACATACCTCCTCAGCCCATCCAGCGCAGCAGCAGTACGCAACATATCGGGCTGGAACGTTGCAGGAACGACGTGTGAAATGAAGATTTTAAGACAGATGCCTGAAGGTTCCTTGTTGGGACCAAATGCCAGAAACAATATACGCGAGGAAATTTATAAGTGAAGAATGTATAAGCAGTTCTACTGCATGTCACAAAGTTTCAGACAGGTCCAAGCTACAGGTGAGGTACATTAAATTTTGAAATGGTTACTTCCAAATGCTCCGAAAGAATTTTGGCACAGCAGCAGACATTTGGTCGGTCGAAATCGAGCATTCAAATTATTCCCTCCCCTTGTTCAACCTCAGGGCATGACCGAGACACCAAAGAAACAGACTCGCATATATCAAATTGCTGCAAAAGAAGCTAGAACATTATGCGGGCACAGGCTTTCTTGCGCTCCCATTTTGAGTGGGGTTCAGCACTGCCACAAGCAAAATTGAGCAATATACCGTATTTACTCGCATAATTTGCGCACTTTTTTTCGCGAATTTGGAGCTCCGAAAAGGGGGTGCGCAAATTACGCGGAGATTTTGCGAGCACATCTGAAATAACGCACAATATATAGTCCTAACACGCGCGATATAATACATTAAAGAAGGAAATAAATTATAGCGCAAACGAACGGTTTTTAACAGAATTAGCACGTACTTTAACCAGCCAGATTCGGTCATGCACGGTCTAGTCAGAATCACTGATTGAGAAGTCCGACTGAGAATCATCGCCGCGGCCGCTGTCCCCGCTTTTCCAAAGCGCGTCGTCCTTGGCTCCGTTGAGGAGTCTTCTTGAAGCTCTTCGCGACAATGCTGGGAGTAACGAGGTGCCACGGCACGGCGATACCGGTGAGCCTAAGCTCTCGCACATATTTGAAAAGGTATTCTTCAACGGCAGGAAACTTTCCATGCTTCGGTCCTCGGAACTGTCTCCTTCCCGGTCTTGTATTAAAAAGCGAACTCTTCTGCGGCACGGTTCCCGTTTCCTTAGGCAATTCTATAACAGTTAGCTTGAATTTTGCCGAACAGTTATTGTAGCCCAGCGCAAGAGAACAGTGAAAACGCAACTGGCTGATCGCGAAACCTAAACTGCCTAAACTTCCGAAATCAACGAAGGCTGCGTCGCAGCGCGGACGCAGAGGAGGAGGGTCAGCGCGGGAAAATGTTGGCGCGACTGGCCCTCGCACGCCTCCGATACAGAAAGTAGTCCGTGCCGTGTCGCGTGCATGCGTTCTCACGGCGGGAGAACGCTCGAATAGTTCCGACAACCGGTGAACAGATTTAAGTGTTCGGGTACGGTTGGTACGGTCTCGGCGGTTTCCGGAGAATAGAACAAAGTAATCGGAAGAAGGGACTTCGCACTCGCAGCCTGTCTTGTATATGACTGCGCTCGCCTGCTCGGTGAGGGCCGCGGGGCGCGGCCGTCCAAAGTTTCCCCGTGCGCGCGCGCCGGCGAGCTGGCTCGAGCGGGGCGGGGAGCGCAAAATATGCGAGTAAATATTTTTTTTTAGCAAAGCTGGCTAAATATTAGGGGTGCGCAAATTATGCGAGGGCGTAAATTATGCGGGTAAATACGATAAACCAGCCAAACGCACCACAACTTTACCGAAGGTTTGGCGAATTAACTATTCCCCAAGGGCCATTGTTATCATTCTACTCACCAGCCTACGCATACTCTGAACTAATATTTACAAATGACTAGATGACTAATGGTAATACTGAGCTAAAAAAAAATGCCTGCTCTAGAATTAATGCAGAGTTCTAACACTGTTACTAAGTGCACTTTTACTAAGTGCGTTGCGACTAATACCCCTGTCACACAGGGCAACCTAAGTGCGCTTTTGAGGGAGTGCACTTCGCCTCCAGTAACGCTTAGTGACACTCGCTGCAAAGTACACTTGCCGGCAAGTGCGTTTGCCAAACTCACTTCGCTGCGACGGAGTGTCTAGCCTCGGTAGCAGTGGCTTGCAAATAAATACGCTAATGCAAAACGCGGCGATCATGGTGTTTTTAAACCATCAATCTCTTTATTAGGAATACTGCCATGTATTCAAACAAATCATACTACAACAAAAAACCTCGCTACTCTCGCCCTCGGGCAGTTTGCAGTCACGTCCGCTATGGGAATGTGGGAGCACATGCCATGCAATGGCCGCGTCCGTCACGTTTACTTCCTTGCACATGTGTAGGTCAGTCATTCTTTAGTCATTTGCGATGGCGTGTGCCACGGGTGTTACTTTCACAAAGACAACGTGGTCCGGCGCAGAGACGCGGGCGCTCATACGCCTTTGGGAGGAGCAGATGAGTGCTGCCAAAACACGCTCCAAAAACCCGTCACCGCTATGTGTCCCTTCTGCACTGGAGTCCGCCATGTTTGTTTTCGATTAGTCTTTGATATGACACTTGTCTCGGCTCGCGATGACCAATGATGTTATGCAGTTGCAATATTTACTTCATTTGTGCGAAAAGTTTATTGTAAATTATGGTCATGCCTATAACATGCTATTACACAGCGAGCGTTGCCAAAAATAACAAATATATGTTGCGCTACTAGACCGCCAATTGCCACTGCCATCATTTCCAAAGCACACTTCTCTTTCTCGTGTAACAGCACGCCGCCAAAGTGACACTGTGACCGTAAGTGCACTCGCTCAAAATGACACTAAATTTGCCAGTGTGACCGGGGTATAAGTGCGTTGTGACCAAGTGTGTTACCTTTCCTGCTTGCGGGCCAGCTTCTCCTCCTGAGCCTGCGCCTTCATCTGTTGCACCTCGATGGTGTCTGGCTTTCGGCGCCGCATGTAGAGTTCGTGGTTGCCCATGCACAACGCCAGAATGCGCTTGTTGATCCGCAGCCGGGGGGCGAAGAACACAAAGTCCTGAAATGAGGAAAAGTGCGAGCACGTTTGCTGCTGTGCCTAATTTGACAAAGTAAACATTGCTACACCGCTGGCTTGGCTAACCATATTCAACACGCATACTTAAAGAAAACGAACTTTTAATGAAAATCGGCTTAAGAATTGATGGCTTAGTCACTGTCACATATGAAGTGTACGTGCGTGGTTGGAGCCAACCTACCGAGGGAATCTCAAACCAAGTTTAGCTTCACGACATAACAGCATTGGCAAACCAAGCACAAGGCAATATGTCGCGCCACCTTCTGATATGCGCTAGAAAAACTCACGGCGCCTTCTTGTCAATGGGCTTGATGACAAACTTCCTGTCGTTGAAAGAGATGTTTCTGATCTCGCTCCATGGGAAACCAATCTTGGGTGTCAGCCTGAAATTTAGGAAATCACAACACTTACAAAGAAGCATTTGAATGTGCAAGTTATTACTGCAATCTCATCTTTTAATCCCACATGTACAGTTGCTCGTGAAATGAAACAAGATCAAAACGTCAGGCGCAACAATAGGTATGTGCACTTAATGCTGGCACTGATGTAAGTGTAAAAGTTAATTTCATGCACTAGACCCTCATCCTCAAGGGACCAGGAACATATGTTCCGTTTAACAGGAGTGCAGAATTCAAGTACGATACCAATCATATTAGAAGCAGTTCCATTTAAGCAGAACTTCCGTTTAAAGATTTCCATTTACTGATGCGATACGAAGTGAAGACAAACGAAAGCAACCTCGTTACTTAACCCTGAATGGGCACGTTTCATTCCATGACCTTGAGTAGTGTTATGGGGGTGCTATCACCCCCTGTAAAGTAGTCTGCGTCTCATGGCGCACACGCATCTTACGGATAGGCCGCAGTTAGGTAAAACGGCTGCCGAGTTAGCAGTGGCACTGTGCTCGCGTGGGTTAGTGCTAGCGCGGTGGCGCCGGCAGCGCCGCCTGTGGGAGAAGCTAGGCCGGCGGACAGAAAACAGCAGCAAGCCTCTTTGGGGTTTGGTAGCGTGCGTGGATGGACGTCTCCCGCGGTGGGTCCGTGGGGAACGATACCGCAGCTCGTTTCCCACGGGTCCCTCGTGGTGAGTAACATCGGCGACGCCACATTCGCGGTGTACTGTACGTCTTATGTTGTCTTGGGTTTGTTATGTTTTCCGGGTATTGTATTGGCATTGTATAATGTTACTTAGCGTGTTACTAGTTTTGTATCAGATTCAGCAGGCGAGCTCGTCGTATGTGAAAGCAGAGGTTAATAAATGTACACGTGTTCTTGCACGACCGCATGGACTGTCTCAGTGTGTTCTGAGAGCGCGGCTCACTACAGACCCCACAGTGTTGGCCACTGGAAAAGCTTGTTGGTACAAGGCTACAAGGTTGTGCACAATACAGCAGACTTAGGGGAAGCACTAACTTTATTATTGCATAACTCAAGGAGTCTTCAGATTCTGAAGAAAATTGGTAGCCAATACGTGAAGTGTTAGCTGCCCATGAAAAAAACGTAATCTGGGCAATCTGATCTTCCGCCCAGACATTTTAATTACACTGAAGAAAACCATATTTTTAACCGATGCCATTATCGAACATGAAATCTGCATGCCATACGCAAAAAGCAAGTACACCACTGCGAAAAGTTGAAAGTTCCACGAAAGCTTACTTGTCGTCCTTCTCGTAGATGTTGAGGCCGAGGGCATCGACACCGAGCCAGAGGTCTGTGCCCTTTTTGTTCTTGATTTCAAAGTAGTTGACGCCATACATTTCCAGATCCTGGGCGATCTTCAGGTATTCCATCATAGCATCATCCCTGCATGGAGGACACAAAGCGTCAGGCAGGCACACTTGAAGTTGCGTTAAGGTCTAGGTTTCACTGTGACGCCCAGAAGCCAAGTACTAACATTTTTACAGAAATAAATAAAGCTCACCTGTGAAGTTCCTTGTGCTCCGCCCACCAGTTGGTTATCCTCTCGTCCCACTGTTCCTTGGTCAGCTTGTGTTGATCCATGACCCTGAAAAGCAAGAATTAAATTATCATTAGGCATGAAAATCGGCAGTTGCAGTTTTCAGAGTAAGCTCACAAAGACAGCAATTAAGTGAGTAGAAGTATCAGACAATTACTTCAGCGAAGCAAGCTGCGACCATTTGACTGGTAGAATGATCAATTGCAGTTTAATGTCACTAAATAATAACTCCTGGGGTTTTACGTGCCAATCATGAGGCATGTCATGTGCACATGCAGCACTGGCACAACCTTCAACTTTTTGGCACCGGTGCCACTAACCACAATAAATTACACATAAAAAGTAATTTGTTTGCACAGAGGTATATTTGCAACACCAAGCCCACTGATGAAACCACATTGGCTATCTATTCGCAAGTGGATGCGTCTATTCGGTCTCCAAATAACATTAACATTTACAAAGATTCCGCCGAGTTGGCAAGTTCCATTAAACGAAAACAGATGATCAGGCCCACATGAGTCAGCAACAAGTGCGAGTTCCGTTAAATCACCTTCAACTCGTCGAGCAACGACTAAAATATTTGAGTGCCCGAGCCAGAGAACATAAGTAGGCACTTCTAGTAACTGAAATGCTCCCATTCTACCGCTGTTAGAACAAGAGTGACAATAATAAATAACTGTTGTGGTTTTATGCCCCAAAATCTGATTATGAGATGGGCTGTAGTGGAGGGCTCTGGAAATTTCGATCACATGGGGTCCTCTAACGTGCACCTATATCTAAACGCACAGGCCTCCGGCATTTTGCCTCCATCAAAATGCGGCCGCCACGGCCAGGACTTCATCCCACGACCTTCGGGTCAGCTGTCGAGCACCATAAGCAGAAGGTCACCTTTGACCAAGAGCGACAAAGGAAGGAACGAAGTACTCTCGTGCTTCGAACCACAAGGGACATCAGCTAGCCACAGACTCTGGCTATGCTGAATTTTTAACAGACCCCTTTTTCTATGCATTGGGAAGCTTGATTTCCTTCTGCCACAGCTCTAGATGGCTCCCCTAGCCAATGTTCCGAGCGTGTGTGCACAGACATCGCTACAATATCGCCAAATTGAGACAAAAACAGGTTATTCTGTCAAAGTTCTCAAATAGATTACACTTTGCTGACAGGTTACATGAATATAGATTATTAGAAAAAAATCCCGCCCAAAACTTCAAAATTATTTTACGTCACTCGCTAAGCCAGAACGCTACACTACACACGAAACCCTGAGGTATGGAAGGTACCTGGGTCCCAAAACAATTACAGCCTGCAATCTAACCCACAATATTTCAACCAACCCAACTGCTATAAACGCACAGCCACATTAAATGAAAAATGTCTGTATGACTACTTTTTATCTTTATAACAATTCATTAACCTGCATTCAAGTGTGAAATGTCAATGCTACAGTATGTGTACACGTATGATGTATGGTGTTTGCTATTTATACAGCCTTTCCATATGAATGCTATCTATAAATCACTCTGGGAACTGTGCCATGTGAGTGCTATTGCTATGTGAGGGACCTGGGGCCATTGTTACGCTGCCTGCTGCGACAGCTTTTTGCCCAGATGTCCCTCTAGATCAGAGGTTTCAAACATGTGGCCCGTGAACCTCTCGCTAGCAGCCCGGCCCACACATAAAGGGACCCTGAAACGGTTTTGACGATTATGTACGAACACATTGAGCCGGTAGAACAAGTCTTAAGGATCATTTACAGACCGATTTAAGCTCTGTGCGAAAACTAATTTATTACAAGGCTTTAAAGCTGCGAATCGCCACCGATCACAGCGGCTCAGCCAAACGCGTTTTCAAACCGCCCACTTCCAGTGCGCGTCGTATTGGAAGCGCGACGTCACGCAGGCGGCTGATCTGATTGGATATGTCCAGTACACGTCACTGAACCTCCTGTGGGCAGCGAGCGTCGTCTGCCTGTGTTACAACGTACTCCGTGTTGACGTGAGCTGAGCGAGAGTGTATCTTGAGGTTTCTTTCCTTGGACATAATTGCCCCAGCCTTGTTGTGTACCACGTATCTAGCAATTTCTAGCAATTGGTGACTTGTAAAGCTGCGACATCGTGCAATGTTCGTGAGGCATCTGGCGAGCGGAATCCCTTCAGCTCGTCGCTGCAATGAGCGTCGCGCTCTCGCTATCCGTTCAACGCCACGATCCACGTTTTTGTGGCTGTAACTTCACCCCTGAAGACACAACCACATTGCCCGAGTTTACGCTTATCGACCGTTCTCGAATTATTTTTGTTTGTCCGCATGCTGTTGCAGATTGTCGCCGTACAGGAGAATAAAATAAGATCTGCTGGTAGTGTGGCGGCACCTGTCGGAGCAGATATCAACCACTCCGCGAGCTTCGTCTTTGTTGGGCCTCCGAGATTACGCGCAACCCGTCGCGAAGCTCAAACCGTCGAGTGCGCTCATGAGAGCGCTGCGATCGCCGGCGATGTCAGGGTGTCTGTGAGTTGAGGGTGCAAGGCAGTGGTGAGGAGGAGGGTATAGATATAAATTCCGTAGCGGCCTTGGTACACAGTGCGTCGCTTAATTTCTGGTGCGAATGATTTGGGGATGCTCCTGCCTAAACGCTGACAAAACTTCAAAAAACCGTTTCAGGGTCCCTTAACTGTGTGCCTTTTTTTTTTAAATGAGTATGTTCGTGGGCTACACAAACATGACTAGTCTCAAGCATATTTTTTCATGAGGCACCCAATCTGGTCAACGTGTGTTAAAACATAATCGTAGAACAAAAGCTCTATATTTGGCATCCAGATTTCAGCCATTCTGGAGACCAGTATGTTTTGGTCGGATCCCCTTTCAAAGACCCGTACAGTCAACTGCCAATTTTTCGGACTCCCTAGGGACTGCGAAATCTTCCAAAAAAATCGGGCAGTCTGAAAAAGCAAATTTGTGCTTTCTTATTCCGCTCAAATCGCCACAGCCTCATCTGAAATAGCTTTAATGCCTCCCAGTACACTTATCAGGCATTTTGGCGGGCGCCCAAGCTCTCGTGAATACATTCAGTACCTGCCGTGAACCTAACTGCGTACCAAACACCAATTGCAAATTTATGTCTCGTGATGAGTGCCGTCGATAAGAGCAAAGCGCGGAAAAAATTATGGCTCTTTCGCATGGAGCACTTGGAAACGATGCCGCAGAACACGGGCTATGGTGGAAGAGCAGACAACTCGTCCTGCTTCCCCGATGTGCATGTGAACGATTCGCTAGTGTACGAAAATTTCCACCGACACAGAATTTGCTGCCACGTGAGGCCAATCGTTCATTGTGTGCAGCAAGTCATCTAAGCCAATGCAGCAACTGCAAGGAAAGTGTTTGTCAGGCCTACTACTTTCCTGACTGCACACGAGTGCGGTGATGGCAAGCTGATTTCGTTCACGAAGGCAATGTGCCTTTGCGGCGCACTTAGCGGTCTTGCACAAAGAGGCAGCATGAACGACAGCACGGCGTGTATGGGCTGTCGCCTGTTAAGAGCGTGCAGTATGCTCACAACTGCCCTAGGCCGCGTGCACTACCAAGCGGTTAGCTGAAGACGCTTATCATAAAGCGTTGTCAGCGGTCAAGTCATATTGCCGCATTTGCTGACTGCCGCCGTACGCGCCCGTGCATTTCCGGTGCTTATCCGTAAAGACATCGCTGCACTGCTCCGTGATAGTGGACCCCCTTCCGATTTTCGGTCTGCTTCACCCCATACCATGTAGGCATTGCGGCAAGGCTGACTTTCGGACTCTGCTACGGCCGCAAACGGATCAACTTACGAAAGCGCTGCTTCGAACCTACAAGAGGATAGATGCAGCAGAGGTGGAGGCTTCAATTATTGCCGTTTCGGACCTTCAATTTGGGAAAGTCTGGAAAATCTGATGCCAAAGAGTTTCAGCGTCTGAAGTTTCAGACGCTCTTATACATTGACGTCTATGGGGCTTGTGAAGGGGCCGCGAAAGCGTCCGAACTTTCAGGCATGACCATAAAATCGGGTGTCCGAAAAATCTGCAGTTGACTGTATATGAGATATGGAAAAGGCAGTCTTTGCAAATCGTAACATTAGCCAACATTTTGTTCAAACTAACCCCTCAACCACCCCTTCCTCGCTTTGACCTCCACTGTCTCGGCCCTCGTAGGAGACAATTTCGTGACTGCGGCCTACTAGCTGACGAGAGTAAGACCCTTGCTCTAGATTGTTTTTCTGGTAAATAAAATTGAATGAATGAATGAATGAAGTGGCAATACTGGTGAGATTTCCGTGAATCACTGCGTGAGGCACTCGAAGAGAAGAGTTGGTGCAAACACGCACCTCTGAGGCAACAGCCTGTCGTTGGCTAGACAGCCTGGCTTGTGGATGTCTGGGCAGTAGTTTCCGTATTTGGCCTGCACCGCGTAGGAGGCCAGGAGGACGGACGTCTCTGGTGGACAGTAGATCTCGTCGGTCAGGATGACGCTCTTGACTTGCAGGTAGAAGAGACGCTGCAAAGCGAATGGTGATGATCGAACAGGTGCCATTAACCTCGGAACAAGCACAGACAAAGAACACCAGTCGTACGCCAGTTGTGTGTTTTCAAAGCGAGTGTCCTCACCTGAGTGATTTCCTGGATAAGTTCCTCTGCAACGTCTTCTGGGTAGAATTTGGCACGGAATTTGAAGAGCAGCGGGTTTTCCTTCTTCACGTCTTGACTGAGCACCTGTGCAAGAATTGACAACAATGCTTTAAACAAAAAAATCAGGGTCCCTCGTTCTATAAAGAAAATGGGGGCAAGCGAAGCTTGGCATTTGCATGTCTCGTGCACTACCTTTCTTTCTATCACATTGCACAATGCTCCCTCTTACCCGTTTCCTCCCTCCATGCCGGGAATTGGACCTTCATCCATGTGCTTAGCAGTGCAACACTTCAGTTTCTACAGGCTACGACGACGGTCAGGCGTTCATAGCCAGACAACAATGAAATGTCGCAACGTGAAATTACAAGTGCCCTCAATAAATGATCTGACTGCCATATCAGAAATGGCTGATCGCAGACAAGCCCATGATCGAGAGAGCACCAATTACTGGAAAACTGCGCTTACAAACACGCATGTGACTGGAGCACCTTCGAGGGTCGCATTTCTGTATATCGCTGGTGCCAGGTTCTTCGCATACGCCGCCGCCACTGGAGTCAGTTACAAAAGCTTCGCTTAAAAAAAATTGTCAACTATCCCTAACTGGCCCAAAGTGCCTGAAGTATCACTATGGCTATGCGTATGCTGTGGCTTAGCGAAGGGGCTCAGTCACCAACTTGCCCAACTATCAACTTTACTGGCTCAGAATAATCTGGCCATCCAAGATTCCCCGAAATTCACCAAAAAATCTCAGCACAAAAGCTTTGCTGCGTTTTTCCGTGCTTGGAGTACAGATATCAATGACTGCAGTCGAACCCACAACCATAAGGCTAGGACTTTTTGTGAAACAAATGGGTGATAAGCAGCAGGCATGAGGCACGCCAACAGCCACTCTTTACCAGGCAAAACTAACTTAGTGTGATGACCACAGATAATGTTCCATCACATCTAAACTAACTCTGCAAGGTTACCCTTGGACTTTGGAGCCAGAATGGAGGCTGTGGTTACCTTTTTGTTCAGCTTGAGCCATGTGATGTAGCCCTTGTTGTCTGTGTACTGAAGGCCAAAAAACCAAATCTCTCGAAGGCCTATTGTCTTCACCACCTGCAAAACAAAGAAAAGAAAGCTCTGGTTGAAGTCTCGGCCGCAGCTCCACGAGCCAACTTGCAATAAGGTCGAAGTCTGGGTCAGCTCGTACATGATGCTGAGGCAAAAACCAGTCAAAAAGACGCCGAACAAGGGATCACTTCTATCCCTTGTCCGGCATCTTTTTGACTGGATTTTGCCTCAGAGCCAACTTGAAACAGCCCAACGACGAATGTTCAAATGCTGTTCAAAAATAGCATACAGCTAACATCTTTATATCTTGTAATGCTAAGTTCGAATGACTTGGCACAGCGCCATCAGATGTAGACTAGTTTTCAAAGTGTTCAACAGCACGCACTGGCAACAAAAACAACAAAACTAATCTTTGAGGATAGCTTTGTATCACATCGTTGAGTTTGCTACGACATCCAAATTGACATCCTCTGAGGAGCTGGCAATAATTCCGAATTTCACACCCAGCTTATGTTGCCAACTGATAAAAATTGGCGCGACCATGTAACCACGTAAAATGCATCACGTAACCAGTCATGCAAGCATCCTTCGCGTCATGCCAAGCCTTCATCAGGACAAGGCCCACATAATTGCAATTCCAGGACCACAACATGCTGAAATTACTAGGAAATCAACATCGACACCTCCAAAACTGTATGACCACGATATTAGAGTGATGCACGTACGCAGCAATCTGAACTGCACCTGATCACAGGGGCAGCGCCAGGATTTTTTTACAAGAGAGTTCTTTCGGGGGAGCAGAGAGGTGGAGAACTTATGCGTTGTTTTAAATATATTTTCTGTGATGGGGGAAAAGGGGTGGCAGGTGGAAATTTTGGGGGGGCTGCTACCCCCCTTACCACCATTGGTGCCGCCGCTGCCTAATAAGCTACACAACAGAAACATGGACTTCAGACATGCTCAAGATTTCAGACAATGAAACATTCTCATCAAGAGCACATTTATGGCCATGAATAAACGTAAACATTCCTGTTCTACAAGCTCAAACCACAATGGGATAACGAGGCGTGCCATAGTGGAGGACTTCAGATTAGTGCTGAACAGCTGAGGTTCTTTAATGCGCGCCTAACTCTAAGTACAGGGGTGTTCTTGGCATTTCGCCCCTATCGAAGTGTAGGTGCCATGGCCAGGAATCAAACCCGCACCCTCAAGCTCAGCAACATACTTTTTGGCCACGGACGCTCCTACTGGAACACAAGTGGAGGCAACTTTTAAACCTTTGAGGGTTTTCGCCGTACATGCACGGCATTGCCTGTGTTTAAAACGCGCGCCTTTTTCGATCATTTCTCTTACTTGGAATGTGCTGCCATGCTTTGGGAATATGCGGAATTGTTTTCATGGGCCGATGTCTCTCCGTTGGTTTTTTTCTTTTTGATTTCGAAAGCAGCACGGTAGCTTTCACTTGCGCATCAGAACTCACATACGCCATGTGGCTGGTTTCAGTTTCATCCTTCGGGTGGTTATCGCTTCCTGCACCCACAAAGCTGATGGCTGTCTGGTTTCTAATCTCAAAAGGTGACAGCTTGTGACTCTCGTTTATTGCTCCCCGGGGCACGATTACATCCGTTTTCGTGCAGCACTAAATTACACAAACGGCGCCGCAGTGGTTGAGTTTCCCGTTTTGGGGAGCATGAATATTTTTTACCGGAAAAGTACTCTGGTGCACGTATTTCTGTATGTGTGAGCTATGTTTAATACAATGCATAAATTTTATTTATAAAAAATCTTATTAAGTGTCTTTTTTAGGAATTTTGCTTGATGTTACTACGAATAAACCATGTGTATTTAACAACAAAAATAATTTTTTGTCACTTTACGGTCATGTAAAAAAATTTTAGACAATTTTTTCTTAAATAGAATCGTCTGAAGAATTTATTTCAGCAATAAAAAAATTACACATTTTTGGACTGCATTTCCCGAAAAAGCCTTAGATGCCTCATCAAACTCGAAAATTTACCATCTGCGTCGGCGTCCCGTGTCGGAAACACAAGTGATGCAAAAGATCATGAGATGATGTCACCAAATGACTTGACAGATCGCCACAATTTGTGATGTCATTATGACATGACATCACGTGACGTAATGTCAATTGATATCATCACATCAGACATCATAGCTTGGTCAAAGGTGGGGTGATCACGGAAGCAATGCAAAACCAGGTGAGGTGCCTCCAATTCTGGAGGCAGTGTAAAACTCCATTAAGTGCAGAAAGCTTTCGGAGGGTGGGGGGACAACATCAATACATCGACTAAGAAGAAAAAGAAGGTGGCTTTCGCCTTCAAGTCTTCTTAGGTGAATGCGTAAGAAACCGTGCGAGTTTTTTACCTTTCTCTTCATAACCTTGCCTTTGTTTTTTGTTTTTCAATGTGGTGCCAATTTCTAGGTCAGCTGTAGAGAGTGTCATAATCCAATCAGTACTTTCAATGTTCATGTTTTAAATGTATATGAATTTCTATGTATACACAATGAGAAAACGGTATGTCAGTCTGCACCTCTGTACAAAAGACATTGCCATATAGAAATAAGTTAACAGAATAAGTTTTCTTGAAAGGGCTGTTAGAAATTTGGGCCCCACACTCCAAAGGCAAGTGTCTTAATCCCTGGGCTACACTCTCAGTAGGTACACACCCGTGTTTTCAAAATGTGAATAGCCCATTCAGCGGCACGTCAACTATGGAGGTGCATCACGCACCGTGTGTTCCTTCAGATGGCTTGAAACGCGGTGTGCATATTTGTGCAGGCTTCGCAGGTGGACAACTAGAGGTCATTTAACTTCATTGTGCTGCGTACTGCTGCAGAGGATCACTTTGCTGGAGACACTATTATGTTCGACGATCGTTCCCATTCCTTCATTTTCTTTCTTGTAATGTTGAGTGCCTTGGAATTATGCTATGCGAATTTGACGCATTTGCAGACAGTGCATCATAGTTCGCGCCTGAGGGGGTTATATCTGAACCATGTGAATGTGTTGTACCTGCAGTGCAACACAAATGCAAAAGAACACTTTCTACGAAGGCTACTTTGAATCTTATGGTAGTAGGATAAAAACCCTTTGTAGGGCAAAATGTGAAGCCAATATTTGTGAAGGGCAAATGTGAAGCCAAGGACTGTACACATCAGGAAAATTCCAATTTCGCAAAAATCTTATGCCATACGGCCGTTCCCGTGGTCACAAGATGCAGGTCTCATGCGGCCGTTCAAGATGCTGACGAGCGCTAGACAGAAGACTCCATCCCAATGTTGCCCAATAACAGTATTTGAGGGAAGGATACAATGTACAATAAAATTATGCTTATGCATCACTTCGACAACTTCCAAAGGAGATTTGGCGTGCATTTCTGTTTCTTGTGGCATTCGGCAGAACATTACACACAGCGAGTCTTGCCCTGTTTCATGCAGTATCGGTTGCAATAAACGCTTGTAGATGCACATGAAGCAGTGTTCCGTCGAGCAGAAAGCTTCGTTCCATCGTAAGAAAACTTCAAGGAGCTGGTAGCATTCCCACTGAAGCCATTCCCCCTCTTTCAAACCTTGCTCTAAATCTTTCATAGTGAAATTCACTCAATCGATCTTTTTTTCTGAAAAATGTGTTGCTTTAATCACATTCTTAAAATCAATGTGACAACATTTAACCTGAAAGAAGATTTCAAAACAATGAGCAAACCATCAATACAACAGATAAATTGCCTGTTTTGTCAACACGTCCTGCCTGAACAGCATTTATCAACAAAGACTCAAGTTTTTATGCAAATCTAAGTTCCTAGTTTACTGACTTACTTTGTATTGATCTGAAAATTCAACAGACACTTTTGTTAATGCAATTATTACTGCTGCTGTTTTGTGTTTTCTGCTGTGTTAGGATTTCGTACATATTCTATTATCGGACCTTCAACTGGCCTCTGGCTACAGGTCCAACAAGTGTTTTGTTATCTGTGTATATGATATGAAATAAACATTTCATCTGAAAAAAATCAAACCACTGGTCCAAACAATGCCACATCATCTCACCTGATCAAAGAGCTGCTTGCCCGTGGTGCTCGCCTGGATCGCGAACTCTAGTTCCGCGTCCATCGTGGTCACCCGCACATTTACCTGAAAAATAAAAAAATACGCTTCTGGTGTAAAAATGGAAGAGAGAAGCCATCTTTCATTCATCTTCCAAAAACAGGTGCAGCTTCACGGCACAAAAAAGCTTGCGGAAGCGCAGGTCAAGGATGCGCTCAGCTGTCACGTGTACAGCTGCTTCTCGTCGAGGAAACAGCTGCATGGCCGTGGCGCTTGTGACCTAGGTTGAATATACTCTCGAAAATTGAACTGAAGTTTTCACAGGCCAAAACTACGATCACAAATGATACGATCACAAGGCCTACACTTTGTAGAAACAGGCGGGAAGGGGGGGAATCTAGATTAATTTTGGACACCTGAGGTCCATCAACATGCACCTAAATGCAAGTACACTGCTATTAACCCCTGAAGCGTTCTGGACGAGTAGCTCGTCCACTTGACAAAACTTTTCGTCATGAGAACGATTAAAAGTAAAGTGTGGTATCGGGCTAGTTGGTATTCTATTATTAAACTGCTCAGCGCAAAAAGACACAGCACACATAGAATTGACAAGGACCAGCACAGTCTTTCGCGCTGAGCAGTCTAATGATTAAAAGTGTCACATTGATAGCATTCTCAAAACGCTGAAAATTTAAACACACTTGTTCTTGTTTTGTTTCTACTGTTAATCATTAGTAGGTACCCGGCTTTGAGCCTATTTTTTTAAACAGCAAGAACTTGTTTTTTAGAAGAGAGATATTCAATACCAACTTCTTAATCATTTTAAGGAGAAAATGTCTTGAAGTACCAAAACGGTTAAGGGGTTAACGCATTTCGTCCCCATCGAAATGCAGCTGCCATGGCCCGAAATTGAACCCGCTACCTCAAGCTCAGCAGCACTACACCACAGATCACCACCAGGTGGGCAGTACCCGAAACCAAGATCCACGAGAATGCATACAAATGTGGATTAAAAGCAGACATTTCCTTCCGCCACGGTGTACACAATCAGGTGGGAAAGTTTTTTTTTTTTTTTTGCCATTTACATTCAGCTAATGCCTGGAAAGAAACCATGGCCATTGTCCAGCTGTCAGGTTAAAGCATCTTTAACAATTGGGTTGATGGCAAGTTCGTTTACTACGCTAAAAGGTATAGTAGCACAAAGAACAACACAGGTACAAAAAGCGGCAAGGGCTGGAGCATCTGCTTGCTCACGTTGTTTGTGCTTTATTATCTTTAAAGGGACTGACAACTGCCCAGAACATGTGATTAGATCCTGGTAGAAATTAGTAGTCCGTGAAATATAGTGACAGATTCCAGCATTTTTTTCGCGTTGCGAGTAGGATTTATGTTTTTAAATTGTGTTTAAAAGTAACAAAAACCGGTATGTCGCACAGCCTAGCGGAAGAGCCTTGAAGCTGGATTATGAAGTCGATCACTTTGCTGTACAGTAGTCGCGTTGTCTGATGCTATCATGCGCACCATAATTAGTCCTGAAAATTGGAGTATGTATATTTATTATCTATCTCCACTCTATTCTGTGCTGCTTACAAGGTAAAAGGAGTTCCACAGTGAGAAGCAGCGCTGCCTTTGCGGCAGCCAGTGGAACACGTCGAGCTGCGGCGCATGCGCACGGAGAGCACGCTTGTGCAGTAAACCTCCGCGCTCGAACACAAACTGGTCTCGCATTCACTGTTTGCAACATATGTGTTTTCACGTGCGTATACAACTTCATATGCACAGCAGACACAAAAATTCTAATTACAAATGTTTCACGGTAGTTTTCAACGTGACCATTCAATAGTGATCAGTCACTGACCGGTAAGCTTTCCATTGCGCTAAAGAAAATAGGTACCATGAAAATTGGTTATCGGTCAGATGCCACTACGTCAATTTCGCTCAATTTCCCTGCACCGTGCAGAATAGTTTGTCACGTGACAGGACCAGAGGATAACTTGCAGAAGCACCGAATACAAGACCGAAAGGCTGTTCACGCTACATGCCACCACAAGTAAAAACGTTTACAGCAAGTACTGAGCATTGTATTCAAAGTGACAGCACTCGACTCTTGACGAGTACCGCTACTGACGCACTTGTCAAAAGAAAACTATTCAAGGCCACTCCACCAAGTCATTCACACACTCCATATAGTTATCTGTCTGGTGGACGAAACAAACTGTGTGAGGTGAAAAAAACTCATAAAATACAAGAAACGTCTCAGCATTTAAGAAATATACGTAATACGCCAGGAATACAAATGCTGAGATCCTGCAGCCAGAAAGTTAAAAACAAAACTAGCTGTTGTCTTTGCAGGCCTTACAGCTTAAAAAATTGATTCTGTGATAGTGACGGGCAGGATTCTGACTCACCGGCTTCGGCATTTTGCTTTAGTTGCCTGCTGTCCAGTGGCAGAAAAAAAAGGGTAATTTCTGAAACGAGAGAGAAAAGGTTGCCGCACGTGAGCTCGAAATCCAGTAATCTCGCGTTCAAGCAAACACACCGCAAGCACACATACACCTGCGCCTTGAATCGGGCGTCATTCATGAAACAGCAAAGTTCAAGGGCCACTGACTTTGCGAGTGAACATCACATTACCAGTAAGCGTAGATAGGCACGCAATAACGGGACATTTGTGCAGTGGCAATGACAAGAAAGACTAACAAGTGAAAAACAAGCGCGCCCAGTTCTGCAGTGATCATGGGTTTCGCGTAAAGCTGCGTTTCACAATATGAACGACGATAAAAAAAGGGGCGGTGAGCTTTGTCGTCTTTGCAGATCGCGCACGAGCAAGCAGTCATTGCCCAGCAAAGGAGGAAAACCCCTCCTGTGCGGCGCCGCACCAGATGCAAGCACTCGGCGAATATGCAAACAGCAGGAGCAGCACAATAGACGCATCTTTCGATAGAGGTTAGGCACCGCCGTAAAGCATCGCCGTCGTTCAAACAAGCCCTTTCAAACCCGAACATCTCAAGTAGTTTATCCTCTTTATTACAACCGTTCTGGTTTACACCGGTTCAATCTCGCAAACACGCCGCGACTTCGCACAGGGGGAAAAAGAACTCGCCGGAATTGGAATATCCTGTCGACTGCGCCAGCGCTCTTCCTTTAGCTTTGTATTTTATTAAAAGCTTTGATTCGACATGACCTTGACCAAGCAAAGGCGCGTTTCGTAAACGAGGATAAAAGGCACGAACGTTCGATTTAAAGCGAACCCCGTAACAAGTTTCTGTGCTTAGAAGCACTGCGCACAGTCCCAACGACGTGACGGCACCTGCAACGGGGTGACACCGCTCAACAAGTTGCGGCGCCCGGCACCATTACGTCATTCGCGCCTAAAAACCACCGCGTCTCGTTCGACGCAGTCTACGGCCGTTGCCAACCGGCACCCCAAACAAGCCGGCAGTTTGGGTCGCGACACGAACCACACTATCGACGCTTGACGCAAAACCCGTCTCATTTCACGCGGTTATGCGAGACTAGACCGAGGGCTACCACTAACAAAGCGCGTGCCTTTCCCAGCGGCACCAGTAGCAGCCGCAGCTTCACTGTAACGAATTAAGAGCCGAGTACGGTGAAACTATTCGCGAGGCAACTGCGAACAGAAATCTTGTCACTAAGCCAAGCAAAGGGACATGTCGAACGAAGCGCAATAACAAGCAGCGAAGACAAAAAAACTACGGGGTCGCTTAACGGCTGGTTAGAAGCAACCGGTTTTTTGTATACGCGCTGACGAGGCTAGCGCCGGGGGAATGCCGCATCTCTCTCCAATTTATGCGGAAATTACGCGCTGGCAGCCGCTAGAGTCGACGCGAAACTCGGGCCGACGTTTCGGAGAGGTTTGGGACACCAGAAAGAACGAAACGGGATTGAGTTTTCGAGAAATAAACCACCCGGAAACGGGGCATCGGTTGCGAACACGTCATGTCGCCGTAAAAACTTCGCCCCGAGCGGTTCTACAGCGGCGCGCGCCGGTGTTGGTACACTTCACTCGCGTACGAGTCCGCTAGCTACGTCGGTGGAACAGGTGAGCTGCCACATTTCGAGGCTCGAGCCCTCCCCTGAGGCCCCGCAAGCAAAGAAACTAACCAAACAGTCACTTACCGACGAAGAAAAAAAAGAACGTATTCCCACAGCCGCCGTGTATCACCCTCCGCAGATCGCGGTGACAACTTCGTACAAAATGGCCGTCCGCAGGGTGTGGCAAACGCGCATGCGTGTGGCAACTCCCACTTTCCGCTTTGGCGGACCGCCGCGACGCGGCGCGGCGGCTGCACCGCGCGCGTCACTGCGCACGCGCGGCGCGCCGTTTATGAAACCGCGCCGGCGCGTCACGAGCGCAATGTTTGACTTTCCTCCCCTTTTTTCCGCTACGTATACGAAAGGAATGCTGAACAAAACAAAGAAAAGAGCGCAACTTATCGCTACTTTCACGCCACCTGAAACTGTGACTCCCGGCGCGCTCATAGGTAATAAGTGCTAAAGTAGTGTCACCGCACCGCGGTGATGATGCCAACGTGCGGAATGAAGTGACGTAAACCATGACGTAAGTGATGCGCTGTCAATAAGCGGCAAAAGTCACGTGCCGTGGTGTTGGGATCTTAAAACCGTAGGACAGGCGCGTTTGAGTTTGTTGCAGTGTACTCATTCGGCAAAATTCGGTAGCTAACGTACGAAGTTCGACCGGATGGTCGACCGAATGTGCAAATGCAAGTTTGCCTTTTTAATTAACCTTTTTTCATTCCAAGCATGTGCCGCTTACATTTCTTCCCACTGCTCACTCTCGAAGAATTGTCATAACCTCCGGGACTGCAACGACGGTCTGATACTGAACACCAGGTCGTGGGTTCGATTGCCGGCTGCGGCGTTCCAATTGAAGCACTAGCGAAGCCGAAAGTGTTAGTCCTACCCTCTCCCCTGCGGCCTTTTCTTTATTACCGCACATTTAACAGCGCATGCGAACGAACTGGACTGACAGAAAGCTTTAAATGCATACACACTACGAACACGCCCAAGTACTAATACTGCTAAATCAGTTCAGAGCCTGGCTGTGCTGCTACAAGCCTGTAATCAATTCATCTTTCGTCTAGCTTTCGTATCGATTTCACATCACAACCACTGGGCTTTGCCGCACACCGTCATTAATGTTTCAGTTATAAGTGGCAGGTTCGTCGTTGTATCTTGATGAAATAATTATATAGCGCGATTGGGCCCACTCATACAAGAACACACCCACATATGCAATCACTCAAAACACTCACAAAGGGTATAAACGGCACTGTGTCCTTTGTTAGGCACTTTATGTTAACTTTAATTGAAGTGTTATCTGTGGAATGTGTGCGTAAGAAAGGGAGAAGACAGCAGATCGAATTGGCCAGTGAGCAAACATGCATAGCCGACGTCCTAATTGATATTAAGAGGAAAAAATGAACCTGCACAGGCCACGTAATGCGTAGCACAGATAACCGGTGGTCAGAGCGACGGAATGGATACCAAGAGAGTTCGCAGGGATAAAATGAAATCGGCTTGCACCAGACAGGGCAAACTGTAGATCACTAGGGAGATGTCTTCGTCCCTGGACATACACATATGCTGGTGATGATAAGGTGGACGTTATACACAATAGAAAATCACAGGAACTTGCAACGGTATTTTTACGGTATGTGGGAAAAAAAATACGTCTATTCTTTTATGTCATGCAAACCGCGATATGCAACCGGAGACGGACGTGAATCAAGCACCAAATACGAACGACGACCACCTAACCGAAACGTCGGAGGCCAAGCTCGCCCTCGAGGAACTGGAAGACCAGCGACAACTCGTCATCAAGGCCAAGAGGGCAGTCGAAGAGTCGAAGCAGGGGCGTAGCCAGAATTTTTTTTTTTTTTTGAGGGGGGGGGGTTCAACCATACTTTATGTATGTTCGTACGTGCGCTTGTATGTGTGCGTGCCTATATACGCAAGCAAAATTGAAAAAATTTCGGGGGGAGTTTGAACCCCCCCCCCCCTTGGCTACGCCCCTGACGCGAAGCCAGAGGAATCCTGGACTAGGGAGCCCTCCCACCTTAGGGTGACACCGAGCATCGCTCGGAGCACTGTTTCGCAAATAAACGTTTATTTCTCTTTCTCTCTCTCTCTTTCTCTCTCTCTCTCTATTCTTTTATCCGATAAGGAAACGCGACTTACAAACTGCTCCTATCGCAGCTTTTCTTCTAAATTCCTGCAGGCCGTTCACTCTTTCCTATGCTTCGCAGTTCATCCGCATACCTCCTATAGACCTTATGCAAAATTGCTGCCATCTGTCGGAGGTTTGACGAACCTACCGATTCGGCGCCATGTTGGAGGCTTGTGTCCGATTCGTATTGCTGTCGCTGCTGTAACTTCTTGCTTGTATCTGCTTTGATAGTAGGCAATCGGGGTATAAAAACTGTGTATTGGACTGTGTATTGGACTGTATACACGTTACCGGCATTTCCTACTTATTACGTTGACAGTTATTACGTGTAAAGAACTGCCTCACAACGAGAAGAATGTACAAGTTTGTCAGCGAGTCGCATGTAAGCCTGTCGCCGTTGAGAATGAAGCTTTGCGCTAGGTTATAAATTTTGTCTGCCTTTTTTGAATGTAGTGACTAAAGCGTTGTTAGCTATCTGAGCACATGCTTACAGCGTAGGATGGTTGGGAGGAGGCTTCAGCGCGTGACACGGCTATAGGCACAGCGATGACGGTAAGAAAGTGCTGTTGACCCATTTCGAAGCGTATTTCATAAGGGATAGCCTATGTCGACCTGATGTGTTCTGCATTTAATTTGAAAT
Source organism: Rhipicephalus sanguineus (assembly GCF_013339695.2). Lineage (NCBI taxonomy): Eukaryota > Metazoa > Arthropoda > Arachnida > Ixodida > Ixodidae > Rhipicephalus > Rhipicephalus sanguineus. The sequence goes on along the minus strand of NC_051181.1, from coordinate 129,374,825 downwards.
AAAACGTTGTCCTCTTTTTATTTTTGCAATAAAAATATTTCGCTGCTGTAGTCGCCGACGTATGTTACGTATAGAATTACTGCACGATTAAAATGTAAAAAATTTGGGAGAAACTGATATGAGCTCTTCTTAGGGCAGAAGTTAAAAAAAATAGTAAGGGGCGGTCAGGAAATCCGGGCTGCCATCTGAATTTGGCAGTGAGAGCACATGAAATGCTTGAAAAATACGCATAGTGTAGCAATACGCGCGCGAGGCATTCGAAAACAAACTACAAACAACGCGCTCCAGTACACACGGTCCGTTCGCTGAGAATCAATGACGCGCACGAGCTACTTGTCTAACATGTAGTTGTTATCGCAATGTAATAAACAAAGTAATATCGGCAGCAGCGCAGCCATGCGCGAGTAGCCGCGATGCAGCTTTGAAGCTTGCACACGAAGCGGGTTTGTCTGGGCCTACAAGCACACGGTGCAAAATCTGTCTCGTTCCGGCATGACACAAAAGAGTGTTCTCTGATGAGTGCCGATGCTGTCACATACCGCATGTATTAAGAACGGTGGACGTAAACGCGGCGTTAGTCGTTAGCAGTAGCCAGAGCAATAGAACGATCTGCCGCTTCTCGTCGGCCGCCAGGAAATCTAATAATGTTGAGGCTAGTTTCCTGCAAACCTTTTAGGGGCGAAGCTCCTTAAAGGGACCGACAACTGCCCAGAATATGAAATGAGTTGACTCCACTGATGTAAAGATTGTCCGTTGCACTGACTCAAACCAACCCTGTTTTTTTCGTGAGAGATGGATTTATATTTTTAATTCTTAGTTGAAAGTCCTGAAAAATGACTTGTGGCGCCTCTGGCGGCAAGAACATGGACGATCCGATGAAGACGACCACGTGACCGTTTATTGTTGTACGCGGTCGACGATTTCTTTGTTAGTATTGAAATATTGTTCGTTTCTTTATATATTAAAAGGTATTAGTCCATAATAATGTACATATAGGCCTGCGTTAGTAGTATGCATTAAAGTGGCGCTGCCTTCGCGTGACGTAATGATCCCATGCTCGTCAGCGCGTCTTGAGCAACTTTTCAGCGTGCTCATGCAACCGTGCACGCAGTTACCAGATCGCTAAGATTTTGAAGCGACATAGTTTTGCTGCCTACACTTCGTCTCAGAAATGACGCGCGCTGCTACTCGGTGCGGCCGTGCATACGCACAGTTACGTTTTCGATTACTTGGCTTGGCTCGTGTATCGAAAGAGTAACGACGCCGGGACAAGCCATCCATGACACAGGCGCAGGCAACCTTGGGCGCAGGCGCACACAACGCTGTACAAATACCGGGAAGGTGTATAAAGCCACACATCTCATTGTGACAGCTTGCTATTTTCAAAAATGGTTGGAAAGCTCAAAATAAAGGTGATTAAGCATAGTTACAGTAACTCCTGCGAAAGCAGAACAACGACAGCTTTCACAAGGGCTAGCGGCATCGCTATCAATTCTCAGCGTTGCTGGAGCAAGCCTCCATGCGTGTTTGGAGCCTTTCAGATCGAAAAATACCGCTTCTAAAATAACTACGTGCTTTTCGGATAAACGCTACGAAGGGTGAGCTTCCTGTCGCGCCGTAAAAAACTGGGTCGAGAAAAATCAGTTGTCGGTCCCTTTAAGGCGGCACCCGTTCGTCCCTTGTAGTTGTCGTAGTCGTAGTGCGTAACCAGTCGTAACGCTAGTACCAGATCTTGACCTCCAAGGTGGTGCCGGTGGGAGATTTTTCCTGTGCGTTGTTGAACAATAAAAAATTCGCAGCGTGCGCGTTAACTAAAAGCCGAATTCTTCGGTCTCTCATTCCCCATTAGCAGCCATTGGCATGTTCCAGTAGGAAACGTTAGTAGAAGTAGAAGTGTAAGTGTTAGCTAAAAGCCGACTTCTTCTGTCTCTCATTCCCATTAGCAGCCATTGTTTACCTCCAAGGTAGTGCCTGGTGAGATTTCTCCTGTGCGTGATTGTACAATAAAAATTTTGTTCAAAACGCCGTTGATTGATGAAATAAACCAACGAAAGACGCCAGATGTTTTCTAAAAGCAAAACGAAAGAACGCCAGATGTTTCTAAAGCAAAACGAAAAGACGCCAGCTGCTTAACGAAAGACGCCAGATGTTTTCTAAAGCAATGGTTTTCTAAACAATGAAAATTCACAGCGTACATGTAAAATTAAAGTGAGCTGCAAGTCGTCATAACTCATCGAACCTTTAGTATAAACGCGCCCGATCTCACGTCGGTGATGATGTACTGGGCAGAATTCACGGAAGATTCACGGTTTACCGATGAACCTCCGCAGCTTCGCCCACTCATCATCATTCACTCCGTGGATATGCTGTGATTTTTTTTCAGCATCCCAATTGCCTAGCATGAATAGGAAATTGGGATGCTGAAAAAAGCTTTGCTTATCCCCACAGAGGCCATGCGCCTCCCTCTTTTTCAATAAAGGACTTTCCGTCCATCCATCCCAATTTCCTCAATCTGAGCAACACGGCGCACGAAAATATGCCGGCATTGCCGCTCCTATCAGCCGCCACACGTTGATACGTATGCTCCGTGTGTGCATACGCGTATGCGGAGCGCGCTTAGCCTTCAACATGGCGGAAGTGCGCACGGCGGCCGCTAGATGGCAGCTGATTTTGCATAAGGTCTATAGACGACACTTCACTTTAAAAGGCACACGGATGGCTCTAAAACAAATATACATCTTCTATAGTCTGTCTACGGAGTGTCTCAATCCATCATCGCGAGGTGAGTCAACGGGGGTTGTTGCACATGGAAAAGCGGCGCGGTGCATGCAGTGTTCATTGTTTTGTGCTGGCGAAGTGTTAGCGATGATTGGCAGGTGTTGCCCGTCGCGGTTCGCCGCTGCGTTCTTCGCGGCTTTCGCTTGGCGCGCACTTACAGCGGAGGGATCGAGGCACGCATGAATACGTCACGGTGACGTATATGCACCGTCTAAACGCTCGCCTCCGAAAGAACGCCGTCTGTTTCGACTTCAGACGCGGGGCGATTGTCCCGACGAATGGAGGCCACTGAAAAGGCGTTCCGATTATGATGATGCTGGTGATGATGAGAAGGAGGATGACGAAGGTTGGCATCGCTTCTTAAATGCGGCGGCGACAAGTAGCTACCTGCTGTCCTTGTTGTAATCAGGTGTTACTTTATCTACGGCTGTTTAGCAAATAAATTAGAAAATACAGTTTCACATGTTCAATTTTTTTATGCTTTTTTACGTAAGCGTCCTTCGCATGCGTCGGAACGAAGACCACTTCCGTATTTTTTAGGGCCATTCATGCTTTTTCCTAGTAAACCAGGCACTGTTTATACTTTACGCTCATTTTCGCCGTTAAATTACGGAAATTTTTATTGTGATAAAATGCTAGACTCGGGAGGCTGCCCACCCGAAGGCGAAAAGCAGCGACCTTGTCAGATCCGATTGGCTCAGACGTCTGCAACGTACGGCCTCGTTGATTGGCTCAAATAGCCGCCATTCCAAATTTCGACGACATGGCTGAATTCGACGCCGCAGGGACGTGAAGCGTTGATTGCGTCGAAGATATAACCACTGCCCCACTGAGTTTCATGTGGATTGATTGAAAAGGATCACACACATTTCGGCCGGGATAATAACAGCGTGAACGTCGCGCATCGAACAGTGTACACTCGATCGTACACCGCGGGCAACACCGCGCGAAAAAAAAAAATGAAAAGGAAAGAAAGAAAACAAGAAGAAAACGTTTGAAATACGCGTTCCATGCGGTTGATATATAATTGGAGCCAATCCATCAACGCTATTTTCCAGGCCAGCCCACGAATTTCAGCTGGGAATCTATACGCTTCTGTGTACGCAAAATTGAAAACATTTTGCGAACGCTGCAGCTATTTATAGCAGGCGAACGTTCTCATAACCGAGCACAGTCGTGACATCTTCACATAGCAACATATTGCTAGCGCTTTACCTAACGACGCACTGAAGCTGTAAAGTGTTGCTTACTGTGCAGGATAACAATATCAGTGGAAGAAGAAAGGAAACCATGTATTCGCAGTGTGAGCTGGCTGTAACAAGCGCTCAGGTCAACGAACGATGTACATGCGATTACATTTACGTCGGGCTTCATTCTTGTGTATTTGAAAACTATCGTGACCTTCAATTTTTTTCGTTTCAACTAGGGGGGTTTAACCATACTTTATGTATGTTCGTGCGTGCGTTTGTATGTGCACGTTTATGTAAACACTTGCAAAATTGGAAAATTTCTACGGGGGCCTTCAACCCCCCCCCCCCCCCCCCGTGGCTACCGTCACTGTACTACGTCACTCTTCAATATAAGCAGTGCTACAGCTAATTAACTTGTCAATTGGTAGATAACATAACTTTCTCTCAGTAATTGTGCCGTATATGTATAACGGCGTGTACAGCTAGATAATTGCTCATTGCCCCATACCTATATATATATATATATATATATATATATATATATATATATATATATATATATATATATATATATATATATATATATATATATATATATATATATATATATATATCTCTTCTGAAGCAATCCAAAGATCGTCCGTGACTAATTGCTTTTATTGGCCCTGCAATCTGCCGTTACTGTCATTTTGAAATGCCGTATTAGGGATAGCAAACGCACGACTTTTTGTTTAGAAGCGATTGAAAAACCGGACATGACGTCATGAAGCAGGTGGACACAGTGGACGCCCTTCGGATGACGCACGATCTGTACTTCGCAATGCCTCCGCTGAGCTGTTTGCTTGTGACAGTGTTTTGTCAACGCCTAATTGTACACTATACTGAAAGGTACAACACTACGCAGAAAAGACCATGCGCATTCACAGAAATACCGGCGTTGCGGTGACAGGCAAACCACGACGGTAACCTAAATGGCCCTTTGAATTGGCGTAGCGGGGGTGGGGGGGGGGGGGGGGGGGGGGGAGGATAAAATTTTGCACGCACCCATACAAACACACGCACGAACATTGTTTAGTCCCCCCCCCCTATTTCATCACCTCAACCTTCGACACTTCGTAGATACCTGCTTGACGCAGCAGACAGAATGGATAGAATGACAAGCAGGAAAAATACTACGTTATAGCGGTAAATGTTAACAAGCTTGTTTACATACCACTGGTGTTTACTAGCACTTCAAGTCGATATATCCATGCAGACATGGCAGTGTAATAATAATTCTGAAATACCTATTTCGCTCTTTTCGCTATAGTTCTGACAGCGTAGTAGGGATGATACAAGGGCAGCGCTATGCCCGCTGACGCAATGTTAACTTGGGCAAATTATACGAAGTTCTCAATTAACCGCGATAATTAAAAGCTTATACACAGCAATAGTTTATCGGGAGGGCGTTGATATGGCCCGGATCAGCTCCGGCTGATTGCGTCATGACGTATTAGATCTACGCAACCAAGACCACCAGGCTAGAAATCAGGTGCATCATTATTTATCGCGCTGAATCGATCGGGAGTTGGCTCGTTACTACGTGGCGTATTGAAACACACTTCGGTTGCCTTTAATTGTATACAGGCTAGCGTGTGGACGAGACTGGCCATAGTGCACCTCGATATCTCATACTCTGGCGATCGACCTTTCGGTGAACTAATTGGCTTATCGCATCTTCCTGCCCAGAAATCTCCCGGCTGCAGATAACGCCTTCGCCATATTGCCTCGATGATTCAGGCAATTACCGTACACATGAAAATAGAAAAAAAAAATTAATTTCGTACAGCGCGCGGACACAGCCAGCGTTTTATAAGTATTCGAGCATGCACATATGCCGTAACAAAATGAATGAATAAATGAAGGATTTATTTATTTATTTATTTATTTATTTATTTATTTATTTATTTATTTATTTATTTATTTATTTATTTATTTATTTATTTGTGGCATTTACACATGAACTCAAACGCCCTAAAAAAAGGTTGAATGAGAGGAGAATTAGAATAACGAGATTTTATAACGACTGCTCACAATACATGAAAATTAAGATCGCGTTGTAACGAAATCGCCTAATGCATTCGAAAGCTCCGTTTATTTCAACTCCTCAGCAGATGGTGTTGCAGTAGTGGGAGCTTAAGGTCGGAAATTGTAGTGAAACTATGTTGCTTAGTCACAGATTTCGATTTCTGCACAAGTAATGTACACCAGCTCGAGTAATGCATCTCGAAAAGTGTAATTATTCCATTTGCCATGTATAACCACGAATGTCCCTTCTTTTACATTTCCTCTTAAGGTGAAAAAAAAAAAAAACAGCGACCGTGAAAATTCTGAATGGTGAAACTTGTACGTTGCCAGGGAAGTCTTCGTCTCATTAGCGTATACTACACCATGTTATACTATACTATACTATACTATACTATACTATACTATACTATACTATACCATACCATACCATACCATACCATACCATACCATACCATACCATACCATACCATACCATACCATACCATACCATACCATACCATACCATACTGCACTCTATTAGAATATTCTCTAATATACTTACTATGTCGCTAAGCTAAACTCCTTCCTGGTGGCATGTCAAAAAGCTCAAATCTTTCGCACACGCGAGGATGGCAATGTAGCCGTTGGTCGCGGGTTCAAATCCTGGGTCAGGACGAATGTTTCTCTTCAATTGAGGTGTTTTCTCCCAGGGAAATACGCTCGTGATTTCCTTCTTAAATTCGTGCTACAAATGGGCGAACGATTTTTTTTTCCTTTTCAAGAGAGAAGATGAGGAGTACATGCTGTGGGAATAGAAAGCATACGACGAATAATAATTTGTGGGGCTTTACGCGCCAAAACCACGATATGATTATGAGGGACGCCGTAGTGGAGGGCTCCGGAAATTTCGACTACCATGGAGTTCTTTAACGTGCACCTAAATCTAAGTACACGGGACTCAAGCACTCTGCCTCCATCGAGATCCAGCCGTCGTAGTCGGGATTCGATCCCTCGACCTTTGGGTCGGCAGTCGCGAGCACCAAAATTACTAGACAATCGCGGTGGGGGTGCATACAACGAAAGAAAAGGAGAAAAAATTACTAGAAACGGGGGGTCATTTGTTGCCTTTTGTAAGCGGTGTGAATTTAAAAAAAAACGATAATTGAGGAACAACTCGAATAAAAAAAAGTGGAGGACAGAGCTTTTGAGAAAGCGTTTTGAAAAGCGGCAGTGAATTCAACCAACAATGCTGTGCGCGAAGTTCGAAAATCATACGCACGTACGTCTCGCTGAAACGCCATTCCAGCTGGCGCGCGACCTTATACCGTCCATCCAATCTGACGTTTTTGATTCGCGTATAGCCGTCCGGCATTCCCGGCCTACTATGCCTCTTTTATTTTCTGTATTTCCTCATTTAGCGGGCGCCAGCTGCGTTAATTGCATCATGACTATAGAAGCTGAGTAGCGCGAGAGAGGCAGACATTGCCAGCCGCTGCAGCTTCGAATGGAAATCCGCTCGACAAAAGAAGCTTTCTATTGTACACAGCAGCTGCTTTCGCGAAAGAGTTGCGCATGCGCAGCAGAGACTTGTCAGGCAGACGTCGAGTCTGCGATGAAGATTCGTACCCGTAGCAATGTACAGCTGTTCGTGCTGTTCCATAATCCGTAGGCGTCGTCCTTAACATTGTATAACGTTCGATTTCCGTACACATTTTTTTTTTCTTACAAGCAAGAGTTTGCCAGCATTGTTCTCATGCTTTGTAGTTAGCATTGTATAATGCTTCATCTCCGTTTACATTTCGTATTCCTCCTGCAACCAAGACATTGTCATGTATACAACCAAGATTTTTTGCTATTTTTGCTATTGTTTTGCGTTGATCGCTCTTCGTGGAAACAAAACTACGCACTGCACGGTGCGCGACGGCACTGGGAATCGAACCCAGTACTTGCCGAAAACCTGCGCTCACGCTCACGCACGCACACTCGCCAACACACGTTCGCGCTAGTTTTGATTCCAACCTCTACCAGCCCCAACAATAGATCGTGTCCATTTATTTTCACGAGCATTATTTACGTAAGGGGTGTGTCCGGACTTCCTGACCCGCCCATTCCCCTTGATATTTGTGTGCGCAGTGCCGCGCAGCGCGCAGCACGTGGCAGTCGTGAAGTACTTCTTCCCAGATGTAACTCTGTGTCACTGGAACAATTTCTGGGAAAGCGAAATTATTTTATTCATCATAAGCAACCGCGAATTTATCATCATCAACAATCATCATTCCATAGTCGGGAATTTCATTTCGCTTTCCTTCTGTACAAATTATTGTATTCGAAAGACGTAACCCTTTCAGGTTACAGGAGCAGTTTGAGACAACTTCCTTCTGAGTGCTCAGTGCCCACGCGGAAACACCATATCATTCACTCCGGCGTTTCGACATCCTATAGACGCGGGAGTGTCTCGAGGGTTTCCGACCTGTATAACGGGACCATTGAAATCCGGCAGTAATACGAATAATGTTCGATATACCAATGATCACAGGCGTGCGCGGTGTTCCCCATTAAGGGGCGGGGGGAGGGCAAGTTTCAACGTAGCCTCCCTCCCCCCCAACCCTCTCCGGGCGGTCGTGTCCAAAAGGCAACATGCTTCACAATGGATGAAAAAATGAAAATGAATCGATGATGTTCCTCTCACAGTGGCCTGCCTTTGGTCCCTGCGCTTTCCAGGAGTGAAGATGGGAAGTAAACAGTTCTTGGGATGCAACATCAGGGCCCTTCGGCCGCCATTATTCGCCACTGACGCGGCCGTTCGGCCGCGTTATTCTAGCCACTGTAGCCGCGTCAATGGTCGCGTCAACTCGGCCTGACGCGTCGCGGCCGCGTCAGACCGAATGGCCTTTTAGCTTCGCTGCGTTTTTCTGTATGTTTTTTAGAAATAAACTCTGTTCATTCATTCATTCATTCATTCATTCATTCATTCATTCATTCATTCATTCATTATCGTCCAAAACCGCGTGGCCATAACCATGATCTCCATAGGCGTGCGCAGGGTTCCCCTTCAGGGGGGGAGCGAAGGTTCGTCGTAGCTCCCCCCTCCCAATTATGTGAATATATGGCGCTGGCATTGCGCCCCCCCCCCTCCGAGCCGCAGCACCCCCTCCCTATTACGTCAATGTGTGGGGCTGACTTTGCGCCCCCCTCTTAGGTGAATGGGGAGGCGGCCCCCCCCCCCCCCTTGCGCACGCCTATGATGATCTCTGAACAATGATGGAACAGGCCCGACAGGGTTAACGTATGAGGCAGACTTCGCCCCCCCCCCCTTATGTAGTTCTTATGTGAAGCCCCCCCCCCCCCTCCTTAATGATGCATCAGATGCATCAGATGCCTTTATGATGCCTTACAGATGCATCATCATTGCGAATCTGACATAATGTGCTTGATGTGCATGAACCGAACTGACTGAGAGGACTTCAAAAATGAACCGTCGAGAGCTACACGTGTCGCGGTTGCCGACTGACATCGAATCGCGGCCCGGAGAGTTGACGTCGTCTCGTCGCAAAGCCCAGGGCCATATCTGGATCACCTTGTCTGTGTGCGCAGATAAGACAGAGCTAATGGCCTCTTGTCTATGGGGCGGCACGAGATCGGCCGGTCGCGGCGCGATAAACCGCGCGACTAAAGCCTCTCTAATGAGGCAAATGACATTCGAGACCTCTGCAGAAGAGTGAAGAGCTGTCCTTTGAGGTCTTCCAGTCAGATACAAAGGCCCTGCTCTACATATCGTCATCGTCGGCCGGTCGCGACAATATGTTCAATTGATAATAATGATGATGGTGACAATCTGAATTAAGCTGTATGAGGTGACCGACTGTACGGTCTTTCTTGTATTAAGTCTTTTTTTTTCTTTTTACAGCGAAGGTGTCTTCTACCTTGTGCCGTCGTCATCGTAGTGGTAGTAGTTAGTAGTAGCAATTAGTAGTAGTAGTAGTAGTAGTAGTAGTAGTAGTAGTAGTAGTAGTAGTAGTAGTAGTAGTAAAGGCAGTAGTAGTAGCATTAGTAGTAGTAGTATTAGCAGTGGTCGTGGTAGTAGTCATAGTGGCAGTATAGTAGTAGTAAGGGCAGTAGCAGTAGTAGGCGTCACAGAGGTTATGTGACCAGGTAGTGAATAAAGAAAAATAAAATACGATTATGATGACGTTGCTAAATTATGATGATTAAAATGACGACACACGCGACCTTGCTAGCCAATCACACACTCGCGCACTTAGAGCTTCGCTGTCCAACTGTTTCACGCGTGAAAATGGCTTTTTCTTTTCTCCTTTTTTATGCGAAACTTCGCAATGTAAACGACATCCAGAAGCAACCTGTGGGTCAGAATTAAAATAAAATGTTTCGAGCTAAAGTTGGGACAAAAATGTCTAGTGACGTAAGGTGAGTTATAAAAAAACTATCATATAAAACTACAATGAAGACGAAATGTACTCAGAAGATTAATTCATTTAGAAAGAAGGCTCCTCTCGGAAGGCGTTACGCACTCAACATTAAGTGTGGAGTGAACGGCCACAGGATGCGTTGCTGATGCTGCAACTAGCTAATGTTGGCTAGTGCTGCCTAACTGCTGGCTACTTTCGACTGATGTCAGCTAACAATAAAATTCGTGACGTCAGACAACGCCATCGGCACCGTGGTTTGGGCGCGAAGTTCAAAATAAAAGTTTAAATTCAATTCCATTTCTCATTCTTTATCACGTCTTCTTAACCCGCTTGCTCCCGTGTATCGTTAACGAACCGGTACGTTGTGTGATTAGCAAACCGTTCTGAATGACTGCCCATGTCTTGTCTTTCCTTTCTCTCTTCACTCTCACTCCACTCCCACTTTAATCTTCAAAAATGGAATTCCATTCAGTCACTGGCAGGCATAAAAGCGACAGCGATTACGGAATTGGTTCAGTTTCGGTAAGGGAGTTCCGCAAACACTACGTTTTCCGCAGTTCCACTTCGAGACTCTTCGGTCAGTGGTTCCTTGCAGTCTGGCAATTCTCTCTCTCTCTTTCTCTCCCTCACAGACACAGACACACACACACACACACACACACACACACACACACACACACACACACACACACACACACACACACACACACACACACACACACACACACACACACACGCGCGCGCGCGCGCGCGCGCGCGCGCACGCACACACACACACACACACACACACACACACACACACACACACACACACTTTCGCAATGCGCGATCAGTCGGTGTGACGTACATTTTACAAGTTCCAACATCGCTTAACACGCGTCTCGCCATCTACGGCTGTAAAAACACTGCGCTTGCAGAAACCAGTTTACAGAGAGAACAAACGTCATTCGCGGAAGAAATAAAACGCGCCAACGGTTGCGACATACTGATCGACACAGTCGCAAGAATGCTTTTTTCATCTGACTACACATCGTTTAGGCGCAACATGCTTCGTCACTGTGTTCGGTTCTTTCAAGGGGGATGGGAGGCCCACTTTTTATGAGACGAGTACACACACCAACGAGTACCAAGTCGTGGTATACATCTGTCACAATTATAAAAAAACCAGCGGGTGCCTTCGGCACTGGAATCGAACCGATTCCTACCGCAATGGTAGCGGCCGGTGTACCACTCAACTGCCGAATAGACAGACGATGGCTCACCACTCTTTTTGATTAATAGCTATCTGTATCTCTTGGCCAATGTTCACAATGTTTGCAGCCAAAAGGGGCGATTTGGGGAGGAAATTCCAGACTACCACTACGTTGTAAGGTTCGGGAGCAACTTAACTTGCTCTGTAACGGAATTGAACCATCCACAGGCGTGCGCATGTGATGTTGTCCATTATCGGGGGGCGTGTGGGGGCGACGTTTCACCGCAGCACGTGGCCTCAGCAAGCACAGGGACTGCTTAATTGGATAAACGTGAGAGAAGCCTTTGCCCTGCAGTGGGCACTGTCTGGCTGATGATGGTTATAGTTATTAGGATGAAATTTAGTCGCACTGCATATCGCTCCCACCGCAATGCGGCCGCCGCGACAGCGAATCGAACCGGCGTCCTCGAGTTTATTGCGCAACACGGGTAATCATTGCTTTCTGCAGTTGTCCTAGGCCTTAGCGCTTTCTGAATCCTTCGAGTGCTATATAGCTGATTAAAAAAAAGAAGAAGAAAAAAAAAGATATGTTCGATCCGCATAGTGCCGTATGTTTTACGAGTCCATTCAGAAGACAGACAATGCATATTATCATAACATCGCGTGTTTCCCATCTAAGAGACGATGCACTCTAACGGTTTTTCTTTTTTCGTTAGTTCGGCAATAGTGCGTCAGAAAATTAATCAAGCGACCGCCTCAAGATAAGCGCGGGTAACCGGAAGCCTTTTTTCTTTTCTTTCGTTTTCGAGATATCGCTGAAATGAATTGGCCACGATATATACGTCAGGCTTTCTACATAGTCGGGAAACTCGTGCGTAGACAAGCTTATCACTGGTGGTCTATAGACGAAGAGCGGCAGTCTTTGCACGTCGAACGGTATCGCGGAGTTGCATTATCTGTAAGTCGGCTTTCCTGCAAGAATATTGACATCGGAGCAGTTTAAAGTCGAGGTTAATCCCTGCGGAGCGTAACGCAGCTCCTAGAGTCGTTTGCCACAGAAATTGGGCAAGCCCCACCACTGCACCTCCGGTCCACTACAAAAAAAAAAGAAAAAAAAGAAAAAAAAAACGAAGCCTAGCGGGTATTTGCCACAGAAAGTCACAAGCCCCACCTACGGTCCACTAAAAGTGAAGACGCTGTCTATAACTACAATGTTGGGCGATGGCTGTGAGTGTATATATACACATGCAAAATTGAAAATATTCGGGAGTGGGGGAGGGGGGGGTTGAACCATCCCCCCTCCCCTGTCCCCGGCTACGCTAGTGTGCCTGGGCGTTAACCCTTTCCGCCTTAAACCGAGGAAGAAAAACAAACACGAGAAGTGTAGGCTTAATTTGTTCCCTTTTTATTTTTATTCGGAACATTGCGAAACAACTCATTAGTTTAGACTCACAAATTATACTCGGAAAACTTGAGCTTCATTAAGTTCACTACCGTATGTTTATTATTAAAACATAAGAAAATCAGTGTCAAGAGTCATTTTTACATTTCATGCCGAAGCCTCCGATGGTGACGTCACGGATCTCAAGGTATTTTGTTGAAATCTAGAGTTCGACGCAAACTCGTCTGGTCGGTATGCAATACGATGAAAAACATGATGCGCTCGTCCTGTTATAAACTAGGTCCTGTGTTCTTTATAACGTTTCCGTATATAGCATAAGCGCATCGCCAAGCCACTATGAACCAACTAGCTCCTTTCGTCGCGTTACTGAGAGAAAGTACACCGACCAAATAGAAGTTTAAAAGAAAAAAAAAGCTTTCTTTTAAACTGTCAGTTAATTTTTCTTTTTTTCATCGAAGTATTCTGTTGCATTTTGGCCGCATTGGCTCTACGAAATTTCCGGAAACCTGGTACGCTAAGCCACTGGCTCCCTCAGAAGACAATACACTTCTCGTATCAGATGATGCAGGTGATCAGAATCACTACGACGTTTTTGAGGGCGTTTTCTACTCATCGTTCAGGTAGTTACGGCAGCTGTTAAATGTAATACACTTTCTTGCAGCCGTAGAGGCAAGGTTGTCACCCGTGGAGCAACGGAACGCTTTTTTTTCTCTTTCTTATTTCTCTCCCTCTTGTGAGTCGCATGCATACAACGTGAGAGTTTCATACGTAACAGCTCGGACGCGCCACGTCGTTCATGAACATCCGTCCCGCGCGTTCCTGTCTTTATACTCCGTAGCTCCAGCCACTATACAAATCTGAATCGTTTCTCTGATGCCAAGTTAGTACATGCAGAGGCAATCATGTTCACTGTGCGGGAAGGAATGGGCCCGCTGTCCAAGGACTCCCGCCGCAAACGAGACACCGTTTCCCATTGGCGTAAGTGTGATGCCCACAGGAAGCGCGGCCACATCTGAATGGCCTTCCGGACACGACGCGGCTGAGTGCGTGCCGCGTGCACTTATAACTTGTGAGCTCCGATCAAAAGACGCAGGCGGCAGTACAAACGAAATAAAGAGCCGCCGCCGGCAACCCAACGACAACATGCAACTCTCAGCAACAGGCTCCGCTTATGTTTAACCTTGCGTGTAATGTCCACCGTGTACCGTATGCGCTCACGCTGAGTTTGCTGCCTCAAAATTCTGATTTACTCGCGAAAAAAAAAAAAAAAAGTCATCTCACAGTCATATGGATAGCTTCTACTGACGTCATCGTGATCATCATTTTAAATCCCTGGGGATCCGTCGTCCGCGCAGTCCAGCTGCGAGAGCGAAGCCAGACGAGAGGGAGAACATGGGTAAAGCTAAGTGGGGGAGAGAGAAGCCAGTTGCGCCTGGTAGATAAACGGTAACGACGTGGAGAGGGTGGAGATGGTAGAGAAGAGGAGAGCAAAGGCGAAGCTATGGCGGGAGGGAAGCAGGTGGTGTGGAAAGGAGGTGAGAGACAGGTGAGGTCAGAACGGCCATCATCAGAAAGTAAAGCGATGACATCAGTGAACCACATTATCGCGATGATATGGTTCACTGACGTCATCGTGGGCGCCATGTATGGGCCCTAGAACAACGAGAATCCGGATATGATGTCACGTGAAAACAATCTATAGTGGCGTTTTCAATTCTGCAGCTGTAGACAAGCTCACTCACACTCCTTTCAAGGATGTCAACATGAGTGAGTGAGTGAGTGAGTGAGTGAGGCAGACATGAGTATGAAGTTGAACGCGAGAGGTTGGTAAGTGTGAGTGGATTGTAACTGTGACCGTGAGTGAGTACCTCACTCGTCTCCTTCTTTAGGTACAGTTTGGTCATGACGGCTGTGCTTGCTGGTTGCGGAGCGGAGCGCACATGCGGAGCGCGCGCCTTGTCTTGCATACAGGTGGCGGGTGCGAAGGTTGGCCGAGGTTCAAACATGCGGTGCACGGTTAGAACCGACAAAAACGCTCAGTTCAACTTGACACCGCGCGTGAAAACAAAACAAAAAGAGCACGGAAATGCACAGCAGAAAGCATAACAGAACAAAACAAGGATAACCGTACACATATAGGGAAAAGTCAGAGGCAGGTATGTATATGCGCCTATATACAGTCAAGTCACAGAGAAGTGGTGGCGGTTGTTGTTCAAGATGCAAACAAATCGACATGGGAAGGTAAGCTCCATCAGAGTCGGCTATCGAAAAAAAAAAAAAAACATTGAGTTTGTTACAGAACTAATTAGGAAAAATAAAAGGAAAAGAATAATAAAATATTCAAAAGTACGATACATACAGCGAACACAAGCATGCAGTTAAATAATATAGGGGCACCCGCACCAAGAGCATATCACAGAACTTCCATATATGGCGGCTACTCATCAGCACTATCACACAGGAGTCGTTGTAATAGTAGTTGTTATTGTGCTGATGTTGTTGTGTTGTTGCGAGGCCGCATTTTTTTCGTTATTGAGCTTGCAAATGACATTTCCGCGCACCAGCGAGCCGAGCGATAAGAGATGAGAACGCTGGCCTGAGCGTCGAGGGGACAGCGTTCCAAGCCTCTGACGTCACGGTTCAAGTATTTTATACGCCCGCATCCTTCTCGATAAGGAATAAAGAGAATGCAGGAGAGCATCGCGTGCTCCTTATCGATGCGATACCGCGTCATACTAAGGTATGCGGATTTACGTCGCGAGATACCATGGAGATTTCCCAGAGGTTCCTGCGAAAATCACTAGATGGAAATCTGGCGCCACTGTCGGCTAAAGCTGCTATCATGGCGGTTCAACCAGCGTGGGAATGATGTGGTGGTACAATATATAGCGGAAAAGTAGCGTTTCAGAAGCAGTGTCTAAGCGGGCACATAAATAAATAAGTAAATAAATAAATAAATAAATAAATAAATAAATAAATAAATAAATAAATAAATAAATAAATAAATAAACACCTTTCCATTAATGCAACGAAGAGGCCCGATTGCTATAGAGAAAAACATGCAGGATTTTTTTTTTAATTTCGCGTGCAACACTACAGCGCTGGTAGGGGCGTAACCAGATTTATTTTTTTGGCGAGGTGAGGGGAGCGGTCGGAACCCCCTTTACGTTTGTTGTGCGTGTGTTTGCATGTGTGCGCGTATATATACGCATACAAAATGCAAAAATTTCGTGGGGTGGGGTGGGGGGGGGGGGGGTTGAGTCCCCGCAAACCCTGGCTACGCCGCTGGCTGGTACGTCACTGTTACGTCACAGACTTCAAGACTAGTTCCGCGTGGTTGGGCCATATTACTGCAGAGATAATTCGCCGCGAGCAGTGGCTGCAGTGCTTCGCTATAACAAGCTCGAAGCTCTCACAGATCTGAGAGGGAGAGACAGAAATGCTTTAATGGAATGCTGAAGCTGTTAGTCTGGCTATTCGCCCGACACTCTACTCCAAGTGCTGGGTGATGATTACTATATATAGAGTGATAAACATTTAACAGCACATATGACCACACACACACACACACACACACACACACACACATATATATATATATATATATATATATATATATATATATATATATATATATATATATATATAGGTATATACATATATACATAGGTATAAGTTGCATTATTTACAAAATTTCGTTAAGGCTCGTGGCACGCAAGAACGTCAACAGCGCTTTCGTGGCGCGTAACGGACAGGTGGTGCTTTGCTATGGGCCGAGTCCCGTTGAAGGTGTAATCTGAGAGAGTGGCGCGTGCAAGCTAGCAAATGTCACTGTGCCATGACGGTTAAACCGTGGGCGACGTGTGTGTACCTGTACAGTAGACATAACTTATTTTCGTTTTCCGCTGCGATAACTAGTATTCCGCTTCATGCCTCCACGCGTTCGCCACGCTCCGTAACCGCCACGCATGAAAAAAAGATGAAAATAAAAAAAGACAGGCTATCCTGAGCGGTTTCGCTGAGCGAGCCGTTTCGTCACGTTCCGTTTCGTCAAAGCGATGTGGTGCATGCGCCCGTTTGACGACATTCGCTATCGTGCATTTAGGCATAAGTGTGCGCCGAGGGGGGAGGGGGGCAGGGGAGGGGTTGAGGGAGACACTCCCGCCCCCCCTCATTCATCTAAGGTGGCTGCCAAAAAGTCAGCCCCATTTCTTACTGAGTCAGACCTCTCCCGTCATCGTTTAATGCGACAGGGTAAATGTACGCAGGTTTTCGAAGCTAATGGCGTCCAAAGGCCTCTGATGTTGCATTCCTTGGGGCTGTTCACTTCCCATTTTAGGCCGGTGTATGCCAAAGGAAAGTCCGTTGTGAGCAGCACGTCATGGCTTCATTTTTATTTTTGGCTCATTGCGAAGCTTGTTTCCTTTCGAATATGTCCAATGGGAGGAGGCGGGGAGGGGGGGGCGGCAGGGATGCTAGTGCATGCCCTAATGGAGAATCCTACGCACGCCTTACGCATTTAGGCTTAGACAGATAGCGTACATATACGTATACGAGAAACGACGGCACACCGTTCATATAGAATGGACGCGATTACCTTATCTCCCACTCGTCAGGAACCAGAGCTGAGGCGACACGTGTGTCACCCAAACTTTGGCACTATAGACAAGGTTACAACTGAGTGCCCCTTCTTTTTTGTTGCCACGAGATACGAAACGCTGCTGGCCAAGGAGGAAGCTAAGACTTCACGGGAGAGTCCACGAAAGCCGCACCCGCAGCCGATCCCGTCACCCCTGACGACAATACATGCATAGGCGTGCGCAGGGTTCGCCATCAGGGGGGGGGGGCAAAGGTTAATCGCAGCGCCCCCCACCCTACTAAGTCAATGTATGGGGCAGATTTTGCGCCCCCCCCCCCTCTCAGGTGACTAGAAGGGTCAATGTACGGGGCAGATTTTGCTCCCCCCCCCTTATAGGTGATTAGGGGGGGGCCGGCCGGCTCCCCTGCACCTCCCCTCCCCCCTCCGCCTGTGCGCACGCCTATAAATACATGACAACGTCACACAGCGTCACAGCCTGTTTGACGTATCCGGTCTTCTATATCGCTGAGTGGAAACACGCTGACGGAAGGAAATGCGCCACACCGGTGTGTATACCAGTCAGAGGTGTAGCTCAAATGTCTTCTCATTAACCTGGCTTATTCTTCCTCCTCAATAGCACTGGCTCGTAGCAGTATCGAAGTCGTTCGGCGTCGCCTTCAGAACAATCAATACCTGAGGATATTGACCTGCGCGAGCGGACGATTTTTACGGCGGAGCTGTTAAGCGTTATGCCGTGTGGCGACATCAGAAAATTATCATCATCATGAACCGGCACGCGCTCTTTTCGTCGTCTTCTTCATCGTCTGCTTCGCTCCTGGAGCACGCGCGCCGATTTCTCCGGCGTGGGATGCAATAACTCTGATGGGCGAGGGAACGAGTACAGAGAGAGAAGGAAAGAGATAGAAAGTAATAAGAAACAGACATAAAAAGAGGGAAAAAATAGAAAGCAAGCATAATATAGCATAGTATAGTATAGTATAGTATAGTATAGTATAGTATAGTATAGTATAGTATAGTACAGTATACCAGGGGTGCGAAAAAGAAGTGAGTGTGAGGAGAACAACTCCGCTGCTTCCTCAGTTTTCGCACCACTAGTACACGTAGCTGCCCCCTTTTCTTCTTCTTTTTGTTTTTCTTTTTGACCAGTTCGGTTAAGGGCATTCACAGGAAAACGCGCGCCTCTTCTGCACGCGTTAAGACGAAGGTTTTCGTTAAAACGAGGAATGAACAGTAGTATATAGCTTTCCCTGATATTGCGTCTGACGAGCAGCCACGTAATCTCTGCAGTGATGTACAAAGGAAGGCATTTAGGCGTAGCTAGAAGGGAGGAGGTGGGGAGGGGGTTGAGTGCAACGGCGCTAGAGAATTCACCCGTGAACGCGAACACAAATGCGAAGAGACCACCGATGCACCTCCTATGCCACTGCTCCCGCTTCGACAAACAACATCATTGACACGGAGTACATACTGTCGAGGAAGTCCTCGCAAGATGTACTACTTTACAGCTGTCAGGACTACATACCCCTTATATAGTTCTGTTCTTCCCTTGCCGCTCCCTTCTTCTAGATTTCACGCAAGTGCGACACACCCGGTAAAGCCGCGTATATATACCGCGAAGCTCGAAAGAAAAAGATGAAGAAACATAGAATGAAAGGCCCGCGCACACAGCAACCCAGCACTATCAGGCGCCGCGGTGCGCTCGCGGATCTAGCAGGCAGTCCATCACCGCATGTGCTCTCGCACTCGGCTCGCAGTTCCGTGCCGTTGCAGTGACTCACGCTTTCTACAAATCGCGACGCCGCCGCTGCCGCCACGGCCGTCATATGCTACATGCGGAGTTGGGGAAAGTGCGCAGCCCACGCAAAAACCAAGCGCCGCGCGCGCGCCAACGTACGCATAATAAACCACGGACGATCCAAACAACAGCGGTGGTTGTGGAGAGTGTGAGGAGAGGAGAAAGAGATCCTCCTTTTCCGCCGATATGAATAAACAGAGAAAGGAAACATTAGGAGAGAGCATAGCGTATAATGCTTGAAGTTTCCCTTTGTTCTAAGAGGGGAGGGGTACATTGCTCGAGAGGGGGGAAGCCCACATGGTATGTATGTATGTATGTTTGTATGTTTGTGTGTGTGTGTGTGTGTGTGTGTGTGCATCACTGGTGTAGCCAGGGGGTTCTACGCTCACCCCCCCCCCCCCCCCCGCAAAAAAAAAAACTCATTTTGCATGAGTTTGCACAGGTACACATGCGAACGCACGAACATACAAAAGTATGGTTGAACCGACCCCCGAAAAAAAAATTCCGGCTGCGCTACTGGTATGTATGTATGCATGCATGCATGTACGCATGTGCGGGAGGCAGAAAAAGCGAAAAAGCCGTCAGCACACTTAACACGAACGCTTCGCAGAGTGGCCTAAAACGGTTCTGATTGACGCCAGTGCAGTGTAGCTTTGGGTTCTGTTGCCGACATGTTACCAATACATGCCGACATACCATACAAGCATACCGAGATATTATCTCGGCAACAGCGTCCAGCACTTTGCGGAGCGTTCGTGTTAAGCGTGCTGCTGCTGCACGTATTGCAGTTCACCAGAAAAGTTGTTCGGGGCCACCCTTAAATTCTGGTGGAGGTTCTTCCCCTAGCTCCTGAATTTAAGCCCTGGCATATAAGAGTAACACGACTGGAGCCAAAACAAAGCGTACAGGTCGACTGACGTCAACGATATCGCCATATTGTCGAACAGACAGCACAGCAAAAAGCTGCGTGTCTCGTCTCGATCTGTTTAATCTTCAGAAGTGCAGCAAAAGCTGCGAATCGCTCAAGAAAATGGTGTTGACGTCACGTGAATGCTCTCTGTTGACCAAGCACGTGACCGTTTGAATGCTTCCATAATACTAGCGAAGACGCACAAGGATACACGGAAAGACGCAGGACACGTGCAGTGCAGGCCACGGCGATGCAGGCAAAGTAATACGGCAGCGCAGTCGAATAAACGCTTTTTTTTTCTCGGCCAATACCAGCCAGAGGTCACGTGTTCGCGTATGAATGCGCGTAGTAGAAGAGCGTGGCACGCACATCGCGCACACGTCGTGAAACTGCGCTCGCCGCGAGCGCTTGCGTACGTGGGCCGCATCGGAGACAGCGGCACGTGATCATTCGCACAGCGTGACGTAGACAAAAAAAAGTAGCCAACACAATACACACAGCGCTTAACTTGAGGCCCACGCCCGTCGACCGAGCGTGCATCACTGTTCAACACGCACACCGCACTTCGCTCGTGACGTATTACCCGCTGTCATCTCCATGGCTGTATACCCGTGTATTGAAGGGCTCGGCGCGACGGTTTGAATACGTAATAGTAAACGAGTATAGAGCTGACCTAACCTAACAAGTGGTGTTGTAATCACCTGCCCTTGGTGGCCCAAGATGATGCGGCGTTGTTTTCCTTTTCTGAGCTCGAAGTTCGCGGGACCGTTCTGAGGGGCAAAACGGAGGATCTCCGTTCAGATGAGACTTCGGCTCACGTATAGCGCCGCGGAATGAATGAATGAATGAATGAATGAATGAATCGCAAAATAATTTTACGCGGTCAAGATGCTTCAGTATTTCTTGTGGTTACTGCAACCCCATCAGCGCAGAGGTAACAGCAAATCGACAAAATGGCGCAGCAACAAATCAGCACCGCTTGGAGGCACCCCAGCAAACCAGTAACACTACGGCTGAACGAGCCACTTTGATAGCCCTCTGGGTTAGAAGCCATGCAAGAGACAAGGTTTATCTTGGGAGCAAGGCATTCAAATGTGTAGCGTCTTCGCAGGCGTCAGCGGGAACAAATGTTACAAGGGCGAAAGCCTTAGATGCCTCACCAAACGAAAAGTGGCCGTCGTCGTCAATCCGAAGTTATACAAATAATCATCATCATAGGAGTGCGCACGGGGGAGCGCAGGGGGGCGGCCGCCCCCCTTATCACCTAAGGGGGGGGGGGGCAAAATCTGCCCCATACATTGATGCCCCTGGACACTTAAGAGGGGGGGGGGGCGCAAAATCTGCTTCGTGCATTGACTAAGTAAGGGGGGGGGGCGCTAAGATGAACCGTCGCCCCCCCCCTGATGGGGAACCCTGCGCGCGCCTATGATCATCATCATGACGTCGCATAACATGCCGTCAAATGATGACGTCATCACATTATATCGTCGCTAGGTTAAAGGTTGGCCGATCCTGGAGGCAGTGCAAAACCACGTTAGGTGCAGGAAAGCTTTCGTTGGCGGGGGATCAACACAATCGATTTAGAAGAAAAATAACAAAAAAAAGGACGAAGAACATGGATTTCGCCTTCGAGTCGTCTTAGGTGAATGCATAGGGGTCCACGTGACTTCTCCCAGCATTGTGTGGAATGCACATTTCACAGTCGACGTCACAAGCGATTTGTAGCCCGTATCCCGATCCGTGGCATGTCGCCGTCGCAGCCAAGGTCGCCGATGTTACGAACACATCAGCTTCGCTAACAAGCAGTTAGAGCGAGTCCACTTCCGGACTCGAGAGATAAAGTGTATACTTTCTGCGCGGAAATATGCGAGGAGGAAGTTAACACAGTGACTCACTTCCTGTCGTGCTCAGTGACTCCCAATGTGGCGTTTGCGACGGATGTTTCGAATAGTGTATTGGATGCTTCGTCAAGCTGAATAAAAATGCACACGTTGTTCTTTTCTTTAACGCGTCAGCATGAAAAAAAAATTACCGAAACGTGGTTGAAGCTTCTGTTACCTGATAGAGAGGCTACGTTATAGAATAAGGCAAGCGTTAATGTCGTTGGCAAAACACTGAGGTCGGCATAGCAAGAACACCTGCGCAGACTAGTATGAAAGTCTTGCGCCTCCTGTCGACTGGAAATATACACAGTGAGAACGATCATATTTCATGCATGCTCGTGCGTTTGTATGTGTGCGTCTATATATATACACAAGCAAAATAAAAAATTTCGAGGGGGGGGGGGGCGTTGAACACACACCTCTTCCTGGCTACGCCAATGTACACTACATAAAGCAGAGTGCTCAACTTGTTATACATTTCATGCACTGCAACATATTCTACGCAGTACAGCCAGAATGAGCGATGTGAAAATTCCGGGGGACGAGATCACGCTGAAATAAAGAAAACCAGCCGTATGACGTCCCATGCCTCTTTCCGTACGAGTCCATGCTACCCGTTGTACACACTGCCCGCAAGCTATAGTGGTAGAACTTGAGGTTGAGCGCGAAAAAAGACAGGGACAAAAGGAAGAATGTACACACATAGTGGCGCTACTGGCAACAATAAGTTTATTTCCTTCTCCAATCAGACAAATAACTGTCAGTAGAGCCAGTGTGTGTGTACGTGTGCATTCTTCTTCTTGTCCCTGTTTTTTTTTTTTTTCGCGGCCAACCTTTAACAGTATGACAAACCAACGAGCCCGCATAGACAGCCCTGCACACCGCATGCCAACCCGCGCCGCGTTGTTCACAACGCTGGACTCTGTACGGACGACGATCTCCGTAAGCCGAGCTCTAACCCTCCAGCCGAACGCCCCATACGTCTTCCATTTAGAATACAGATGAAAGGCCGCGGTGAAGCGCATAGCGGTCGGTGGTCTTCCTTCGTGCGAGTACACGTTCGTGTATAAGAAAGGCGTGCACGGAGCGAGCGCACGGGCGCGCATACTCAATGAAGACCGTGAATGTTCGCGTGCCTTTGGCGACGTGTAGTGTGCCGCGTGTGCCTTATAGGCCACGCATTAGCGGCCGCGGCTTAGATCCACTCAACGGGGGTTGACCCCTGCCGCCGCAAGGAATGGCGAGTGGATTGGATCGGATTGGCCGATGAGCAAAGAAGCTTTTCCAAGGGCGAAACCGTGCGGAGTAGCGCATGCGCGGTTGAGGAATGCGTGCTCTCACGATCGGGGTCATGGGTGGCCTTTGGTCGCGGCGAAACCGTTACATAGGCAGGCCCGTGTTACGGAGAAGACTTGGCGCGCGGAGTTTCGGAGGAACGAAATCTCGATCCACTAAGAGGCTGAACTGTGTGCGTGCGTGGCAGTGATCGAGTGGTCACGCCGCGTGGTGAGGATCTTCCCGAATCATGCATCCGAACTCGCACCCCAATTCGGATCAGTACAGTATACGCGATACTCTTGAGAAAACCGCGCGCTCCTCGGCCTGGAGCCGACCTTCTTAATAATCGACACCTCTTGCGTGAGCCGCATTGCGTCCCTTGGACTCATGATAAAAGAGGGTAGGTGTGCAGACAAGGGCGCAAGAGAACAGATCAAGACACCACAAACTCTGCTACTACTACTACTGCTTTGTCTTTGGTAATGCGACGCCTGTAAGTCGAAGCAAACGAAGAAAAATAACGAAAGCCAATTCCACGCCCCTGAAATTTCGGTAACCAGCTGAGCTGGAAAGCAAGAGCCACCACCTATAGTGAACGCAGATTGAGTCCATTCTTCATCTTTCGTCTTTCTGCCGTCGTTCTTTCTTTGCCTCTTTCTACAACCTCTTCTTCCTTCTTTCTTTCATCTTTATTTACATCGTTCTCTCCCCTCCTCTTCACCCTTACATCACTCCTCGTACACCTCACTTCTCTTTCCCATCCTTTGCTATGCTATACTGTATACATGGTCTCACCTTACCACCGTACTATTCGATCCGCAAGGTGAGAAAGTATAATTTCTACCGCGGCCAAGCCCTGCATGCACTAAATCAGGCATTGTGACGAATGTGGTCGACACGAGAAAGAACAGGGCAAGTGGCAAAAAAGAGCGATCGTTATCGGAGACAGAAAACAGTGAGTCGGTTAGGAAAGGGTTGCGTCCATGACCGAGTCTGGCGGTTTGTTGGCAGAAAGACAGCATTCGCGCGCCTTTCGCCCCGAAACGGAAAGATTAGCGGATACGTAACGAACAGACCTAACAGAAAACAATAAAAGTTTGCTATTTATTCTTTGTGTGCGCGAACTGGGTCAATGGAAAAGGCCGGTTTTCCCGACGTAAGTGCTCGTTTTTCACAGAAATGGATGTACATACGAGGTCATGCGTAGCACAGTGAGAATGCAATTACAATTACTCTTTTCACACTAATCCTTTGGTTATGCAAATGTACCTATACTAGCCCCGCTTTCCACCCTACTGAGGTTAATGTCATACTCGGAACAACTGGTTGAAAAGCTTAGAAGTTATCTGACGCCTAAACGAATTGTTGGGTATACAGACGATGCGTGCGACGTACGGCACTAAATGCTTTTACTTAACATTACTAAGACATTATGCTGCGTGATAACCCGAGAGTACAAAAACAACACGCGCAACAAAAAAACGAAGTGTTGTTTAAACACTGAGACCAATTAACTTCGACAGTTACTGATGGAACAGTATATGTGCGCGGCTGCAGCACTAACGAGTTGAATATGGTAACTTCAAAAGTTACAGCTCGAAAAAAAAAAATCATGGTTAACGGAAAGCGTGGCTCGCAAAACAGCCAAGAACCTACGACGACGATCACAGGGAAGCCGATGACGTCGCTACGATGACGTCACTGCAAGGATGGGTCAGTGACGACGGGGACGAATACGTAACCATACGACGACAACTATGAAGACAAGTACGTATAAAGTTGTGCACTTTGTAGATTTTTCTCTCTTTCAAGTTCGTCAATTGGGGTCGATTCTACGCTCACTTGAAGTCCAATGTCTAAGTTCGACCTGTTTTAATTGATATAACTCTGACTTCCTCCTCAAACGCAGCAAATTTAGTTCAGTTCTGTCACGAAGTTTTCTAATTCCAGCATTTCTACGTGTCCGACGTGAATCTTGAATATACGAGTGGGGAGTTGACACCAAACTAACGCCTACTCCCTCTAAAGACTAAATCTGCAGCCAGCCCTGATTCGGAATATGGGTTTCCTTTGTATCAGGGCTCTACGGCGAACGTTTCCACGGCATTTTCCATTCACTTTCAGCTGCCGCCCGCGTTCTTGGCTTGGCACAATCACGAATACACGTACAACGACGACAAAGTATATACATTGAGCTGTCGTGTACGAGCAAGTCTGAAGATGGGTTAATGTTTTTGTTCACATCTGGACGCCTTCGCCGCGGGCTTCGTTCTCGCCACGGACGCTGTAAACACAATGGCGAACGACTGCTGGTCTCTCCCCCTGCATTTGCCATTCACAAGCGCGCCTCCATCCTACACGCCTTGTTGAGCACGTGCTCCGCCCCATGAATAGGAACTGAACGAAGGAGTGAGACGGGAGTTTGTATACGTTCCGCCACTCTGCGTTTCATGTCTACGTCATACTACGCTCCCACAGTTTACTTCAGATTGGTTCGTCAGGGAAACACGAAGTATAAGCGACTGTACAGCACTACAGCGCTTTCAGTAGTTCATACACGAGTATGACCGACAGTATACATAGCAGTGCCGCTTCAATAGTACCGCTTCGTCATATATGGTATGTGTTGGAAGCCGACAGATAATGAAGTCAAAGAAAGCACGATCTTCATCATCAAACATAGAGGGCGCTATTTTTAGTTTGCCAATGAAGTGTGATGAATGATGAGATGAAAGGTAAGTGAAAGCGCTTCCCGCAGTTACGTTCCTAATTCACATTATTCTTACGTTGTCCCTACATACATACATACATACATACATACATACATACATACATACATACATACATACATACATACATACATACATACATACATACATACATACATACATACATACATACATACATACATACATAGCAAGACTGAATAGCACGCCGACTTTCCTTTTTCCCGCGGCCCTATAGGCAAGGTAACAAGGTGGCGTATCATCCCCTGCAGTCTCCTACAACCCTTGTCAGCACTGCACTTACGCAAGACTTCCATGCATCCGTAAAACCCACCGTGCTTTCTTCTTTTTCTGCCCAAAAAGACGCCTCTGCGTGTATGTGTGAAGAAACATGGCTACATCACATCACGCAACCGAGCAATTGGCGCTACCAGGTCGGGTGCGTACCCTTTTACTAAAAGCCGCGCACGCTCACCGGCGCGCGGCGTCATTGACATCGTCCTTCCCCCAAGCACGCGCGAACGAGCTTACGGGAGCGCGCGCGTGACTTCTTAACTGGCCGCCGCGGCACGCATTTCCAGGCACCGTGCGGTGGCCTCGAGGCGAACAGTCGCGAGGCTGTCGTAAGCCTAACAGTCGGTAGCGTAATCGACCAGAATATTGAAGAAGTAGCGAAGAAGAGGTGAGGCCATCCAGCATAGGCGCAGAC
Source organism: Rhipicephalus sanguineus (assembly GCF_013339695.2). NCBI lineage: Eukaryota > Metazoa > Arthropoda > Arachnida > Ixodida > Ixodidae > Rhipicephalus > Rhipicephalus sanguineus. The sequence continues at coordinate 129,347,889 of NC_051181.1, read as the reverse complement.
AAGGGGGGGGGGGGGGTAGGTGTTCAACACCTACTTCCCCTCCCCTTCTCCCAAAAACTTTAGTCTTTATGTACTATGTATACACGCACACATGCGAATATGAATATAGACCTTTCCATCTGAGATAAGGAACACCTCCTCTCTGGGCTGTTGCACGGTAGTACTGTGCGACGAGACTTCTGAGATCGATACCCATGCACCTCCAGCAGAAGCCATGTGGTTGTGACGGTGAAGAAAGCAAAACACAGCCGGTAAAGATGGAATGCTTTATTGGGCAAACTTGTGCCCAGCAAAAGAAGCAACACTCAATGCGCAGCGAAAGCGGCATGCACAGACGTCGGTCGTCGGTAATCCAATAAGCGGTAAGGCGCGTCGGCACAAGCATCGAAGATCCCAGTGTCATCGTTAACAGTGGCGGCGTTAGTTCCAGAATAAACTCTACTGTTCGCGTTGGGCGCGCAATCTTATCGCGTGATTCTAAAGTAATCAGGAACGTTCCCAGACATTCCAGGGCAACCTGCGCGAGGCAGTGGTTACACGCGTAACGGGCCGTCTCCTTCACTGCAGTGGTAGTAAGTTCACAGGTTGCCTCGTCGTGCGTTTTACCGGCGTGACACGAAGATATATCCAAGCGTATTTCGCGTACGACGGGGGCAAGAAGAGTCGCTTCCATTAGCAAAAAAGGATGATCAGGAAAACAAAAAACGAACAGGAGGAGAGCGTGGATTGCTAACGAGCCGAGACGACTTCCTCGACGTCGAGCTCTGAGCGTACACACACGCGCGGTGGCTGTCTTTCCTCGAATGGCGTAAATCCCGAGTGGTCAGAGGAAAGCCAGGGCTCCCCCAAGACGACGAGACGCTTAATGAATATGCTAGATGAAAAGCTGATTAGGAGGCGATGGGGGCGATCGCAGAGATGTGTTTTTGCACATTGCCGTTAAGATCTCGAGCACGCTGTACGAATCGCGACGTAATTCGAGCGACAACTTCAGGACTGCGAAATATTAAAAAAAAAAACAATTCTGAAGAAACTCCAATGGAGTTGTCAAAGTATGCGTAAGCATTGTGCCACTTGCCCGTCTCCGTCCTCAGGGGGCGGCGCCAGGGTTCTTTTGCTGGGGATGTGGAGGGAATTAGGGGGCAGGGAAGTGGGAAGCTTACGCGTTTTGTTTTGACTATGTTCGCTTGGGGTAGTGGGAGGGGTTGGGGGGGGGGGGGGAGAGGCGAAAATTTTAGGGAGACGGAGAGAGGGAAGGTGACTAATCAGATAAATAGGACGCGATAGAAGAGAATTTCGCTGTTCAGAAGATACACCGAGAAAACTCACAGGATCCCTTAACGCATTCGCCAAAGGCGAGCCGAAGGCGAAAGCCATCTTGTTTTTCTCAGTCGATGTACCGATCCTCTCCCGCTCCCTTCCGAAAGTTTTCTGCACCTAACGTGGTTTTGCACTACTAGCCACCCTAGCACTGCCTCCAGGATCGGAGGTATTGTAAGCTTTCTGCACCTCGCATAGTTTTTGCACTGCCTCCGTGATCGGCCCTCCTTTGACCGAGCGACAATGTCACGTGATGACGTCACCATGTGATGCTACGTTATATACGTCACAGTAACGTCACGAATTTTAGTGACCTGTGACGTCGTGATGAAGTCATCACGTCATGTTTCTTTTTTTTTTTTTTTTGCATCCCTCATGTGGACGCCGACGCCGACGCCAGGGTCAATTTTCGCGTTTGATGCCTTGAAAACACACTTACCCCGAGCGTTGAAGGAGCCGTCGCGTCTTCACTCTACCACAGAAGAACGGCCACGCCGTAAAATGCCACGTAAATTTTGAAAAGCTGCGTCGTTAACTGCGCGGTGCGAGCCCTTCCTCGAGCGGGTGATCTTAACGAGCTCGAGCAACTGTTGCCTGACAAGGCAAGTGCATGACTCCGTAAATGGACTCCACGGCGGTGTGTTCGCAGTCGCGGTGAAATGAACAGCTTGCGTATATGCGCTCAATTAGAGACACGACGCAAACGAGACTGCGAACTGCTGCTTGAATGATCTTGAACGTTCTTGCGCTTTCAAAGAGATTAGATAGATAGATAGATAGATAGATAGATAGATAGATAGATAGATAGATAGATAGATAGATAGATAGATAGATAGATAGATAGATAGATAGATAGATAGATAGATAGATAGATAGATAGATAGATAGATAGATAGATAGATAGATAGATAGATAGATAGATAGATAGATAGATAGATAGATTTCATTCGTACATTTGCCCTGACACACTCACACAGACACCATCTCACTCACTTCACTCACGGTTTCACTCATGGTCTCACTCACTCACTCACTCACTCACTCACTCACTCACTCACTCACTCACTCACTCACTCACTCACTCACTCACTCACTCACTCACTCACTCACTCACTCACTCACTCACTCACTCACTCACTCACCTAGCGCACACAAATACTAGTGCGTCATTATACGGGTGAGTGTCCACTCTTTCTGCCGTCCTATGTAGCGTGCGGTGATATACAAGGGAAGATACCCGACACAAAAAATAATAATAAAGACACCTCTCCGGGCATGGAAGAACACTGCGAACAAGTGTCCGAGAGGCGAGCCGGCCAGCGGCAGAGCTTAGAAGGAAAAGACGGGAAAAGGCGGTCAAGGCGCGTACACACGCTGCCACACACCGGCCCGCTGGAATCCAGCCAAACCCCGCACTCTGCCTTCATACTCAGCGGCCTGCATGCAGAGGGCCGGCGTAGAGCTCGGTGTGTGCGTCGTCGGAGAAAGGAAGGGAGATGACAACGACGATGTTGATGATGATGCCACGGCGGGGAACGTGGACGTGAGCGTGTACGTACACGGTTGCTCCCGGAACCTAATTAAAGCGAGTAGATTGAGTTTGAAGAAAAGTTGAAACACATAGAAGCGAAGGAAAAGAGGTTGCCAGGATTTTGAAAGACGCCCCGCTTCGTTGCGAGAAGGAGTTTCCCGCGCGGAAAGTATATACTACGCATATAGTATTTATATGATCATCCTTTTAATCATATCTCAGGAATGAGGCTTGACCTGGCTGCCTACGTGTGCTCGAAACGGAAGTGAAAACAAAAGATGAAGGTGATTGACAAGTTCCTTGCAAGTTTCTCTGTTCTCTCTTGGAGTTTCTCTGTGTTTTTTCCTGAAAGTTTTTGTTGACCTCGGCAACAAAGCATCCTTTTTAATAATACCCGAATCGTGGCCAATTCATCGCAGTAGTATGCGCTATCGCTTCTTTTGGGCGGTCGCAGATTTCTCATTAAGGGCGCCGTCCCCATTTGCCTAATGATCTCAATTCAATCGAGTCTTAGCCAGCCCGCCGTAATGAATTTGAACCGTTCATAGAGGAAAACAGCAGCAGCATCATCAACAACAACGACAGTTTAACCATTCGAGTTTTGGTCCACCAACACCTTTGGCCATCCCACGCCGGGGATTCGTGTCATGTTTCGAATACCCGGTAACAACAAATACTGCCGCTATACTGTACCACTACCATTGGCGTAGCCAGGGTGGGGGGTCAGCATTCCGCTCGCCCCTCCCCGAAATTTTAAAATTTTGGATGTGTACACGCACGTATACAAGCCCACTCAAGAACATACATAAAGAGCAGTTGAACACCCCCCCCCCCCTCCCCGAAAAAAGTTTCCGGCTACTCCCCTAACCATCTACTACCATACCACTACCACAACTGTACCACTGCAACTATACACTACCCTGTTACTACTACTATTACTACTACTACGATAATGAGAATCGTTCTTTTGCAAAGGAATTCGCCGTGATGTGAAACGTGCATTATGCGAGGTTTTGTACAGTGAGTCACTTTTTCCTGGCCGCGGCTCCTTTCCTGCTATCTCGCGCAATCAGAGTTGTCGCCTATCGCTTCCCGTCCCCCGTCCCGCTGTGGTATATCGTTCAAATATTTGTTCCGGAAGAGACCTGTGTGCTTGTATCGCCAAGTGCGGCCGCGACTGACAGCACGTTTCTTGGGCGGCGAATAACCTACTTTCGCTAATAGCTCGACTGCAGGTGGAGTTTTAGTCACCTAAAGTGATTCTTGCGGCTCTGACGCGGCTGCCTGTGTGACGCATTCGTATATGTATATACACAGCACAGGCAGCGCCCCTGTTGATACCATGGAAATAGAGTCGTTGTTGGCGCCAAACAGAGTTCCACATCGAGAACAAACAGAACGTCTTATCCATTTTTACTTCTATACATGTTGAAATGGGCAGCAAAAAAAAAAAAAAAAAAAACGAGGACACAAGGAGGAACACACCATTTCTTTTGGAGTTGTTCGTTTAAACATGTATAATCAATTTCAAGTTGCCCACATGTCGATTCTTCTGCACTTTTACTTCTGGCCACGGGTAGTATACATGCGCAAGAAAAAGAATTCAAGCAGTGTTTTTTTATGTCCTTCGAGCGATGGGCCCCTGGCAGCCTAGTCCCCGGCAGCGGCAGCATTAACCGTCGGACAAACAATGTTTATTCCATCGATCCATCCATTTAAGTGGCACCCTAAATATTACATTAAGCTAATTAATAATTTGTAATTGATTAATTGGTCATTGATTTGCTGGGCTATTTACAATTGAAAGCTTTTCTCTCCAGCAAATCAAAGTGTCTCTTTATAGTCAATTTGCTCATATACGATACATGATACGTTGGGCATTACACTGGACTCCCACGGGTGCCCACTCCCGTCCAACCCCGCCCCCCTCCTCCTCCACCGAACAACTACTACAGCCCGCATCCTGAGGTATGAAATCCTGACGCCGCCCCTGAGTTATCAATAAACAATGTTGTATACAGACCTTCCTAACGGAGAGGCGCAGCACCTCCTTTCTGAACTGTGCCATGGGAGTACAAAGGCTGACGCACGCTGACGTCACTGCCTCGGCAGTGAATTTCAGGGGCGGGGGTGTCACGCTTATTTACCACAGCCAAGAGGGGATTATGGCGGCACCCAGGGAGCCCTTTGGCAGAGCTGGCGCGCCTTCGTGGTGAAGAAACAACGAAGCACACTTATCAGCTTACACCTACACACACCTCTGAAAAACACGGCACGGACGACTCGAGCGTCCCCTTGTCTCTTTCGCTTCTTTTTAATTTGACCTCGACAGCAACAGCGGCGCCTTGGCCTTGCGAGCGGGCATACCTCGGCGGAAGTTTACAGCTACGTGACGGGAGAGCGATCCGCGCGCGCAGGCGAGCGATCGAGGAGCGATGGTATTGAATGACGCTTTATAGATTGCAGGCGATCGTGATACAATGCGCATACAATGCGCGATCGATGGCGGCGGCCGATCAGAGAACCGATCGGAGCCTGTTTTGCTGGTTGCTCGTTCGGCTGAGCGCAGACTAAACGGAAGCGTTGCGACAGGGAGACGATCGTATGGCAATCTCTAAACAGAGAAGCGGTAAGCAACGCAGCCAGGTTCCCGTATAGAAAAGAGCTTCAGCGGCGATGCCGGCTTAGCAAACTTTCCATAAAAACGTCGTTTATAAGCAAAGATGGCAGTGATGCTGCCGCGTAGGCTATCTGTCTTGATTTGCGGTTCGGTGCAGGCGCTCCGCGAGGGCCAAGATGATTATTGTGGCGGAATAGCAGGGAGGCAAACTTTCTTTAGTGCGTAGGACGACGACGGAGGATCAAGACGTCCGCTCGGTTCGAACGCATCAAGAAGACTGGTTTATTCTTCCACTATTTACAGGACTCTCGTAGAGAGGAAAAAGAAAGGAAAATAGAACACAAAAACACAGGCACAGTCAAAAGAGTTTCCTCTGCACCCCGCACGTGCAACCGATTTGAAAAGCAGACGGTCCATGTGCTTCAGTGTTCTTTCACGGGCTGGGCGCGTACGTCGTAAAACGACGATGTCACCTGTAGTCGTTTTCCGCTTTTCCGGTACCCATTGTCGCCTCCAGATAGCGGGCCGCTGCTGCCGAAACGCGTCCCCCCCGAGCTGCCCGTCCTCCTCCCTTTCGCCGCGGGGCCTTCCAAGTTGCTCCGAAGTGGGTGGCCGCTTCACAGTCTTCGACAAATACAACAACCTCCCCCGGATGAGCGAACTCTTTAGCTCATTGTTCGTCGACTTCTAGAGGATAAAGCAGCTGTATTGGTCGTTTCAGCTCCGTTCCCCCGCTTAGTGCCAGCCGGCAGGCCCGCACCCTGCCGTCTCTGCCCTTGAACGTTTCTTTGATTCTGGCGATCTTCCACATGTGGCGTTTCAAATGGTCTTCTTTTAAAAGCACCAAATCGCCTATCTTTAGGTCACTCGATGTCGTTGGGTGAGACAAATGGGCTGATCTAAGCTCCAATAAATACTCTTTCCGCCATCGTCTCCAAAATCCTTCAGCCATGGCTGACCGGTACTTCCAGCGCCGTGAGAGATGCGCGTCACCGCCCGGAATTTCGGCTGGCAGGTGGTGTGGAGGAAGGGTTGTCAGCTTTCTTCCGACGAGGAAGTGCGCCGGCGACAGTGGTTCTGGCTCTCGGGCATCTTCGTAGGTGAAAGTCAATGGGCGTGAGTTTATCACGGCCTCCACTTCGTACAAGACCGTTGTGAGTTCTTCAAAGTTTAAACTGCTCCGACCTAACACCTTGCGCAACGCTACCTTCACCGATCGCACCAACCGCTCCCAGAATCCGCCCCACCAAGCTGCCCTTTCAACAATAAACTTCCACCTGATTTGGTTTCCGGCGAAGTAAGACTGCATTTCCTGTGATTTTAGTAGCGCGAACATCGCTTTCAGGTCTTTTGCTGCTCTCTTGAAAGTTAGCGCGTTGTCCGAATAAATAGTCGAGCAGATTCCCCTGCGAGCCACGAAGCGCTTGAATGCCAGGAGAAAGGCTGTAGTCGACATGTCGCTGACGAGCTCAAGATGCACGGCACGTGTCACAGCGCAGGTGAAAATTGCGATGTAACATTTCCGGTTATCGCGCGACTGTTGACAAATCAAAGGTCCTGCGAAATCGATGCCAACGGTGTCGAACGGATTTCCTTTTGTCACTCTGTCAGCTGGAAGTGGTGCTACTGGTTCCGTGGCGGGAGGGCAACTTTGTTTGCGACAAATGAGGCACCGCTTGATAACCTTTTTTACGGCCTGGCGCCCTCGGATGATCCAATACGACTCTCGCAACTGCGCCAGGGTGTCGCGTACCCCTGAGTGCAGCATCCTCACGTGCTCTTTCTTTATGAGCAGCAGCGTGAAGGGGTGAGTGCCAGGGAGAACGATAGGATGTTTGGTCTCTTCGTGGTTGTCAGTGAATTGCAGGCGTCCACCAACTCGCATGAGACCTTCCCTGTCAAGGTACGGGTTGAATGGCAAAACAGGAGAGCCTTTGCGCAGCGGTCTTTGGGCCTTCAGGTTGGAAATGTCGTCGCTGAATGCTTCTCCTTGAGTTGCAGCCAACCAGTACCTCTCAGCATCGATCACTTCTTCAGCTCGTAGTGGGCCACTTTTTCTTTCCTTCCCGTTGCGGCAATTGTTGACAAAGCGGTGGATCCACGCAGTTACGCGAACGACTCTGCTGAATGAGCTGAACTCTTCCACTTTCAGCACTGCCTCGGATGATGATGAGACAATGGGCATCACCGTCACTTTTCTCTCTTCTACGTGACATTCTGCAACCCCTGGGCTCGGCTCGCCTGTCGTTGGCCAATGCGTCTCATCGCCGTGAAGCCAATGGGGTCCTTTCCACCACAATTCGCTCTCCAACAAGGCCGACGGGAGGATACCGCGAGTGATTAGATCAGCGGGGTTGTCTGGTCCTGGGCAGTGTCTCCAATCTTTAGGATCAGTCAGCGCCTGTAGCTCTGACACCCGGTTTGCCACGAAGGGCTTCCATCTGGCAGCGTTTCCTTTAATCCAGTGCATAGCCACTGTGGAATCAGTCCAAAGAATGGTAGCAGCATTCTGGAGGTCCAAGGCCTTGACAACGTAGCGGCACAGTCGAGCGCCAATGAGAGCCCCCATCAGCTCCAGTCGGGGTAACGAGAGGCGCTTCAAAGGAGCTACTCTTGATTTGGCCATAATTAGGCTTATAGTGATTATTCCCAGAGGAGACTTGCATGCAACGTATGCGACAGCACCGTAGGCCTTCGGGCTGGCATCGCAGAAAATGTGCAACACTTTCTCTGTCTCTTCCTGTCGGAAATCCCTTGATATGACTCTCGGAATGGACACTCCCTTGATGCATTGAAGCTCTTCACACCAGCAGTCCCACTCCGCCCGCATTTCTTCTGGCAAGGGATCGTCCCAACCAGCACCCAACTCCCACAATCTTTGGAACAATATCTTTACGTACAGTGTTGTGGGAGCAATAAACCCAAAGGGGTCGAAAATTCTGGCTGAGACTTGCAGTACGAATCTCTTGCTGTCAGCTCTTGTGTTGAGGAAATCAAGCAGTGAGGTCATATTGTACTCAAAATTATCCGTCTGAGCATTCCAGGCCACTCCCAATACCTTGGTGGCTGCAGGAGGTTCAGCATTCGCATTACTTCTTGTCACATTCCCATCCTCTATGAAGTTGACTAAATCGTGGTCGTTAGACATCCACTTGTGGAGTCGCATTCCTGCTTGTGATAATATATCGCTTGATTCCTGGCATAACACTTTACCCTGTTCAAGGCTGTCGACCCCAGTCACTAGGTCGTCAACATAGAGATGGTTGCGTAGGATGCTCGCCGTCTCAGCATACTGCTTCGGGAGTCCTTCAAGATGGTGTTGTAATGTTGCGGCCAATAGGAAGGGGCTGGATGTGACACCGAACGGCACGCGTGTCATCCGATAGGCCGCCACCGCTGGTAGTTCTTCACCTTTCTTCGGCGTAGTAGCATACCAGAGAAAACGCACAGCGTTCCGGTCGTCGTCTGACAAGGATATTTGAAGAAATGCCTTTTCAATATCCGCAATGAGGCCGATGTTGTAAGTGCGGAAGTTGATCAGCAAATCGATCAGCTCTGGATTAAGCTTCGGACCACTTTCCAAAACATCATTCAGTGAGAGGCGATTTTTGGCACTGGATGATGCGTCGAATACTACCCTCATTTTTGTTGTCTGGCTTTCTTGACGAACAACTGCTTGATGTGGCATATAATATACTGGACCTTCCGAAGTGCTGCAATGATTGTTGGCTGGCTCTGCGTAGCCCTTTTCGATGTATTCTCGGATACAGGCGTCATATTCCCTGATCAAGGAATCTTCTTTCAAAAGGCGCGTTGTTTGGGCTCTAAGACGCTTCGCGGCGCACTCGTAGTTGTCGTCGAGCTCATTGACCATTGGCCTCCAGGGAAATGACACTTTGTACCGACCATGCTCAAACTTGACGGTTTCTTTGTAGTGCTGTAGGACTGCGTCTTGGTGACGAGCTGGTTCATTTTCTTTGATACCAATGTGCTCGAGCTCCCAGAAGGACCTCAACTGTGCGGACATTTCCTCGTCTATTTTTTCGCTCACTCCCACTCGCATTACGCCAGCAGCAGAGGAACAGACTCCTGTTGACCTTCTTGTGCCGACCTGACCCTGGACTGTCCACCCGAATACTGTCTCCACTGCCATCAGTTTGGAGGTTAGGCGCTTCGTGGATCCCGTGACTATTTCCCAATAGTGATCAGCTCCGATTAGAAGGTCAATGTTTTCACATTCGTCACCCTGCACGACGTCTGCAACGGGTAAGTCAAATTTCGAAAGTTCAAGCAGAACTGACTTTGATGGTGTAGACATGATGTCCGCGCAGATGCAGGGAACTTCCAGCGCTTCGACTCGTATCCTTTTCCCGTCGTACTGGCTTCGGAGCCACAGCTCGACCCGACGCGCTTTAGTGCGGTTTACTGCGGACTTGTCGCCGAAGGCATATATTCTAAGCTCCTCTTCCCCAAGCACCTTTAACTGCAGTCTTTCAGATAAGTTGCGATGGATGAATGTCCTTTGACTGCCGCCATCTAGGAGAAGCCTGACAAGTGTACTTTTGTGCGGTCCCTCTGTCCAAGCTCGCGCGGTTTGAAGAAGCAACTGATGCCCCTCCGTGCACATAAAATTCTCTTCTGAGCCTAGAGAAGACTTTAGCACTGCGGCTTGTTCTGTCACTGGTCGAGAGGATGGATTCTGTTCACCAGTGCCGCGGTATCCTCTGAAATCAGGATCACACATAGCCGTGGCGTGTTTACCGCTACAGTTGGCACACCTGAGCCATTTGGCCTTACGGCACTCTCTTGACGTGTGCCCCTTTACTGTGCAACGGAAACATCTGTTCTCACGCTTCAGCATTTCCCTTTTATCAGCTGCCGACATCTCTGCGTCGCAGTTACTGGTTTCGTGGCACTCTGACGAACAAAACAGACACCCTGTTCTTTCCTTGGTCATTGTATGTAATGCCGCAGCCGAAGACATTCTCGCCGCTTTAAAAGTGCTCTTGCGGTTTTCTGTCGACGACTCTACACTCATGCCTCTGGGTGCTTCGGCCCGCTGGATGATCTCCCGTGCTTCAACCTCTTTTCTCAAAAAATGCACAAATGCCTCCAATTCACTGCCTCCTGTCGTAGCGTCTTTTCTTCGGCAATATTCGAGATGAAGGTCCGCAGGCACCGCTTTCTTTACAACTGTCAGTAGCAAAGCTCCGTACGTGCTGACACCTACGCCCAGAGAAGTGAGGCTTCGTACACCCCTTTCTACTTCGTCAACAAGGCCTCGAAGTTGGCTGAGGTTCCGCGAGTCACGCACTGACCTGATATTGAGCAATCTGGACATGTGGTCCTCGATAATGACTTCTTTTCGGCCGAACCTTTCCTTTAACAGCGAGAGAGCAACTTCGTAGTTTCCTTCAGACAAATCAAGCCCTGCAACAGCAGCCGCTGCTTTTCCTGTGAGGTAACTGTTCAGGTATTTGAATTTGTCCACGTTTGACAGGTGGTGGTTAGCGTTTATTGTTGAGTCGAATTGGCTCCAAAATCCTTGCCACTGTCGAAGCTCACCGTTGAACTTTGCTATTTCTAGTTTTGGCAGCTTTACTGTGGGGGATGCTTGCGGTATGTTATTGCTAGATTCTATTTGATTTGAGGAGCTTGAGGTGCGATCTAGCGAAGCGGTCACTGATGAGGTGTTAGTGCAGCTAAGCTCACGTAGCATGCGCTGTACTTTGGTTTTTGCTACGCTGATTCTTTCTCTGTAGGTCTCGGAGCATGCAATTTCCTCTTCTAATCCATCATCTTCTACGCCACTCTCAATTTCCCGATCTAGCTCTTTGAGTGAATCTTCTTTAAGTGAGAGAAGGTTGATCTTTTCTTCGAGCTCACCGACTGATGCGTCGTCCTCCATGGTGGCTATGTCGTTGAGAAGCTTTGTCGTTGACGTCCGCACCACGGCCCTTTTGCGCTTGATCCTGTCGATGTCCATCTTTGGGTCCCTATATTCCCGGGTTTCGGCACCAGAAAATATTGTGGCGGAATAGCAGGGAGGCAAACTTTCTTTAGTGCGTAGGACGACGACGGAGGATCAAGACGTCCGCTCGGTTCGAACGCATCAAGAAGACTGGTTTATTCTTCCACTATTTACAGGACTCTCGTAGAGAGGAAAAAGAAAGGAAAATAGAACACAAAAACACAGGCACAGTCAAAAGAGTTTCCTCTGCACCCCGCACGTGCAACCGATTTGAAAAGCAGACGGTCCATGTGCTTCAGTGTTCTTTCACGGGCTGGGCGCGTACGTCGTAAAACGACGATGTCACCTGTAGTCGTTTTCCGCTTTTCCGGTACCCATTGTCGCCTCCAGATAGCGGGCCGCTGCTGCCGAAACGCGTCCCCCCCGAGCTGCCCGTCCTCCTCCCTTTCGCCGCGGGGCCTTCCAAGTTGCTCCGAAGTGGGTGGCCGCTTCACAGTCTTCGACAAATACAACAATGATAGCGATGTCACTACAGTGCTTTTTCATTATCGTAAGAGCGGGTATCGATCGAGGGCTCGTTTTTTTTGTTGGACAGAACCTAACGACACCAACATACAATGAAAATAAGGAAGGTATACGGGTCCTTACTTGCGTGTTTTAACTCTATCATAGTAATTGCCACATAAATAGAAAGGAATCAAAGTGGATAAAACATCAACTTGCTGCAGGTTATGCACCGAACCTACAACCTTCGGATTACCGCAGACGTACACACGACTGTTGTTTTCTCAGGAGCCAAATGGATATCGTGCACGGCTTCAGCAATGGACATGCTCCGTGTAGAGTGGGATATAAACGACGAATCGAAACGTTGATTTTTTTTTCTCTGATTTGATATATATTTAATTGTTCACTCAGCAAATATTTGTGTCAAGTGACATGCAAGTTTTAATCACAATGAACTAGTTCCGGGGTTACGAACTCGAAGCTATGCCTGAGGTCTTGCTCGCTCCGAGCGAGGATTGGGGTGCATCCTTATTTAAACATCTATACATACACCTCACAGGTAACAGACTTTGGAACATTACGTAAGGGGAAAAGGGGGGGGGGGGGCGCAGCTAAGCGATAAAAACAAATAAACTGCAGATGGCAGAGTAAGTTCTTAGCTCGAGAATTTGGAAAAGGGACACAAATTTATAGTATCGGTAACAACGAACCATTTCAGAGAAACAAGTAAAAAGAAAGCAAATGCATGAAGAATGCATACACATATACATATGAAAACGTAAGCGGTAAAACGGGCTCTCAACAACGAACCGGCGATAGTAAGAAAGCAAGTTAAGAGGAACTGGCTTGGTATACACAGCAGTCAAAGTTCCAAGTTGGCGCTGCTATCGCATCACGACGCGAAACCAACCAGCCCCGGACTGCATGCCATGTTTCGTGTCCCGCAACGACAATGGAGCCGTCATATCGTAGTGCCGTCAACGCCGCCCACCCTCCCATCTTCCTCAAACAATCAATGACTATCGAGATGCCGTGGGAGGCTACATGCCTATCGTAGTTCCAGGCCCGACCTTCAAGAGGCCGATCCAGCGCGGTGGGTGGAGAGAGTAACGGAGGCCTATTCTTCCTCCTCCAGCCAGTTACCCAATTTCCCCTTAGCGTCCACCGCCAATGCTGCAGGTACTGGGTTCGACTCCCAGTGCCACCGGAGACCACAGAGAAGGTAGCCCAACCTGGCGCTCGGTGTTGTGGGTACCCATTTCTCGAGAAGGTAGACTCTTTCTTCTATCTTCTTTAACCCGCCGCGGTAGTCCAGTGGTTATGGTGCTCGACAGCTGACCCGAAGGTCGCGGGATCGAATTCCAGCCGCATTTCGATGGAAGCAAAATGCTTAGAGGCCCATGTGCTTAGATTTAAGTGCACATTAAAGAACCCCAGGTGGTCCACACTTCCGCAGCCCTCCACAACGGCGCCTCTCATAGTTTGGTTTCGGGAAGTGAAACCCCAACAATTATTGTATGTTTATATATATATATATATATATATATATATATATATATATATATATATATATATATATATATATATATATATATATATATGTCCTTTCACTCCCCTCACCCCACCGACGCTGAGTCGTGGGCCTTAATGGATTGCAGAAATGTACGTCTTTCTTATCCTCGAACCACACTGATTTACCATTAAACTGTTATAAAGTTTTTCATTCATTCATTCATTCATTCATTCATTCATTCATTCATTCATTCATTCATTCATTCATTCAGGTCGTATGCATCGTTCGAACAGAGGTCTCCCTACGCCCGTCTAGCGCACGGTCACACATTCTACCTAAGATCAAATCCCGGAGATGGCAGAACAATGGACCAATAAACTTTCCACGGCTGAAGAGGAACGAAAGGAAAAATAAAAGAAGGAAGAGGCTGAAAGCAAAACACGCAGATTCCGCGCGAATGAAAAGAGTGTGTACAGCGGCGCGGACCCAGCTGCAAGCTCGTCACGTTTTTCGATTCCAGAAAGCGCGCGAAAGCTCGCGCGCGAGCTAGCCAGCTGGACAGGGGCCATCTTCATTTTACGAGGCACTGCCGGCCGCCACCGCCACGCAACGCGCATTCTTGTGCCAAGAGGATTCCAGACACAGCACCTACGGCTTCTATACAACCACCATTCTTTCGCGCTATCCTATTCCTCGTGGCCTACCGTATGCACTCGCATGTAACAGGCGATGCTTCCACCGTGTTGTCAAATTCGCCATCTATGATTGGCCAAGAGGGCTGCTATGGCCCTTCTGATTGGCTTAAAATGCCGCCATTATGGAATTTGACGGTGTCCAGATCAGCCCCTCAGCTCTGGTTAGCACTGGCTAAGTTAGCTAGGGATGGCTAGATAATGTCATGTATTAGCTAATGTTGGCTATATAATTACTATAGCTGGCTAAATGTGGTTATACGAATGATAGTGCCGGCTGGCTAATGACAGCTAAATGATGTCTAATGTCGGTTAATGTCAACTAATGTCGGCTATATGATCAGCTAGGGTTGGCTGGCTTTAATATGATATCATTTAATACGATGACTATAACCGGCTAATGCCGGTTAAATATTACCAAGTTATTGCTAGAGTTGGCTAGTGTCGGCTTAATATAGGAAAGTTGCGACTACAGTGTCGTCATATGTTAAGGATATTCGCTGGATATCCTTAACATATGACGCGGAACTTAGTATATCCGCTGTCTGCAACAACGTTGTCTCTATTCAAACTTGAAATTCAAATATGTTAGCGCGGATACATAGACAACGAACTGAGTTGGTTGTGCAAGAAATTTTTAGTCTTTTCAGCGTTGCCTGTCTTGGTGTCGTGCCATAATTTAGAGTATATTTTTTTCTAGCCTTACGACGATGCGTATATGTTGCAAGAGATAGCCGGGGAGCTTTAAAGATACTCACGCTCTTTGCGTGAGTACTGCTCGGATAGCGAGGGAAAAAAAGAAAATAAAAGGTTACCCGATTGCTACATATAATACAGGAATCGTTTTTGCTGGCGTTGAGATATAGATTCATAACGTGAGGCACGTATGGAGATCAATGCTTACAGTTCAAGTGTATTTTTTTTATCTCCCTTTCCCTTTGCCTACTTGAGTAATAGTTGAGCATTTACTCTCTCAGAGGCGATGACCCCCAGCCGAGATAGGTCATGGCTGTTGGCGATGAATCAAACGAGGAAGGAAGGAAGGGGGGGGGGACTTACTAAATGCTAATATGAATTCAGCCCGTGTATGGCTGCATGTCATATGTCTAGCTGGCTTGCTGGAAAGGGGTTGAGGTTTGTATCCCCTCGGCTACTTCATTACTATAAGTACTGCGGTGCGAAAAAAGGAAGAAAGAAAAGGAAATGGTTACCCGAAAACACAAATGAACAAGTAAAGAAAGAAAACATATAGAAAACTTAAACAAATAGAGAAATTAATATGGGAACGGACAGTTCGCTTGAAGGAGTTCACTTTGCAATAGAAAGTTCACACGCACGCACTTCTGTCCAAGTTCTACCCACAGCATATGGACTGACACGTCATTTCGTTGATAGCTACACATAGCTGCTCATCACGAGAGCTTATCTAGACCAGTGTCAACTTAGAAGTATTTCAAGATGTTCATTGTAAAAAGACAGGGCGTGCAAACACGGACACAAACACGGACACGCCCTGTCTTTTTAGAATGAATACTTACCAACTATCTCAGCTCTCTGTTATTCTAAGCTTCAAGATGTTCGCATTTTGCTGAAGGTGCTTTGCAGGCCACAGTCCAAGTAATTTTTTTAATGTGAGAGGGCGTCTGTCCAAACTTGCTAGCTTTTTTCTCGAACTTGCTTCTTTCCTTTGCGTACTTTACGCAGTCTGGAAGAATCTGAGACCAACATTCGCATTTTCACGACCGCGGCAGCACGCAGGTTAGCTGGATCGGTGCATCATATGTTCTCTCTCTCTCTCTCTCTCTCGAGCATAAAAATAGAAGCCAATCACACATACGAAAACGATATATTGTTACGTATAAAGTGACACGAGGCGTGACTATTTGCAGGTGTATTTACACTGATGTGCACAGGCATCGATCAAGATGGAGGACAGCACGCACACCGGACAGCTCATGTCCTCTACGTTGTCTTCTCTGGGTAGAATGTCTCTCTCTGATTGTGCTAGCTTATCTACGTAGCAATGCGATACTGAACTCTCAGCAGAAAGACTGCGGAGGAACGCAACAACCATATAGAAACGTAATGAAATTTAGGAATATGTTGTAAAGGGAGGGAGGAGGAGGTGGATCAATGCAACAACTGGGAAAAAAAGAAGACGACGATGGCTTTCGCTTTTGAGTAATCATAGGCGAATGCATAGGGACCCTGCGAGTTCTTAGCACACAGACATGCGCACACGCACATCGTTAATTGAAAGCGATAAAGGAGACGCTCCCTGCGTGGCAGCCCTGTTCGGAAGAAGCTAAAACGAAGCCAAGATCTCACGGAGGAAACTAAGAAGAAAAGACAAAGGCTACCCTTGAGAACCCGCGTTCTGTGTGTGGGCCGAGATGAAGAATGAAGCCGGGAAACGGGGAGAGGGCAGAAAGAAAGAAGGAAGGAAAGAAGGAAAGAGAAAGGGAACGATCCGAGAAAAGCAACTGACGCGATAGAAAGAAGGAGAGAAAGTAAAAAAGGCGTGGGTCCGCTGCCGCGCTGCCAGACTGAGAAGGGTCACGTGTACGCGACGATCCTGGCTACGAGGGTCGTTTATATAGGCTAAAGTGTCACCGTGCCATTTAGGCGGACAATGGACAAGCACGGCTCAGTTTCCGGACGCCGCGCGCGCTATAAATACACACTGTGAGACTTACGTAAACGCTCGCCGTGACGTAAATTCAGGAAGAGAACAAACAACTTGGCGATAATGTTTACTTACCAACGCTTTTAAGAATGGAGCCCCTTTCATCGGGATGATGAGAGGTTCCACTCTCGAAACTCATGGTTATAAGTTAAGATAAACGCTAAGTTGGATTCCTCCTCTTCCGCGTGTACATATGCCAGCACGGAAGCGACGAGAATTCACGGAATCAAGCCAAGTCAGCCGATATCGATCGATAGGCGGCAACAGATCAAACGCGTGATGTGTCAGGTACCATACACTTATTCGATGTTTCCGCGAAGATGCAAGCTTGCATCTTGGCTGCATGCGGTAAAGGCCAGGCAGGAGCTTCTGGTTCATTACCTGCATGTATAATAGTGCGAAGGACGCTACATAGTCAAAGGGCCCGCGACCAAGTGCGCGCGTTTTGATGGTGACGCGTCTACCCACAAAAGCAGTTTGAGTTATCGCATCTATCTATGTATATATAGTAGTATAGGCATTGCGACATCAGACGTTCTTTTATTCGTTAGCCGCGAGCTGTTGCACGCGTGCTAAATTACACATGCGTGTCGCGTGCGTCGTCAATGCGCTTCGTCGGTGAATAGTTGGCACGGTGTGTACATTCCGCGCTTTCCGCATGTGTTGAAAGTATCGGGCTTTACGTATGGGGCTCCGAATCGCACTGGTCTGTAGAGTGGTCGACTGGCCGAATGGATATACGTCGGTACTTAATTACACACTGGCTACGTTACGGTAGCTGCAAACTTCCACTTATGTTTCGTGTTACAGCGTAGCCTATAGCGTCCGATATCACCCCGATGTCTTGTATCATCCCTCTATCCCCCTCCCCCCTTGCAAAAATAGATTTAGACAGTCTATAGGAAGTACGAACCCATTTTTAGACAATCTGTAGACTGTCTACATACATTTTTGTACTCCCCCCCGTGCGCGCACTGCACAGGCGGGACAGGGAACGATGGCGACCTCACTCGTTTGACATTACCTATAGTGTTTAGCGTAGATGGTTTCGCTTTGCAATATCGTCAAGAGAGCATTAAAAGTAGCCTTTGTACATGCTTTCAATAATGATTAATAGAGAGAGAGTTTCTGGTAGACCAAAGCACGAATTTCTCAGATTTCTTACGACAAACAATGGAGAGGCGTAGCCAGACATTTTTTTTTTTTTTCGGGGGAGAGAGGGTGGGGGTCCGATTATACTTTATGTATGTATGTCTTGTGTTTGTATATGTGCGTGTATATATGCACATTGCAATGTTTCTCAATTTCAGAGGGGTTTGAACTACCCCACCCCCCTGCCTGGCCACGCCAGTGACACATGTGTTCTTCCCTCATTGCATTCGTGCTCAATCGAGCTGTGCCACGGTGACACACTTCTCGACCTTTTCGATGTTCCGCATTTCTAAGCGCTCAGATGTGGATGAATGGCTTCCCGACGAATATGTGCCGCGACGGGTTTCCCTACTCGCAAATTCCGAGGCAGAACCCATACGTCACACGTGCGTGATCAAGTACACAGAGATCGTGGCCGTGCCCTTTTTTGGCGCGATGCTTGTACCGTTACTTTTTCTTTTCCTGTTCCTCGAACGATCAATATGAAAAGTGAGAAGAGATGTGAAGGCAATGCTGCATCGTTGGCATACCCTGGCGACACGCAGCTGTTGTAAAGCGATCGATTTTTCTCGTTTTGACAGGCGCGAAATGCGCGCTCTGTGTACAAGTGCACTTTAACCGCAGGCATAACCGGCTACGGCCAGAGCTACTGCGTTTAATGAATTCGACAGAAACAATGTAGGACGCAACATGAAGTCGATATGAAAGCGCGCGAAGTTTTCTAAGGACTCTTTAGCGATAGGAATGGCATATAGAAACGGTTGGTGGTGGTGGACAAAGTTTCGGTTTTGATCTGCGCGCAGCACAATCTTCACGTAAGTCACATGGTGACGCAAGTCACGTGGTGAGGACAAGGGGGTGGCTTGGCGGCGGTTGAGGCAACATAGCGACGACCATGTAAAAAAACAAAGAAAAAAAACACGGAGGTATACGGCGGAGGGAGGTGGCTGCAGCAAGCACAAGACCGGGTTGATCGCCGAAGCGTGGGGTGGTCTTTGCCCGGTTACAGTACACTGTAGCCCGGCAGTAGGCGTAGTGAGGCTGGTGATGATGGCAAGCCAGGTTGAATATCGTTTACTTAATGAACAATGCCCCGACCCACAACTGTCGTGCGGCCTTGAACCTGAGGCATGAGCGGAAAAGGCGAGGCTCCTATTAGAAGCTGATCAATCAATCAATCAATCAATCAATCAATCAATCAATCAATCAATCAATCAATCAATCAATCAATCAATCAATCAATCAATCAATCAATCAATCAATCAATCAATCAATCAATTTATTACTCACAACAAAGTAAAGTACAGTGCATCATATTTAGTTGGGACCCCAGAATTCAACGAAGATATAATCACCTATATAAAATAACTTATAAGTTATAAGAGATAATCGAAGATATATTACACCTAGAACTGATAGTAGGCGGGTAAATACGGTCGCTTAATTCGATCAGCAATCGCCGCTATCGCCTTCGTACACCTTGTTACAGAGAGAAGTTGGTCGAGGCCTGTAGGAGTTCCATTGTCTTCAATAAAGCGTACGTAAACAAGGCCAATTTACAAGCAATAAGCGAACGACGCTGCGAGTTAAACAAGTAAACAAGTAACGCGCGGCCTGCCCTTCTTTTTCCGAGTCGCCCTCGCAGAGCGGTCGACCCGACTTGGTGTAATACCCTTGGGCGCGAAGAAGAAGCGGTCTGACCGGAGGAAGGACGTCTACAGGGCTCTCTTTTCGGAGGCATGCGGTAGCACATGCAGTCGCTATGCAGGAAGCGATCACTGCCGGGGCCACGATGCACGCCTGCCTGCCTAGCGGGCGCGATCGAGCCGGTCGACCGGGCGCCTGAGAGGATCCCGAGGAATTCCGATCGCAGAGGCCGAGAGCGGGTGCGTACTGTAGACGCACGCACGCACGCGCAC
The DNA here is from genome assembly GCF_013339695.2 of Rhipicephalus sanguineus. Taxonomy (NCBI): domain Eukaryota; kingdom Metazoa; phylum Arthropoda; class Arachnida; order Ixodida; family Ixodidae; genus Rhipicephalus; species Rhipicephalus sanguineus. Next base: position 129,327,978 of record NC_051181.1, on the reverse strand, counting down.
GCGAACACACAAATGAAGAAACTCAGAACGAGAACACACACACTCACAAATGAAGAAACACATAAAGAGAAAACACACGCACACACACATACGCACTCACGCAAACACAAATGAAGAAGCACAGAAGGCAGAAAACACACGCACACTCACACACCGGGGCGCGCAGAAACGAAGTGGCCAAGTATGCATGCATGACGACTCGGCGTTCCGTAATTCAGCAACGCCCGAATTCGAAGCTCGCAACCGCGCGATGCGGTTTTAGAAACCGCTCTTTAAGGCACTGTGGATCTTTGTCGATGTGTGTCATTTTTTATACGTGGTGTCTTAGAGCACTTCAGCTGATATACGGCATATCTTATAGCGTACAGCTAAGCGTACGCACATGTTAGCGCACTTCAGCTAACGTGCGCAGCCTCAGCTCAGGTACCTCCATCAGCTGGAACAGAAAGAGATAGGGATGTGGACGGAATAAAGGAAAAGCAGATAGATGAAGGGTAGTAAATGAAAGAGAAAACCATTTTGCTTAGCCAGTCGCAAGCGCTGTACAAGCGGCAATGCAGTAAGTCATGTCGCTTTGTAGAGCTCAAAAAATATCGCTTATTTTCACGATCCTCTCCCCCCAGCTATGATACTACACGAAGACGCATGCGAGCAGGTGGATAGTTTAGAGATGAAAGGCGAATCACACATTTCGCAAGTGGTCGTCCTCAGTCCCTAGAAAAACGCGCAAGCCGGCTGTATACTGTTTCGTCCAGCTTTGCAGTTTAGTGTCTTTAACAGTGGCAAAGCATTTTACACCATCGCGATTTGTTCGCAACCAATATACTCTCGCTGCTACACATGTACGCAGCGAAAGCTGCAAGGTGAGTTCATTTTCTCAGCTGACAGTCGTAGAGGTTATTACGGCCTGACCCTTATCTCTGCGAAGCCTTCCCGCAGAAATTCCGATGTCGGCGTCGGCGTCCTTGGTTGTGAGCGAAAAATCAGCGTTGTCCGTGAGCGAAAATCCGAGATCCGAGAAAATCCGTTGTATGCATATTTTTTAAGTCAACGTGTACAGAGGAATGAGTTGAATGCCCTTATTCTTTATGCGAGTTGATCTGCGAGGTTCCTTGGAAACGTATACAGTGCACGTTCATACCCCTGAGTTGAATGTCCTTGTTCTGTTTGTGAGTTTGCTTGCGCTAGTTACTGGCAAAGGTACAGTGCTCCCTTAGTTACCCCCCCCCCCCCATGCAAATAGAGAAATAATTAAAAAAAAACGGCTCGAGTGGGAATCGAACCCAGGAATTCTGCGCGGTGCTGCGAGCAGGTGCTCTACTACAGAGCCACGACCGTGCCCGAAAATGCTTCGAAAAAAAAAAAAAAACACTATATGAATGTTATCTAGTGCGAGGGGTCACAGTCATTAACACATGCCATATATACCGTGGCAGAAGCGTAGAATCACTCCAGGCGTCAAAACATGTGAATTGCTTAACGAGTGCGTAACACTTCTAAAGAGGTTTAAAGGCCCATCAATTACAAGGCACACAGGCATAATTAATTATCATTATCAACAACAGCATCAACAACGTGTGTAGCCGCGCAGGGGGCGCGTGTTGTCTTGCGGACGCGTATATAGCGTGTACCTCGCCAATTCGCAAAGGAAATAATCATGTCGTAGTGGGCACTTCGCAACTGCACTTGCAGTAGGCATTTTAGGATAGTTTGAAAGGGCCGGTTTACAGGCGCACAGAGGTCCCTTTCCTTGCGGCACGGTTAAGGCATGCACCCAGAACCGAAACCAGGCTAGCAATTGAGAATGCGACGCGAACAGGGGCCGATTACGCTATCGCGTTCTAATCTTTAAGGCGAAGCTCAGGCGTCCTCCAAGTTCTTTTTTCCCCCGTTGAGTGAACAACGTTGAACTGAATATTCGTTGGCAAAAGAATGGTACCCGTTTCTTTCCTGAATATGCCTCGAGTATATTGGTAAACAACGTTATGTTGAGTAATACGTCCTGAGTGATCACCGCAGACTCGAGGTTGTGCATTCAGAATGCTGAGTACAGTACACTCAACGAATAATACTAATCTAACCGTTGTATGCATCTCTTTTATAGTCAGCATGTACAGAGGAATGAGTTGAATGTCCTTATTCTTTATGCGAGTTGATCTGCGCTGTTTCTTGGCAGCGTACAGTGCACGTTCATATCACTGAGTTGAATGTCCTTGTTCTGTTTGTGAGTTTATTTGCGCTAGTTACTGGCAAAGGTACAGTGCTCACTTAGTTACCCCCCATCACGCTCGCACACGTAAACTGCCTGTTCTCGCTGCGCCTCTAAAAGTGATGAAGCATTCGGCAATATATTCGCACACTGACGTTCAAGCCGGCTTTCCCGCGTTTTGATGTACGCGGAGGCCACCGAAAGAAGGAATTCAGACATTTCGGGGAATTCCGTGATAACTCAAGCCCACGGGTGAATGAATACGCGCGACAGTTATGCGCTAAACATGTAGACAGGCACGCACAACACGCTCTAGTAAACAAAAACAAAACGAAGCACACGCGCGCGCCTCGGGCGTAGCGGCAAACGCTCATCGACACCGCGCGTACACGTTGGCGCAAGCTAGCAGTACACAAAAAGCGGAACAAGCGCCGCGGCGGTGCCAATAACCGGGACGCGCGGCGGCAGCATGCACACGCGCTCACTTTCGCTTTGCGTCACACGTGTTCACAGCAAGCGGCCGCGCGCGGGCGCCGGCGTTCGGCGGCCTGGGGCGCCGTTTCAATCTAACATAGCGGGCGGCCCTCAAAGGTTCAACGATGCGAGAGTTCAAGGAACGACGCGGCGGCCTCTGTTTACCCTCCCCCAATCAACCCCCCCCCTTAACACATCGAGCTTCCGAACACGCATGGAGCTCTCCTTTCCCGATGGCACCTCTCTTAGACTGAACGTTTGAGGGCTTGCTTGCTTGCGAAACTCAAGACGAGACGATGACTCGTTGTAGTAGAAAGAAGGGGAGGGCTACGGAAAATGAAAACGGAGTGTATGTGTGTGTTTGCGAGAAGATAACAGGCGTGGGGGGGGGGGGGGGGGGCTTGATCTGTCAGGGTGGCGGAGTGAAAGGCTGGCATCGTCTTTGAAACCTCCGCTGACGTCGCAATAACATATCACGCCCAAAAAGAAAGAACGAGAGAAAGAAATCCTTCTTCGACCCCGCATCACCCCTGCTCCCCCCCCTTCCCCCCAAGTCTAGGCCTTTCCCTTTAAACAACTCGACACCCACCTCGTATCAGCCCCTACACATACACCAACACACACACAGTTTCTTTCAAGCTTCCCGGCACCGTCGCCTTTCAGGCCCGACAGAAAGCAGCGCACCACTGCGAGGGGTCCTGTCAGTTGCGCCGAGTTGCGAAAATTTTCAGATAGGGGCGTCGGCTCGTCGAGATTCGCCCGAGACGCGACGATCGAGGAGTGCATAGCGATACGAACGCAAACAAAACAAAAACGACACAACGAATTTGTGACCGCAAGCAAAGGGTGTGACGTTATCAATTAACAGCCGCACTGAGAGCGCATGCCCCAAGGAGCGTGCGGGCCCTCCTCGTAATATCAAATATGTAATATCTAGGGTTTAACGTCCCAAAACCACGCTATGATTATGAGAGACGCCGTAGTGGAGGGCTCCGGAAATTTCGACCACCTGGTGTTCTTTAACGTGCACCTAAATCTAAGTACACGGGCCTCAAACATTCTCGCCTCCATCGAAAATGCAGCCGCCGCGGCCGGGATTCGATCCCGCGACCTTCGGGTCAGCAGTCGAGCGCCATAACCACTAGACCACCGTGAATGTCAAATATGGGACAACGCAGTTAAAGTACGTACGCTGGCCGGACAATTATTTTGCAGGTGCAGCTGTAGGCCCATTTTTACTCCTCCCTTGAGATCAGTGATTTCGTAGGAGTAACGCCCAACTTATCCCATGTCTGACAACTATTAAATGCAAAACATTTCTTAGCGAACCCTATAGGCCTTTTGACCGCGCACCTATCTATCTATCTATCTATCTATCTATCTATCTATCTATCTATCTATCTATCTATCTATCTATCTATCTATCTATCTATCTATCTATCTATCTATCTATCTATCTATCTATCTATCTATCTAATCCACACGTGCGAAGTCATGGACCCCCTTCTGAAATTGGGAACACAGCGGAACGAAGTCACATTTCTACACGGTTCTTTACCCTCAATAATTACTCATCTTAAGCTGAAAGTACTGAGGTCGCAGAGTGAAATATTGTAAAATACGGGCGTGATAGATAGATAGATAGATAGATAGATAGATAGATAGATAGATAGATAGATGATAGTAGACTAGATGATAGATAGATAGATAGATAGATAGATAGATAGATAGATAGATAGATAGATAGATAGATAGATAGATAGATAGATAGATAGATAGATAGATAGATAGATAGATAGATAGATGTTCAGGGGAAGATGAAAGGCTTGAAGAGATGAAAAATCCTGGAACACGGGGTCTCGCTGGAGCCAACGTTTTGATAAGCGGTCTTGTCTCCTTCAAGGCGGTGAAGCAGATCGTGAAGATTCAAGATTGTGAAGCACGATACGAAGAGAAATCCCTGCGCATCGTCATGAAAGGCACGTTACTACCCCCCCCCCCCCCCCACACACACACACTCCCCCAACATCTAACTTTGCGCGTCATGGGCCCGTCGGAAATCGAACCTACGACCTTGTCCGGCGCCCACACGGGTACGAAGTATACACCACTCGTCCGTTAACGAGGAGCGCGGGTGAGACGACGCGCTGTGCGGAAGTTCTCGCGACGCGTCTAGCATTTGGAGGAGTCCCCGAGCGATGATATCCGCATGCGTTAACTCTCAAGGTGAGTTGCCGTGCGGCGTTCGCCGAACCGCAGGTATGCACGCCGCTCGGCAGCCTATAGGCAGCGCATTAAGACGAGTCTCTTCCTTTAAAGCTTCCTCCGCCTTCATTTCTTTCTTTCTCCTCCTCCGTTGTCATCTTCTTCCTCATCAAAGGGAACTTCCTCGAGTGAATGCACGCCATTAAAAGTGGATCCCGCCGCACTGCGCGTCCGAGGACGTCACAGAAAACGAAGAAAAAAAAAAAGTCATTGTTCTCAGGCGCCGCGCACCGAGCGCGCGTGTCTGGACTCGACTATTTCAAGAATTTCAAATGCACAGCTGGCGCGGCGCGGCCACGATGTTAAAAAGCGAAAGCGCTAAAGCTCGCCGTCGTTCGTGCTTTATTATTATTTTTTTTTGTAAAGAGTTTTCTTTTGAATGCGTTTACACGGGACTCTGGACCGGGAATGCGTCGTCTAGGCGGCGCTGCGCGCAGTGAGACCGGAGGACGCCTGTAAGACAAAGGAGTTATCAACGTAGTTGTCTTCAATTGTCGCCTTAAACTGTGTCGTCTCAAGCGCGTCCTCGCTTTCGACGCGTTACTTGACGATAGAGATAAGAGCTGAGCCCCAATTAAGTCGACGATTCATTATCGTATTTGCCCACATGACTGTCTCCATTGAGTCACTGGTGAGTGAGTGAGTGAGTGAGTGAGTGAGTGAGTGAGTGAGTGAGTGAGTGAGTGAGTGAGTGAGTGAGTGAGTGAGTGAGTGAGTGAGTGAGTGAGTGAGTGAGTGAGTGAGTGAGTGAGTGAGTGAGTGAGTGAGTGAGTGAGTGAGTGAGTGAGTGAGTGAGTGAGTGAGTGGCCTTCGTTCGCACTGCTAAAGACAGCTACGGACGCTTGTAAGGAAAGATGCGCATTTGTTCCAGTAGGTGGAAAAGAATGTTGCCTTTTGAAGTGTATGCGATTCAAGTGCCATTATGACATGGACGCGGGCAGTAATTCTGTTACTAAGGTGAAGCCCGAAGAATGGTGTTCAACTATCACTATCAAGTTAGTGAAAGCAGGCGAAATTTTATGTTTCACATACTAGCCATCGAACACAAACTGCAAAGAAAGTTGACGGGAGAACGGCACCGAGGCGGGTTACGTGACAGAGCTTCACGGGCGTACGGAAGATGTATAGTTTCGGTTTCCTCCTGTTGTCGTCGTCGGTGGTGTTGTCCGATTTATGAAAAAATATACGTGCCCATTCCAAAGGCAGTGCAGTCTAACCGATCGTACAAGTTAGTCGCGTGAGTTAAACTTCCGTATTTATTTGCACACCACCAGCCCTTCTTAGCATGGATAAACAATGGTCATTATTGGTTAATATTGACTAATGTTGGCTTAAGATGGCTAAATGATTGCCAATGTTGGCTATCCGCTGCTACAACACCGGCATTTTCCTCAAACAATCACGATAAAACGATAACGCTGTATTTTTTCAGTGGCACGATCAACGAGTGACACTATTGTTTCTCTTCCAAGCACTTCCGGTCGAGCCCTTACTTCTGGTTTTCCGAATATTCATAAAATTTGTTTGAAAAGTAAAACTGGTACGAAATCGATGGTTATGGCTGAAGTTAAGACTTATATTTGATACCTGTGATAACGGAGCATAAGTTTAGCTAAAGGCGCCAAACTGCCAGAATAATTAATGAAAAATAACTGAATGAGTTGACTGAAGAGCAAACTTTTTTTGTTAGCAGATCAGATTGTTGCGGCACCTGGCGGAGAAGTTCTCAACCACGCGATTCTTTCTACGTGGCCTCTGTGATCCGTTTCGGCAGCGCGACGAAGCACAAACATAACCCAAGGGATACACGAGGGCACACGGACGCCTACGTTAGAGTGCCACTGGCAGATGCATAAGTCAAGGGGTAGGGTCACTTCTAGATCTTTTTTTTTTCTATGCTAGTTTTATGCCATTTTGTCTCGTTGTACCATTTAGTCTCGTGTAATTCCTTTTATGTTACAGCCAGCAAGTATATCCAGTGGCACTGGGAGGCAACCCCTCGTAAAAAAAAAGGAAAAAGAAAACGAAACGCGCCTCTCTTCTGTGACTTTTATACTATATGGTCAATGTAGACTGACCCCTCTGCCCTGACAACTCTTTCGAGTCACAGCTTTACGTCATGCAGCAAAACCCGAAACAGAGAATGAAGGCCGCGTGTCAATGCGTAGCGCAGATTTGTCAACTTGTCAAACAGGTATACAATGTTATCTCCGGCGAACAGCCAACGCGGAACATGGACGCTCACGTAGCCGAAAACTTCCTCCACGACCGCAATAATAGCCTGTAAACATCGAAGTGAAATGCTACCTGGCAGCTCGTTTCAATCAGCTCTAGGGTGTTGCACTTTTCGAGCGCAATCGTCCTGCACGGCGCCTATGACCTGAGACAGAAACGACGACAGAGTACTGGATGAAACTCAATTCAATCAGAACGTATACGTTATATCAAAGGTAACAGAAAATCAATTGAAACACAGCTATACCTCTGTAATGATGTGAAGAAAGTAAAGTGAAGTGGACGAAGAGACAACTTTGGAGTTGTATTTTCGTCGACGTTACTTTCCTCAAATCTATGTCGTCACTACAATACACTGGTTTTCATTAAGGTGTGCCAAACAAAGAAACGGAGCCTTCAAAATTCCCTTGCTTCATTGATCACTGATAGGAAACATGTAGCAATGACGCGCCATATATTTGAGGCCTTACTTGTATGTATTATCCTTTTTCCGGCGTTATTGTACAGCACCATCTTTCACTCTTTCTTAATACAGTGGACCGAAAAGTAATAACTATAACATACGGTGAAATATTTTAAGGAAACTACACGCGATGATAGTCAAGAATAAAATCTTTCGAGTAATCCCGAGCAGTCGGGTGACTATATATGTATACCCTAACGTGAAAGCCTCAAGACACCAAGCCAAGCCTGTTTACACAGGGACCTCTAGAAACCTTGATAAGGAAAAATTGCCGGCACACAAGTAAAAACGAAGTAATATTTTCCTGTCTATGGCAATACGTAGACAGAAAGAAGGTACTTTCAAACCAAGCTTCGATTTTGCCGACGGAAGAGATACATCTCCGAACCTCGGCTTAATTTCAACAGCGGTCAGAGGTCGTCTCTCTCGTTACTGCTTTCTTAACGTCCTGTTTTGCGTCTAGGGCATTCAGACAGGGAAGGGGGGCGGGGGGATTAAAATAAAAAGGGAAGTGGCGTCAAGTCGTCGCCGTTGCAATTCCAGGCAATTGCGAGGAGAAGCCACACGGCGCGATGCGCCTGTCTGCATGAAGCATGCGACTGGACGAGCGAAAACGCCACTACCAAGAAGTTGGCTAGAGAAACCCTCGCAGAGCTGGAGCTGTCAACACTAAAAAGAAGATATACGGCCCCCACGCCGAGGCACCGGCTAGCCTAGCCGCACGAAGTAATGCGGATGAAAGAAAGAAAGAAAGAAAGAAAGAAAGAAAGAAAGAAAGAAAGAAAGAGAAAGAAAGAAAGAAAGAAAGAAAGAAAGAAAGAAAGAAAGAAAGAAAGAAAGAAAGAAAGAAAGAAAGAAGCTCGTCATCCCTGGAAGTAGGCGCCTTACTCAGCCGGCAAAACCACGCACGCGAAAGTGAAACCGAAACCGTGCTTCGCGTTAAGGAGATGGTTAAAGGCTGCTCGTCGCACGCTCGACGCCGGCTAGCCAGCCGAAAAAAAAAAAAATATTCGCACTCGTGACACGTGTGGCTCCCGAAAATTAAGTTTAGGGTCACGGCGTGCCGTTCCGCGTAGTATATACCGTACACCAGCAGTCACGATGTGAAGAAGTGAGCCGGCCATGCACCGTTCTACTGGGTGACTAGGTGTTCTTTACTTTTCTTCTATTGCTTTTTTACATTATTAATGCGAAGCGTCTTTCTTTGGGAAGTATAACTAACTGGAGTTTCAGAAACGCAGTTTTTCGGTGCACACTCACGAAAAAAAAGCACGGTTTTCATGTCTAAAACTGAAAAAAGAAAATGAAAAGTGTGGTAAACCAAACACTTGGAATAACGTAAGTTTGGGCATGTTGGTATCCCATTTCGGAATCTAGCGAACAACACAAGACAATGGCCAGGGTCCTAGTCGCATTTCACTACCCTGTTTCTGTGTTGTGTCGTGCTGTTGATTCTTAAATGACACCGAAAACGTGGTAAAGAAATGGAAAGTACTATATCGAAAAAGTGAGGGTCCTAGAACCGAACCATGTATACAATGAGTTGCCTCTGTTGGCCTTGTATGTATGGCAGGACATCGGGACCAATAATAGGGTTGCGACGCTTTGTACGACCTTGCGGTGTATTCGTATTACGACCCTGTAGACCTTGCGCGTAACGCCACAGGTAGTGGGGAAATGTACGTAGTACGACAAAAGCAGAGGGCTAGGGGGAGGGGGGGGGGGGGCGAACAGCGTCGCGTACACAGTAACGTGTAGTACACATCGGAAGCGTGTACAACGAATTGTTTTGTGCTGACAGGGTCTTATTATTAATAGCGTTACACGTCGCGTTGTGTATCCGACAGATGACGCGAGGAAATTCACGATCCAAGGCTGCAAAACCCCCGTGGATTCGTGGCAACAGTATACTATCGGCATGCACAGTCAAACGCCTTCATGTAACGAGGTGCTCGAGAGTCAAAGATAACTTCGTTATAAGTGTCACTTCGTTGTAAAGATCGCGCCCCGTAACGCTTTCGATACAGCCGGGAAGCTTAGGAATTCCTTCGTTGTCTGAATGATTTCGTTGTCGAGAGGCATTCGACTGCATACAACGAAGCGGCTACGTTTTATGACAAGACGTTGACGGGTTACATTTCGTTGTTCACCATGGTTACAGGCCATTGTTGTAGACACACGTATCACAATAAGAGAGCCCCTAGTGCTTATTTCTGTGTTCGAGTCACATGCCTACACGGGGGATGGAAAGAAATGCGAACAGCGCGGCGCGCTGTTGTCATCACGCTCTGACCTTGGTGGCAAATAAAAAGTTACTAGACGGCTCTTGAAAGAATCATGGATGACAGTAGTGGCTTTTTATCACCATCCTAGGCTACAGCCTCTCGAAAATAAATGCGAAACAGCAGAGAATGTAGATGTCACACGTTCGCGTTTCCTTCCATCCCCACCGTACATAGAAATGTGCCGCTTATACATAGAAAAAAATTAATAAAATAATAAAATCATTGGGTCTAACGTGCCAAAGCCACACAATATGATTGTGAAGCACACTGCGGCCGGTATAGATGGGAACTCTGTGATATAGATTTTAACACTACAGAGGTCCTTTAATGTGCAGCCTAAGTGCACGCGCGTTTCTTGCATTTCTCTCCCAACGAAATCCGGTGGCAGGGAATCGAACCCGCGTCCGCGTGCTTAGCAGGGCAACGGCATAGCTGCAAAGACACAACGTCGGGTCGGCTATAGATATGCATGACTTGTTCCCAGCTCGTACCCCAGGCATTCTTGTTGTTGTTGTTGTTGTTGTTGTTGTTGTTGTTGTTGTTGTTGTTTAGGCCACTAAGAACCGATAACGCGCCTTCCTGCAGGGTTATCATCAAAATGAAACAACGTCGCTAAGACGAGCTTCGTGAATAAATTTAATCTGATACGCGACATTGCCACTGTGCCCAGCTTGAAACGTGGCGGAGGACGTATAACCCACTTAACCTGTTCATGCCGCTTTTTTTTTTTCACATTCCAAAGTACGGACGCTCCATAAAGACCGCACTGAGCGTGCTTGGTATTTAACGGATCGCGCCTTGATCGAAAACACGTATTTGCATCCCGGACTAAGTTCGGCCGGTGCGTCCTGCGTATCTATGCATACGAGGATGCCCTTGCTGCAAGACCCTGGCTTCAACGAGATACTCTAATACTGCCGGGTGTTTTTGCGTAGCAGTTGTCTTTCCTGGATGAGCCCTATATAGATGTAACGTCGACGTAAGGCACTGTTATTCTAGCTTCTTCCAATGATACGAAATATGCCCTAAAACAATAATCAGGCGAAATGTACGCTAGCACACCAATTAACGTTCAATAAACTGTATAAAGTATTGTGAAGACCACCGTATTTACGCGAATTACACCAGCACTGGCTAGCCGTCGGCTGACTGTTGTCTGCTGATGGTTAATGTTGGTTATTGTTCGCTAACTGTTGGCTATCCGCTCTTCTAATGATGCCATGATATATGAATACCTTTTACTGCTATATCTGACCCAATCCATTTAAGTGCCTCGCGTTATAAAGGACAGTTCTTAAGGAAAATTCGCCGCATGGTATATTGCGAAAAACAAACCGAATACGCCTTCGACGCTTCTTGAGTTTCGTTCCGATACCGAGGGCGACGTCCGAGTCGCACAGTTCCTGAGGTCAAGTACAATATCTCATTTGTATAAGAGTCGAATACTTCTCAGAACGTGAGATAAGCCGAGTACTTCGTTATTTTGACACGCCCATGTATTTCTTTATCGACAAACAGCTGACTATAAAACCTATAGCACAGGTGCTGCGAAAATTCATGACGTCATATAGGGCGCATTGATGCGGGAACTTCACGGTGGCGTCGCGACCCCGTCTATCTCTCTCTCTCTTTCCAACGATGTTCCTATCATTGCGCCTTTACTGGCTTACTGAGAGCTAAACTACCATGGTAGCAGCACCTCGATTTTTTCCTAAATGCGATCGCATCTTTCACGAGAAGTCTGTTTTAGTTTATCAATTATAACCACCAGTCTGTGTAAGCTTTTGCTAACATTTGAGTTAATTGATAAATGCCTCGCTTTTTCACACTTCATTTGCGTTGTTTTACCTCCCTACAACAATTACCAACTAGGCGATGCGGAATAATTAACTAATATTAATTATCAGGGTAATTTGTGCTAATTGATTAATTAAAAGTGATCACTGGGATGTATCGGCAAAAGTGTAGACGATCGAATCATTCCCTAGTAATGCAAGGCTACGCGTACTGTTACGAAATTTACGACGTATAGTTTGGCAACGTGACAGTAATTTGCAATAACAAAGCAAAGAAAAAGGTTAATGCAAGGTGCACGAACAGGTGAATCATCTCGCAAGCCGAGCACCGGTGACTACGGGAATTCACACACGCCGCGATGACGTATGTATACGATTCTGGCATCCCAAGAGGAAAAAGAAGACACGAGTTACACTGAAACGGGTTTATTTCATCTCTCTATTAAGGTGTGTGAGTCAAGGCTCTCTCAAAAAAAAAAAAAAAAAAACGAAGCGAATTAGTGGGCGGCTATCCAGGGACTCCGTGAAAAGAAGTGACCCCTGCGAATAAATTACGTAGAGAAAGTTGCTTTGGTTGGGTACACCTGTACGGAATACCGTAGCCCCGGATACCGGACACACACCACACACACACATATATATATATATATATATATATATATATATATATATATATATATATATATATATATATATATATATATACGGCAGAAAGCGGCGCTGGCTGTCGATGACAAAGCATCCAAGATGCCCTTTCCTTTCTTTCTTTCTTTTTTTTCGTTTTACTGCGAAGCTGCGCGTATATGGCTGTACTTTCTGACGGATCGCGTCCGCGGACAAGACGACGCGTAGAACAACGACGTTCGGCGCCCCTCGCCCCCTCGCCACCGTAGACGCCTCTTTCGCAAGTGTTGCGATACTCGGCGGCGGCACTTGCCACCAGTCGTTGCGCCCCTTTGTCTCGTGACGTAGAGATCGTGCTAGCGCTGTCATCAGCAGTTGCCCTTTGGGGACGGACGTGTGTCGTTCGCTCGGAGGAAGAACAGCGGGAACTGAAGGAGCGCCAGCGCGCACAGAAGCGCGAACGAGCGCGAGAATGACACGAAGCCGCAGAACGTGCAGCCGAATGCTTCTCCGGTTTTCAATCTTCGCAGTAATGAAAAGGCTCTGAAGTTTTTTAGATGTGAAGCATCTTATGGAGGAGTTCAAACCGGTGGTGGTGGTGGTGGTGGTGGTGGTGTGCGGCGTGACCACCCTTACTGCGCATGCGCGAACCCTCTCCACACACACCTCCTCTCCCACTTTCCCCTCCCCTCTCCCCTTCCCGCTCTCCCACTTTCCCCTCTCCCCTTCCCCTCTCCACTTCCCCTCTGAAACGCGGGCTCGACATGCCGAAACGCTGCTTCGCATCGCCCCATGGTCCCCTTTAGCGGAGATGGTGCGATTTTTTCAATAACGCGGTATTCGATTAAATAGAAAGCAAGAATCAAGGAAAGAAAAAAGTCACTGAACATTCGTAACTAATAATATTATTGACGTAATTACGTCGGCGGCACTTGTCGTGTGCTTTAGTTGAGAGAGAAAATTAACATCTTTACTTTGCAGAATGCAGCTTTGGAGAGACGCCCGCAACCACGCCCATTTGAGAGGGTCGCAGCGGTCGCGTTTCGGTGGAGGCGAAATGCTAGAGGCCTTTGTACTGTGCGATGTCAGTTCACGTTACAGAGCACCGGATGGCACGTAAAGCCCCGGATATTATTTTTCGCAGTGAACAAGGCTCCGTTTCGTAGACATACGGACGACCGGTTCGCCTTGTTTCAGAAAAATAAAAATAAAATAAAATAACGCAAGGATACATTTCAACGACAGTTCCGGCTGCCGTATGAAGATATAAAATGTACCTCGTTCAGACCTCAGGGCAAAGTCAACGAAAAAAAAAAAAACAGGAATTAAGTACCTATTCTAGACGAAATCTGCATTGCAGCAGTTTCAGTTACGGAAGGCAATGAACCGAATTTGCATATGAAAACAGGAAAATTGGCATTTAAAAAAGGCGAGGTGTGAAATACGCGAACGACCTTAAGAAATAAACTTGATCTATAGCTGCTCTACGGATTCGGCTAGCCAACTGTATCATTTGAAATCGCTACGCCCCCTATAATGGTTTGGTGACGTCAGATTCAAATGTGTCAAGGCAGGCAGTACCTGCGCCAAACAGTGCGTCCAGGCGAACGCGGATGTCACGAGAAAAAAATATATCCATAAATGAGTAGGGCCCTGAGATAAATGACGGGCGATTTAATGAGCTTTGCCATCAGAGTTAGATAAAGGAGTGGAGGGAGGTTAGATAGTGATTTACTATATATCCTGCCGGCAACGCTTGTTTCTCGTGATATACAGCCCCTGATCGCGCTACCGGTCAGCACGTTCAGAAAACGACCTTACGTGGAAAGGGTATGCATACAGGCGATCGGCATAATGCATATCCGATCGTCAAAGTCTCGTTATTTATGGCAAAACAGCGCACGTTCAAGAGAACTACCTTACAGAACTCACTATAGAGACACTCGTGCGTTTGGATTGAGTTTTCGCTGCCCTTAATATAGATTCCCTGTTGAGACGTAATTGAATGCCATATATGGCTTTTTCTGTGAGCACTGGCCTGCGCGCAGGGTGTGGGCGCAGGGGGGGGGGGGGGTAATATCTCGCCTTTGCACTGCATTCTCATCATTCGGAGGGGCTCAAGAAGAGTGGGGTGGCGGGGGAGGACGCTACGGTGATACTTTCTTTTTACTTTCTGTTATTTACTTTCTCTCTCTCTCTTGCTGCTGCTGCTGCAAACAAAGAAACAGTGTAGCCCAGATGCTTGCTATATACCTAAATCTCTCGACAGCAATAACAATAACTGTTGGGGTCTTACATTCCAAAACCACGATATCATTACGAGAGACGCCGCAGTGGAGGGTTCCGAAAATTTCGAACACTTGGGGTTCTTTAACGTGCGCCTATATATCTAAGCACACGGGCCCGTAGCGCAATGCCTCCAGTATTGGGGGCATTGTAAGCTCTCTGCCCCTCATCTTGTTTTGCGCTGCCTCCGAGATCGGCCCACCTTTGACCAAGCAATGTCGCCCTGTGATGACGTCAATTTTTCCCGCCACCGAAATTCGACCGCCGCGGCCGGGATTCGATCCCGCGACCCTCGGTTCAGCGGACGAGCACCATAACCACTATATAGACCACCGCGGAGGGTGCTCTCCTCCACAGCAATCAAGTTAGAACACAAAAGGGGGAGAGAGAGAATTATCATCTGCAAAGTTGAACAGCGCGAAAGACTCGGGCACAAGAAAATACGCACACGTCTTTGGCTTTATTTACAAGGAGGCTAAGGAGGGGCACCCTAAGTCCAAGATGCATCGTCCTGGGCTCCAGCGTCCAGCCTTGGCTATTCGCTGACGTTGGAGCTGGCCAAGGCTCCCTCCTAAAGCTATGGGACAGTGTACTAGCAACGGCTGTAACTTAAATGTCAGCTTACCCTGGCTAGCGTCGGTCAAATCATGAGGCTAATCTTGGCTGTAGTATAGGCTGCTGTTGGCTAATGTTGGTTACCCGCTGTTACGACAATACTTTCAGAATTCAATCTCGATCGAATGACTGCGTTGTCCATCGTTTTAGCGACGCTAATAAAAGTCCAAGCGAACACAGAGACAAACGCTTTATACGTCGTTAACAGCCATTCGGCGTAAGATGTAATACAAGTGTGAGACCCCGGGAGGTGTTCCAATTAGGTTTTTTGCTGTCCGTCCTCGCTTCAGGGAGGGCGGTCCGGTCCGTCCACTCCATCCGACGACGCGATCGACAAACCAAGTCGAAGACGCCGCAGGGGGTTAAACGCGCCGACGACGACGACGTTCCTGGAACCGAGCGAGCGGCCGCCCGGCGTCGCACCGGTTTTCTTATCGGCCATTCGCAGCAGGGCACGGAATTCTCCTCGCGCCCCAACTTGTCGGGAGCTAGTCGTATGCGGCGGTGTTGCGTGAGTATGAGCGCATACCGGCCGGCAAACAGCGCGAACAAAAGGCGACAATATGTTTATAGTCGACAGACATGTCCTCCGAGAACGCGGCGACATCGGTGGCTATTATGACATCCGTAAGGTTTTATACTATATAATTACTGGAGGGAACACTGGCACTGAGATTCCTCAGCCATACCGGTGTCAGGTACCGTGGGAAGGATGCATGATGGAAAGAAAAGAAAAAGATAGTAATCTATCTATCTATCTATCTATCTATCCATCTGCCCATCCATCCATCCATCTGCCCATCTATCTATCTATCTATCTATCTATCTATCTATCTATCTATCTATCTATCTATCTATCTATCTATCTATCTATCTATCTATCTATCTATCTATCTATCTATCTATCTATCTATCTATCTATCTATCTATCTATCTATCTATCTATCTATCTATCTATCTATCTATCTATCTATCTATCTATCTATCTATCTATCTATCTCTCCATGGATCGGTCCAACTTTGACCAAGCGACGATGTCATGTGATGACGTCACAAAACTTGGCGATGTGTTACGTCATGATAACATCATATGGTAACGTCATCTCATGAGGGTGATCGTTTGCATCACTTGCGTTGACCCCGCCGGCGCGGGACGGCGACGACGGTCAATTTTCGTGTTTGATGAGGCATCTAAGGCTTTCGCGTTAATAAGCGTCACATGGAAACGATGCTGTCACCTACTCAAAAGGAGGTCGGGAGCAACGAAGACACGTTGAGAAAATGCGTATAGAGATGTGTGCATTAGAGAAATCGCAAAAGATCGATGACAGCTCTCTTTTCACGATATGGGCTTCCACCGAGGTCAGATTCCGGTCACATAATTCGCTGTTGAGTGTAATCGAAAGCTGTCGTCTTCGTGAATCAATAATACCATGCCGACGTGTGTAGAGCTGACTCGCGTAATGGCAGTGGTTACCGGTTGACCAGCGTGCATAATCTGTGTAGTCAAGGTAAACAACGCGCGCTCGTTGTGTACCCTTGATCGCTTGTGCACAACCGGTAATTTTAGTCTGTCTGGGTACTTGACAGAAGGATCGACGGGGCCATTTCGTTCATGGCTTTGCGGCGACGAAAGTAAGACACGTCGTATCGCAGCTATAGGCGTGTACTTCTCCGGTATATATACGTGCAATATCCGCGTCACATAAGACCACCAAAGTACGCACTTATACAGCTGGCAGAACTATAGCGGAAGACTAAGGCCACATCTAGCGACTATCGCTAATGTAAACGACCTGTAACAGCCACAGCAAATGATTTGTAGGTGTAATAGCGCACAACTTCTGACAGCAATAGCACACCACTTGTGACGGCAATAGCACACTACTGGTGACGAAAATAGCAGACTAATTGTGACGGCAATACCAGGCTACTTGTGACGAACATAGTAGATGATCTGTAGAAGCACTGGGACGAGGCTTAAGAAAATAACAGATGACTTCTGACGGCTATAGCACACGACTTGTAACGACAACATGTGATTTGTGGCTGCAGTAGCAGGCGACTTGTGAGAGCAATGGCAGAATACTTGTGAGATCAATAGCGCATGACTTGTGAGAGCAATAGCAGAAGACTTGTGAGAGCAACTGCGAACGACTTGTGAGAGCAACGAGCGGACGACCTGTTCAAGGCATCCACTTGCCAGCATACATAGTTATATCTACATCGTGCATAGGAAGCGCGATTGACCGAAGTGCGTATAGAATCGGCTTCTCGTGCATATATCTTGTGGCGTAATCGCGTAATCACCCCGGGCAAGCTTTAATGAGCCGGCACTCACGTATGCTCGCGGCGTTCGACCTTCAAAGGACGTCGTCGTGGCGAACTCACATCGCGTCGCGCAGAACGAACCAAAACAAAAAAGAAAACAAAAATCGCGACTAAGGAGGCGAAAGGGAAGCGAACAAGCGAATGGCTGCCAGTGTTATGTGTTTCTTTCGTGAGCGGCGGCGTGTGTTTTGATTCCCCGAGAGTAAACAGCCCCGACTAAGAAACGGAGGTACTACAGCCGATGACGGGACAAGCAAGCAGTCGGGATACCTGCGGCGAGTTGCGATATATGTTTGTCGGTGTGTGGGTATGTGCGTCCGTCCGTTCGTTTGTGTATGTGCATGCGTACGTTCGTGTGTGTTTATGTGCATGCGTACGTTTGGGTCTGTGTGTGTGTACGTTTGTGCGTGTACGTATGTGTGTGCGTTCGTTCTTATAAAGAAGCGTACATTTCGTTCGCCCGCAGTGAAGTCGAGCGGCTGTTACGTACACGCGGGAACCGATACAGATCTAGGTCGAACGCCGTTTGCAGCGAAGAAGGATTTCGGAGCGATCGCGGTGCGAACAGTGGAGAGGGTACATATTACTACCGAGAGAACAGACCGAGAGAATAGAGGATAGGTGAGCAGAATATTATACAACGGAGGTGGCTGTGGTGTTTTCTTTCTTTCTTTCTTTCTTTCTTTCTTTCTTTCTTTCTTTCTTTCTTTCTTTCTTTCTTTCTTTCTTTCTTTCTTTCTTTCTTTCTTTCTTTCTTTCTTTCTTTCTTTCTTTCTTTCTTTCTTTCTTTCTTTCTTTCTTTCTTTCTTCGCGAGGTCCAGGTGGCAGTGCCACGCACTTCGGCAGCGCGAATCTCGGTCTCTGTATATATAAAGTGCGTAAGACGACGGCAAAGTGGCCTAATTTTCACGCCTTGCCTGTTGCTTCCGTTACGCCCTCTGGAGGACGCCTATAATCATTGTAGCACCCTGGACCACTGATGTCAGCCCTCCCTTTGGCGCCTTACACCTCAGCTGCGCGTCTTATACAGTAATGTAGAGAAACAAAACGAAAAAGGACGGTATACGCCTGAACTGGTTAAGTGGTGGATCGGTGTCGGTAACACGCCTCAATCGGTTATCCCCTTGGAAGTAAGAAGTATCTTCGGGGGAAAAGAAGACGCCTTCGTAAATGTGTTTTTTTTTTGTTGTTGTTCATTCCGGTTGACGGCTACTCAAGCAGGCGGGATATTTACTATCCTTGCTTTCATTTAGTTATCGTTTGATAATGACGTCACTATTATTGAGTTATTTCACCCGATACGTTTACGAAAGCCGCCCCGACTCCTGCTCGATGCACCACAGTGTAGGTACCATCCAAGTCGTTGCCGTAAACAACAACAGCAACTACTACTAGCAGTACTGCTGCTACCACCACCACAACCACTATAAACTACCACTATCAACAACAACAGCTATCCCCACTGCTACCACTATCAACAGCAGCAGCTACTACTACCAACACTATCAAAAACAGCAGCTACTACTACTACTACTACTACTACTACTACTACTACTACTACTACTACTACTACTACTACTACTACTACTACAGCTACAACTACTACTACTACCACCACGACCACTATCAACAACAACAAGCGGCTTTTATCGCATTTCTTGCATTAACAAACCTGGATGCCTCAGTTAGTGTTTAACTATAACTTACGGATGTTTTATTCCCAGATGATGTAGTCCGGCCCGCACTAAATTAATTAAATGGCCTAAATTCGCAAGCCCTGTTACAACGTAACTGCACGATAAAGCGTGTGGATCGTTACTGGCTGACAACTTGTACTGATAACCAAGCTGCAGTTTCCTAAATTATAACTAAAAACCCGCAAAGTGGTGTCAACACCCCTGAAGAGACGATTATACGTACAAAACGTTTTAAGCATGATACGCTTTTAGCTCCCATTGTCGGTGGCCTTCACTAGACCTTGAGCCGAATGCCAGCGCCGTTATCCGGACACTTAAAACGAGACATACGGGCAACTTAACGAGAACATACGGGCATTCAGACGAGATCATCCGGGCATCGTGGCGAGACCTCAGCGAGACATCCGGATATAGGCCCAAAATTTAAGAAAAGTGCGGTCTTTGGCAGTCAACCCTTCGTACAGGAGCTCCACAACCCGTACGGTATGGTGGTGAACGGATTTACTGAGAAAATGCAGGACGTCTAAGTTCTTGGCCAAGAAAAGGGTCAGGGCAGAACGAGGCGAATTGACGCGTCGCCGAAGTGCCGCGATGTCGCACCGAGATGGGTGCGACGCGACTCGCCGCAATCAGCAGAATTGCGGGCACGTCTATATGCCAAAATCCGCCACTGCAGAGCACGCGCAGATATCCCTAAAGAAACACTCGCGAAGTAACCGCTAACCGTAGGCCCAAAGAGCTCATCTGTATTTATCGTATATACCGGCGCGCATGCGCACTTTATGTACGGGGCGATGCAGCAGACTACGGTACCAAACAGAAGCAGAAGGTCACCCCTGGGCCAGACGATCGCATCGTCTGCGATTGAACGCGATCGGACGACGCCGTAAAAAAAGAGGCGGTGGGTTGCATAACAGCGCCCGCGATCGTGACCTCTACGGCACTCATTCTCTCGGTGTGTGCACTCAAAAGATTGCGCTGTGTTGAGTGCGATGCGGACGTTTCGAGTCGCTCCCTTGTTGTTGCTTTTCTGTGTAGTTGCTGCTGCTGTTTTCGGGCGTGCGCCGCGTTGCCGACCTCTCGAAGAAATGAAAAACAAAGAATAAGGAGAGCAGCAGAAGCCTGCTCCGAAACGTCTGCCGCAAGTCGGTGCGTGCACCGTCTGGTTGTCTAGACTTCCCGAAACCTGTTGTTGGCTTCTCTCGAGATGTAGGCTGGCCCGTACACGATTCTCGTATATTCGGGGCATTTTTTTGTATCTCTAGTTTTTTGAAACGCTATATAGTTGTGCCGATTTCGTGAGAAAGCAAAAGAAATAACAAGTCCCGTAAGATCAAGTTTAGTCTTCGTGGCACTGTACGTACAATTGTATAAGTGGGCGAACACCCGCCGCGCTGGCCTAGTGGTGATGGTGCTCGACTGCTGACCCGAAGGTCGCGGGATCGAATCCCAGCCGCTATGTTAAATATTCTGCTACGTTAAATATTATCTACGTTAAATATTCTGCTGTTTGACAAGGTGTACCAAACAACTCAAATGAAGAAACAGCTAGTGTAGGGTTCTTTTTCTTCACTAATCGTTCCTCCTCCCTCCTTTCAGTGCAGGGTAGTAAATCGGACGCAAGTCTTGTTAACATCTCTGCTTTCCTTTTAATGCAATCGTTGGGGTTTTACGTCCCAAAACCATGATGATGCACCGCTGTGGAGGGCTCCGGAAATTTCGATCACCTGGGGTTCCTTAACGTGTACCTAAATGCAAGTACACGGGCCTCTAGCATTTCGTCTTCATCGAAATGCAGCAGCCACGGCCGGCATTCGATCCCGCGACCTTCGGGTCAAGTCGATCACCATAACCATTAGACAACCGCCGCGGTTTCCTGCTTTCCTTTTCTAAAGACCTCTCTATAGATGTCCATCTTTCTATCTCTCCCGCTCTTTCGATTGCTCTTAATTACTACTTTTCTGCACAGTTCTGTTGCAGATACAGAATGCGAAAGGTCGAAGTTCGGTAATCAATAACTAAAGAACGCGTGGGGTAAAATGATTTCGACTTTTGGTTCAGCTAGCCCATTCGACCTAAAACAATGCAAAGATAAACCTGTTCGCAGATTCAAATCAAGCGTGCGAATCCATACTTGGAATTTCTTAACTCTCTCTCTCTCTCATCCTATGCCCCTCTCGGCAAGCCACGCAGAAATGGTGTCATATCCCGGATTACAAAAGCATCGTTTGTATACATCCTGTGTGATACGGTGGGTCTACACCGGTCTACACCTACACCGGTCGCGTAGCTTTTCTTCACCGCTATTTCTTTCGTTTGTCCTCGGTGATAACAGGAGGGCAAATAAGAATCACGCGACTGTGCATGCGACACCCACGATGCAGACAAATGCAGCCTGATACATTTAAGCCTGTAAACCCCCGGTGCGCTGCTTGTGGAACTGCCAATGCGTTGCACTTGTTGTATCAGCAGTGTGAATGAAAACGGAAGGCGAGATAGCCGTGTTTGTTCGAGACAATACCTGTATTCGATCGTGTCATACCGTCAGAGAACCACTGCCCTCACCTGTCAAGCCCGTATAGCGTAAGAGCGTTAAATCAGCGAAGCTAAAAGCTGCAACAGTGGCAGAGTTACATTTTATGAGCCCGTTACATATAGTACGCTGTGGGCATGCACACACACACACACACACACACACACACACACACACACACACACACACACACACACACACACACACACACACACACACACACACACACACACACACACACACCCACCACGGACACACACAAAACCAGGGTTCCTTGCGTGTTCGCCTAAGACGATTCGACGGCGAAGACCATGCGGTGTGGTCATCGTCATCGATGATGATTTTTGGTCGATGAGGCTACGGCGTTCATCAGAAGATTGTGGTCGCGTGTAAAGGGTAGCTAATTGTCCGACGTAACATCGGACATTATCACTATCATCGTCATCGAAGACGATAATGACCATTATCGTCATAACGACGATGATTTTTTGTGAGATTCATGTTGACGACGACGACGGTGGCTTTTCCCGACCGACCGACCGGACCGACTGACTGACGTAACTGGTCACTTATCTAGATGACTTACTGACTGAAATGACTATGTGATTAGATTGATTGATTCACTGACCCAACTGTCTGGCTGCTGACTGACTGAATCACGTTAACCGGTCACGTTAACCACGGAGCACCAACCCGTGGTCTACGAGGAACGGCGTTATACATAACCTCAAGATTAACGTAATCACCGCTTAAGTTTATCTCAGCAGTTTACGCGCACCTATAAAGTACGCGAGCGAATTCCTAACATTCCTCCTCGTATCGGAATGCGGCCACCGCCGGCCACACACAAGACGCGAGCGCTTTACCGGTGATAACGGCGACCACTCGAAGAAGTGTCGATTTCTCGCAGCCGCGGCAGCCAATATCGTCAAAGATTCCGAGGCAGCTGAGCAGGGTCGAAAAGTGAGCCACCATTCTCAACAGATAAGGGACTAAAATCGAGGTCAATGAACGGTTATGGCGCGGAGCCGTGGTGTCGGACGCACACTGAAAACTTGAGGACTGTGACACGGCCCGAGAGCGTAATATGTCGCCGCTGAATTGGGAGTTAAAGCGTGAACGGCGATTTATTTATCCCAAGATTCCTTACTAGGCACTTTTGTAATGCTTTTTTTTTTCGTCGTTTTTCGCTCACGTCACCTTCGGCTATATCCCCAGAGCGCCACAGAGACCTGTGACATCACCGCTAGCGCTAACCAATCGGCGTGGTGTCCTGTATGCGACCTTGTTTCCTGCTCTCGCCCCCTTCGTTTCTGCTGAACAAAATTACGAGCATCGATCAGAGCACCTAAAACCCGTTGGATAGTATAAAGAAAGCTTCGACAAAATACACAATCATTTGATCGCGTTTGAATGAAGATTCTGTTGCTGTTATTCAACAACGGATATCGAACATTAGCCGATATAAGCCAACAGTATGCCAAATTATATACCTGTGCTACCCGACGTTAGCCAGTGCTAATAGTGCGTGAGTACATCCGGTAAATAAATTTGGCCAGGAATTAATGGGTATCGCTAAACCTCGATACAGCTGGACAGGATATGGAACTTTCAAGGGTGACGTCTTGAATGTAGTCTTCAAACAAACAAACAAACAAACAAACAAACAAACAAACAAACAAACAAACAAACAAACAAACAAACAAACAAACAAACAAACAAACAAAACAAACAAGGATATTCCGAGCACCCAGAAACATTCGATAACATCCGTATGTACTTTTGCAACTCGTGCTTAATGTTGAACGTGCTTACTTATGTAATACTGTAGTTACGTTCCTATTCAGTCGACCCGCGCATGAACACTTAACTATACTGACCGCATTCTCTTCTTTATCTTAAAGAAGGGCACCGAGCACGAACCAAATAAATAAGAGATTACAAAAAAATGAACTGATGGATAGGAGAGGTTGATGGTTTACAGTGGCAACGACTACTCATTCTCGCTTATCAGACGAAATACACGATAAAAAAAATAAGAAGGACGCAAAATGTCATGCGACTGCTTTTTTTTTTTTTTTTGTAATGTCAAGTGAGCGAGACCAGCCAAGGCTGGGGTCAATGCACGAATAAAACTAGAATCGACAAGATGTGCTATTATACCGTGAACGCGGTCGTGGACGGCAAATTGTTAGGTGTAGGGAGGAAATTCAGAAATTTGCAGGCGTGAAAAGGAATCATCTCGTGCAGTATATATAATGTGGGTTGGAGATTATTGGGGGAGGATTTCGTCCTGCAATGGACGACAGACTGATGATGATGACGACCACGACGACCGACAACGAAAGGTAAGGCCCTTTTATAACCACGTAAGAACGACCGAACAAACCGACAACAGGGAAAGAAAGACCTTGACAATCGATAAATGCAGAGAAGGTCATTAAGACCCAGCCTCGCGCTTCCGTGAACTCGAAAGGCCATTTAAACGACGCTGTGTAATGCGCTTTACGGACGAGTCGAGGAAAAATCCAATTCGGCCGGAGGCAATTTCTCAGGTCGATGAAAAACGAAGGATGGGGCGTAAAACGAGGCCACTAATCAAGGACACCTTCACGCAGGAATGCCATCCGGAGCTATTCAATAGGCTTTTGGTAATAATACAGCAGCGATCCGAAATTAAGTGAACCGCGCGGCACACCCACGAGGGAAAGGGTGGAATTGAGTTTAGGTCGCTTAAACGCTTGAAATGCGTCGATCTCTCTCCGTTACGCACACACGCGCGCACACACACACACGGAATCGGGAGGCGGGAAGAGGGGGGGGGGGGGGTGTAAGAAAAAGTCTCAGTAGCGATTTAATGGTGGGAGCGTTACAATTACCTTTAACTGCCTCCAGTTACCTTGATAGCCATAAGTTAGGCAACATTAGTCGGTGATTGTAGTACGCGAGTACATGTGGTATACCGTATACACTCGCTCCACACGCAATATACGCTTTACTATTTAGTACACATTAACGGAATACCCAGTTATCAAGCGTTAGCATTACCCTTAATTACCTTCATTTGTCCAATGCACTTAACCAATTGCTGGTAAGTTTATTCCTTCCTCCTCCCATGCTAACCAACATCAGTCAACAGCTGCCAACCTAGTGACATAGTGAACACCACTTGTCGTGAACACCGGACACATAGGTATAAAATAGCGAACATCAATCAGTGCTTGTAGTGTGCGAGTAAGTACGGTAGGCTTCGCGCAAGGCTACACCCTTTTGGCCAGAGTGTGGTAACTCGTGATGCTGACGCATTAAAGAAACGTTCAGTTGAATGGCACCAGGCGTAATCAGCGCGCGAGATATCGTCGCTTATACGCGACACAACCATCAGTCGGGGGTCCGAGGCTTTCATTTTTCAAACTCTCGACAGCTGAACACGATCACACTCGACAACACACTTGTCGAGAGCAAAAAGAGAAAGAAACGACCCCGCGAAAAAGCGAGCGATCGCGCGATTAACAGACTGCTCCCAGAGATATATCGTTACGCAGCGAGGCACAAGACGCCGGAAGCCGGGCGTGGGCCGGATTTCGTCTTCATAAATGGGAACGAAATTTAAACTTGAAATGAGTCGAAGGTGCGGCACAGTGCGGCCTCGCGATCGCTGTAGAAACGAGCTTTTTTATTTATTTATTTTTCTAACGACCGCGAAGGGTGTTGAGGACGGCCTCGATTTTGAAGAGTGCATGCGCTACCAGCCGGAATGTCAGGACCCAGGTAGACGCTGACACACACGCACATACCCACAGATTGACAAACTTGCGCCAGATACACACCCGGCGTAAACATACGTGCAGTTGCAGTGTTAGTTGGTTCGTTTTAGATGCGAAGCATCTTATGGCGGAGTTCAAACCAGTGGTGGTGGTGGTGGTGGTGTGCGGCGTGACCACCCTTACTGCGCATGCGCAAACCCTCTCCACACACCTCCTCCCCACTTCCCCTCTCCCCTCCCCCTCTCCCCTCCCCTCTGAAACGCGGGCTCGACATGCCGAAACGCTGCTTCGCATCGCCTCATGGCCCCCTTTAGCGGGAGGTGATGTGATTTTTCTTTATGGATGGCGCACAAACACTATATGGAAGATTGGCCAAGAATCAGGCGATAATAATATTAATATTTTTTATTTAGTTTTAGTTTTATTTAGTTTTACATCCCAAAGCCCCCGATATGATTACAAGACACGCAGTAGTGGAGGGCTCAGGAAATTTCGACCACCTGGTGTTCTTTAAAATGCACTTAAACTTAAATACACGAGCATCTAGCACTTAAATTCGCCTCCATCGATACGCTACCGCCGCAGTCAGGATCGAACCCGCGACACGGGTCAGCAGCCCAGTACCGTAACACTGTACCACCGCGGCGTAAGAATGAATCAGGGGAGTGCTCCTGCCCGTGATTGATTGATTGATTGATTGATTGATTGATTGATTGATTGATTGATTGATTGATTGATTGATTGATTGATTGATTGATTGATTGATTGATTGATTGGGTGAATGAGAGGGTATGTGCTTGAACGGGTAAGTACGAACAAAAACTGCCGCTTACGCCCCATCTCACTCAGTTGCGCCGACCGTCGCTACACTCGGTCGCCTATATTTTGAACGTATATGCTGCGTAAGTGCATGACACGTATTGCCAGCATCAAACGCACGCTAACAGATCCAACGCCGCGCCGTATAACAACCTTGCCTTAATTAAGACACCGCCAACTGCAACGTTGAAAGAGCTATACGAAATATCATTTAATTGTTATACTCACGTGTGCCAATAATAAACCGAGCACGGCTTATCATACGTAGACTTGGAAAACTGCCACCTACGTACTTACATATATTAACGCTCCAAACGAAAACAAGCCGATTGCGGTGAGTGATCTCACTCGTCTGCGAGATAAGAACACCCGGAAATCTGCGCGCACCGTGCGTGGCAGAATTATACCTTCTCGCTGACGACAAGCGATCGCCGTACACTTTCACAGAATCGTCGCTGGATTAGCTGGCTATTCCCAACTATAGCGCGGAAAGCGGACACTTCGGTCTGGTTATGTTAGGTTAGCTTACTATGCGTTAAACAGATGCTGCCGCAGGCGGGAAACGTTAACGCTCGCGCGATCCAATAATAAAATAAAAGTGACACGGTCCCTAATGCATTCGCCTAAGATGACTCGAAGGCGAAAGCTATCTTTCTTCTCGCTCGATTGTGTGTGTGTCTTCTCACTCGAATATACATACAGGACGTTTTCAGCAAACTTGCGCCAAGTGTACTTTTTAATTTCTCGCACTCTAAAGAAAAGACGGAAAAAAGATTAAACGCGGCAGTTGTCTTAGCTTATATGAAATAATCCGAAGTTGCTGAACAAACGTTACAACTTTTCTACTGAATATTTTTCGCCAAGATTATTATTTTAAAGGTTAGTTAAGTAATCTTTGTTAATTACCCGGCTTATCGAACTGGTGTAGGCGCGGATGTAACTCACGCCTCCGATCAATAAATATTGAGGTGGTTTATGAACGCAAGTGCGTCGAAATATGTGTAAGTATACGTGAATTTAAACGTGAACCGACGTAAGGCTGATTGTTATGTTGAAGGCGAGTACATAGGACCATAGGTCGGCAAAAAAAAAAAAAAGTGTTCCCTCAGACTCACTCAAGAAATATATTTTGCGATCAGGACTCTCAGTCGGACTCAGTCTCACTAAAATGTTTCTCAACCGGACTCACTCTGACTCATCAAAATTTTACTGACCTCACGGCCCGATCTGAGTGATTCTGAGTGTGCGAGTCAGCCGACCTATGGCCAGATGAAACATTCGTTTCTGCTTAAGCTACTTGCGCTGGTGCGCGCTCAATGCCGTATGCACTGACACTGCCCCACTGTAGGTGTGCAATAACAGATCGCATACCCACACAACTCCGGCCAAGAAACAGTCAAGCCCTTTCGCGCACGGTTGTTCATTTTGACGTGCAGGAAGTCTTGCTGGGCGGAAGCATCAATCAAGTGACGTCACAGGCCGCTACCGCGGTGAGTGAATCATCTCACTCTTCAGTCGGGAATATCTAGAGCTAAGGAAACGCTCCTGTGCCGCTTGTGGCTTGGAGTTGTCTTCTCACATGACTACTCATTTCGGAACGGAATGGCCAACGGTGTAATAACTGTAGCGGCGAGGAAACATTCTCTGTGAGTGTCCCCGCTTCAGTGCGCGCACTAAAAGGGTGCTAGCCAGGCTTAAAAATTGCCCTATGTCGGAGGATAGGGTCATGGGACACTGGCCTCCACAGCGCAGAAGACGTTGAAAGCGTTGTCGCGCTTCTTGAAGACTACTGGTCTTAGTGACAGACTCCAGGCAGTATTGTATTCCCCTTTCCTTTTTCCTCCCATTTTTTGTAACATTTCTGTTCTATTATATTTTATTCCCCATCATTCGTAGACACCTCACATCGAGGAACATGTCGGCCGCTAGAATCGGATTCGCAGAACCCCAACGAGAAGTGACCACACCCGTTCCAGCCCAACCCCTGCCCCAAGAAACATGAACGACCCCACAATCGCCAGCAATCTGGAATCGCTACTTTCTGGGACTGACCCTTCATTCTCGAGACCAAAGGACACGCGGCTTCTGGCGTCCGAGATGCTGAACGCAATTTTCACGCCACTCTCGGAAATCCAGAACTGGGAGAAACCGTTTGCCTTGGTTAAAGTTCGATACCCTAGCCATACAGGCGTTTCCGTCGCCAATAAGCTAACCTGGGCCAATGTTTCCGGACCCGACGGGAAGGTACATCAAACGACCGCAGAAATAGCTTGCGCCCTCCCCTCCCATCTTGGCGTGTCAGGTATTACTTCATCCAATCTGGTGAGATGTCATAGTTCTGGAACTGTGATATAGCATGAGTGCAGTCCAGTTGGCTTTAAAGGGGTCATGAAGCGCCCCTCGTGCCATTGGCGTAGCCGGGGCGAAGGGGGGCAGGGGGGGAGGGTTAGATGCAAACGATGATTCGGGAGACGTGAGGGAAACACTGGCAAAAACGACGGTTACTTTAACAGAACAACGTTTATTTAGATAAAGTAAACTACTGGAGAGACAAGAATACGCTGTCGCTCCCCGAAATTCGTAAGGTTTGCATGTGTATACTCTGTTCCAGAAGTTCCGTGCAGCACTGTGGAAGGGTCGTGTAGCCTTGGCTCTGCTGCACGGAACTTCTGGAACAGAGTCTGGAACAGAGTACTCTGTTCCACAAGTTCCGTGCAGCACTGTGGAAGGGTCGTGTAGCCTTGGCTCTGCTGCACGGAACTTCTGGAACAGAGTATATATACACACGCAAATGCACAAACACACGCACGAAAATGCATAAAGGGTGGTTGGAACATAAAACGGGCGGAACATGCATAAAGCGTGGTTTATGCAGTGCCTTCAAGATCGGAGGCACTGCAAGCTTTCCGCACCTCGCCTGGTTTTGTGCTGCCTCCGTAATCGGGCCACCTTTGACCAAGCGACGACTTCGTGTGGTGACGTCACGTTATGTTACGTCACGATGACGTCACGAATTTCGGCGATCTGTGACGTCATAAGTACGTCATATGATGACGTCATCACGTGTTTTTTTTTTCTTGCAACACGCGTGTTGACACCGCCGCCGCCGCCGACGGTAAATTTTCGCGTTTGATGAGGAATCTAAGGCATTTGCCTTTAAAAAGAAAAAAAAAGAAGATAGAATAAAATGCAGGTAGCAGAAGGTTTGCTCTTCGTACTCGCCGTCAACCGAGATTTCGCGCTTTCGCATCTCTTGTTCAGCAAACGTTTTTACTTTCTCTTTTTTTAATGCGGTGCACTCGCCGACGCTGTAAAACTCCAGACTCGGCGTTAAACGCATGTCTACACGTCCAAGCGCCCCGTATATCCGTCTGCACTGCGATGCAGATAAACAACAACAACAAAAAAAGAGTACATTTTATGGCGCCTCGCGTCTTTCCCTGCTTTTTATTATCATATTTTTGCACGCAGTTCCTCGAAGAGCTCGTAAACTGAAGTGGTATTATACGTAACGACGCGAATCGTACGTGTAGCAAGCGGAATCGCACCCTCAAAAGTTACAACCTGCACCGTGCCGCGAAATCCACTAAAACGCGTTGTCGACGCACGGTTGTACAATGGTGTACAACAGTGTAGAACAGTGTACAACAGTGAAAAGGATGTGCAAAAATGTAAAAGGAGAGATGTGGTGTAAGCGGAGTGCAACATTGCAGAAGAGTGCAACTGTTTAAAAAAGTTTGAAATAATGCAACGGTTTAAAAGGGTAAAGCGTTATAAAAGAGTACAACGATGTAAAAGGAGCGTGATGTAAAATGTATACAGATGTTGAAGAGGACTATATAACGGTGTAAAAAGTTCACTGTGGTGTAAATGGTTCGCCAGGGTGTAAAGGTATAAATGCTGTAACGCGTTTGCAGTGGTGTAAAGTGTGCACGCACAATGATGTAAGAAATTTAAGAGAGGGCGTTGAACCGCCCTATCCGCCTACGCCGATGCGCATCGTTGTTAAGATTCTTATACGCGCAAATCTACGTACGAATTAAGCACGTTAGCATAAGAGTGCTGCGGACGGAAAGGTCGGGTTACGTTAAAGCATTACGTGCGTAAGCCAGACCAGCTGCGTTGTGAATGCACCAGCAATGGGTGCGTGTCACGTGAAATCTAGCTGGGGCTGTCACTTCTTTCCGGCATGGGAACAGTGGGTCCGGATCTCCGTTTGAACGGCACTTTCGCGACACTGCTGCCTTGAGTGCCCCAAAATCCCACGACACGAGCCAAGGAGTGAGTGAGTGAGTGAGTGAGTGAGTGAGTGAGTGAGTGAGTGAGTGAGTGAGTGAGTGAGTGAGTGAGTGAGTGAGTGAGTGAGTGAGTGAGTGAGTGAGTGAGTGAGTGAGTGAGTGAGTGAGTGAGTGAGTGAGTGAGTGAGTGAGTGAGTGAGTGAGTGAGTGAGTGAGTGAGTGAGTGAGTGAGTGACGTTTCCATGAAAAGCTCGAGGTGTTAACATAGCTATTCGTCTGACATACGCTACTCCAGGTGCTGGGTGATGATTATGATATCTACGCTGATAAACACATAACATCACATACATCCACACATACACGCATAGATTACACTGCGAGAAAGTCCGCAAGAAAGTCAACACAGCGTTCGTGGCGCGTAACTCACAGATGGCGCTTTGCCATGGGGCCCGAATATGCCACATTTTTAAGCAAAAGTCCCGTTGAAAGTGTGCAAGTACAGTGCATGAGTGGCTGAGTGCAGAAAGGCCAATTCGTGAATGAATGAGTGAAAGTGACTGAGGATGTGAGTGAGTTAATAAATAAGATGGATTAAATCAACGAGTGAGTGAAAAGTGGCGTATATGTGTCATGGACCTGTAAGACTGCTTCAAGCGTGGCGTGTCACGTGTGAAGGTATACGAAGATTACAACAGTGAGCAGTACGGCTTATCTTTCAAGGCGTGACTGCCATATCACTGCGAGGATTTCGGGCAACGACGACGACGGGGCGCTCGGGAAGGAGATTGCAGGAGCTTCACGACCGCTTTACCGATAAGGACACAATGCTCCGAGAAGGCAAGACTCGCAAGCCTGAGTGTCCACTCGAGAAAGCCAACCGTGGAGCAACTGTTTGCGTAAAACAGATGAACAAGAAGCTACGGCATCCTATAGCGATGTGATTGATTTCCTGCGACCGTCATTTCCTGTTGATGACGTAGAGGTTGCGGCGCGTATACGCAACCCAGTGCAACGCGAGACGCAACGTACCGGGAAACTTCCCTGACGTTGCACTCTGTGCATAATAATAATTGTTGGGGTTTTACCTCCCAAGACCACAATATCATTGAGAGACGCCGTAGTGAAGGGTTCTGGAAATTTCGACCACCTGGGGTTTTTTAACGCGCACCTAATCCGAAGCTCCCGGGCCTCTAGCATTTTGCCTACATCGATATGCGGTCGCTACGGCCGGGATTCGATCCCGCGACCTTCGGATCAGCAGTCGAGCAGCATAACCGCCATATCCCCGAGGCGGGTTGCGCTCGGTGCACAGACACATTGACGGGTGCGGTAACAAGCAGTGAGTAGTCTCAAAAAGCTGATATCCTTCATGAGATTATAAACAATTACTAGAAGTTACCACGCCTTCAGTTGTATAATTAGTAATTATATTAGCATAACCGGAAGCACAAAATAAAGTCCAGGAGCGTAAAATCGAAAGTTTGGCGGCAGCACGTCTGATCGAGAGAACAATACACTTCGTTCACGAAGACGGCCAGTGTAGGAACGAATCGAGCCGTGACAAAAAAATACGATGCGACGTCTCTGATGTGATCTTGAAGAATACACCTACAGAAAATGATGGGTGACGAGAGTGATCGTGGCAGAGCCCGCATTTGGAATCTCCGCACGTGCGCAGGACGATGACGCAGAGACTGACGAAAAGTATTGGACGGAATATCGCCTGGTCAGGTTAAACAATCAGAAAAGTTTACTAGGCTTTTGTGAACAAGGGATCAGTCCTTGTATGTGAGAGTAAATCACGGAGCGCTTTTGATGATCTTATGCACTTGCTGCTTTCGTCATATACTTAAGTGTGATTGCGTAAAGGCGCTGTGTTAACTCCACTGTTCGTACGGTGAACAAGGCTCCCGTATTGGAGCCTTACATGTCATTAACTTTGTCACTCATTTGGTCGGTGCTCCACTTAACGTCCACGGATAAGACAGTAGACAGTCCTTCGTCCAAATATATGACGGTGACGGTGAGCTGAATTCGAGCTGGAATTTCTATGATGCTCCCAGAAAAATATGTACGTCTCCTTGCTTGCCGGGATTTTTTTTTTTTTTTACCGTCAACTTCAAATCGGAGACGAACACGCGTGAATGATACGACAGTGAAGTAATACGTGGAAATGCGAATGCGAGCCAAACCTGACAGCAGGAGGCATGGGCGGCAGGCAAGGGATCGATGAACGGAGAGCCGTATTTGTTTGGTGCCACGAGGGGAAAAAAAGAAAAAAAAAAGGCTCCCGCGGTCCCTTATGTCTTTGCTTAAACGACTCGAAGGCGAAAACCATAGTCATCTTTTTTTTTTTTCAGTCAATGTACAGATCGTCCCCCGCCCCACTCCGAAAGCTTTCCGGACTTTACGTGGTTTAGCACTACCCCGATCGGAGGCATCGCAAGCTTTCTGCACCTTACTTGGCTTTGCACTGCCTCCGTGATCGGCCCACCTCTGACCAAGCCAGGACGTCAACATGTGACCTCACATTATCTGAGGTAATAGTGACGTCACAAATTTTTGGCGATCTGTGACATCATTATGACCTCATATGGCGACGTCATCAGGTGATTATTTCTTGCTTCACTCGTGCTGACGGCGCCGACGCGAGACGCCGCCGACGGCCAATTTTCGCGCTTGATGAGGCATCTAAGGCTTCCGCCTTAATATCGACGCAGAATCTCCTTTGGGAGTTGCCTAAGTGATGCGTGAGACTACAGTTTTATATAGGTTACAACTTCGCTTTCCGGCGGAATCCGCATGCCGTCTCTCATCTTATTTCTGGCGTTCGTCAGCGTCTGCAACGGCCCCATGCGTGTGAGCCGCATCCCGCGACCACCTAAACGCGTGTGTGGCAACAAATTTTCGCAAAGTAGGGGTTTTCCTGATGCCCACTATTCTCTATGCCGGCTTTACGGGATTTTATTAAGGCGAAAGCCTTAGATGCCTCGTCAAACACGAAAATTGACCGTCGGCAGCGTCAGCACAAGTGATGCAATAATCATCCCACGATGACGTCATCATGCGACGTCATTAAGACGCCAAAGGTCGTCAGAATTTGTGGCCTCATCAGGACGTCACATGATGTGACGTCACATAATGACACCATCACACGGCGCCATAGCTTAGTCAAACAGGGGCCCATGACGGACGCAGCGCAAGACAAGATGGGGTGCAGAACACGTGCACCCATTTGTCCGGCGTGAAGCGCAATAACTCTGATGGGCGAGAGAATGAGCACACACATACACAAACACACACACACACACATAGATGGAAAGAAAGATTAGCGAAAAAAAACATTTCTTGGGAGAGGTGAGATTGTAACCCGCATACCCACGATCCGAAGGTGAGC
Source organism: Rhipicephalus sanguineus (assembly GCF_013339695.2). Classification (NCBI taxonomy): domain Eukaryota; kingdom Metazoa; phylum Arthropoda; class Arachnida; order Ixodida; family Ixodidae; genus Rhipicephalus; species Rhipicephalus sanguineus. The sequence continues at coordinate 129,293,944 of NC_051181.1, read as the reverse complement.
GCCGTAGTCGCTTGGCTATCCAGGAGCGTTAGCAGAGCATGGCACAGCCTTGTATAGTATAGTATAGCAAGAGGGTGGGAAAGGGATGTGAATGTGAGGAGGTGGCTCGTAGCCAGGATTTTTTTCAAAAGGGGGGGGGGTTGGCCTAGGGCATCTCCCCCCCCCCCTTGGCTACGGGCCTGGTGAGGAGGAGGGAAAGAAGGAGGGGAGAACGAGTACCGAGGGAGGGAGAGAAAAATGACACAAAGAGAAAGAAAAATAGAAAGGTAGGGAAGAAAGATACAAAAACGACAGAAATACATATTAAGAAATAGACAGAGAGAGAAAGAAATAGACAAAAAAGAGGAGAAAAAAAAGTGCAAGCATAGCCGTCTATAGTATAGTATAGCAATGGGTGGGAAAGAGAGAGGTGAGAAGGTAAAAGCCTATAGCCAAGCCAGGACAAGCCACTAGGTGTCCACCGGCTCTGCTGCGCGACCCATCCCTGCGCGACTTGGCGCGAGCCGCGCTAATTTTTGTCGTGATCGCTGTTTTTACCGGCAATCGTGACACGCACGTGAAACGAATGCGCTTATTAAGACGAAAGCCTTACGTACCTCACGAAGCGAAAAAAATCGGCTTCGTCGGCGTCAACACGAACCATACAAGATGTACGTCGGATGACATCGTGCTCTGACGTCAATGACGTGTCGGGACGTCATCTGATATCAATGTCGTCGCACGGCATCGTCGCTGAGTGAAAGGTAGGCCGATACCCGAAGCAGTGCGACACCACGCAGGCGAGGTTCAGGAGCTCGATGCATTTCCAGCGCTTGAAAGATACCGGAAAAGAAAACAACCAAGGCAGCTTCGAAATAGCGGTACCAAGCCTGAAGGCAGGTCGGAGCTGGGTGGCCGTAATTGTTTCTCCTTACCATTCTCTATTTCTCTCTTTCTGTTTTAGATGCGAAGTATCTTAAGGCGGAGCTCAATCCGGTGGTGGTGGTGGTGGTGGTGGTGGTGGTGTGCGGCGTGACCACCCTTACTGCGCATGCGCATACCCTCTCCACACACCTCCTTTCCACTCCCCCTCACCATTCCCCATGTCCTCTACCCCTCTCCCCTTCCCCTCTCCGCTTTCCCTCTCCCCTCCCCCTTTCCGCTCTTCCACTGACACGCGGGCTAGACATGCCGAAATTCTCTCCTGCGCAACGCCGCGATGAGCTCGAGCGCACGCGCGTCCCCTCCCCTTCTTTCTCCTCTCCCACGCTGCCCCCCTCTCGCCCGCCTGTCGACCGCGTTCCCCGCTCGCCCTGTGAGAATTAACGGCCAGGCTAGATGGAAGATACGACGCGCGTAGCGTCCCTCTTCGCGTTCCACGACGCGAGGTCGGCAGCATGCCCAACGAACGCCAACGGAACGCGATCGTGCAAGTGCTCTGGCTCCGCATCGCCTCATGGTCCCCTTTAGCGGGAGATGGTGTATTTTCTATTTTCCGTCTCTGTTCCTTTCTATTTCTTTCCTTCTCTCTCTATTCATTTCTTTCTCGCTCTTTCTATTGTTCTCTTTGTTCCCTTTCATTCCGTGTCTGTTTCTCGCTTCCTGTCTCTCTCTATTTTTTTTCTCTTTCTTTCTATCTTTCTCTCTGCGTCTATTTCTTTCTCTGTCCTTGCCTTTATGTATCTTCAGTTTCTTTCGCTCTATTTCTCTCATTCTCTACTATCTTTCTTTCTCTTTGCCTGCGTTCGTTCTCTCGCCAATCCACGTAACCTAACCTAACCTAGCCTAGCATAGCCGTGCAAGCAGAATCTCGAGCCTTAGGGAATTGTCGAATTTATATACAAGTGCAGAGCTTTATTGTCAGCTGCGGCAGTCCCTAGAACGTTGATTTCAGGCGGCATCGGCATGGAGTATTTCATATTTCTATAGCGTTCATCAACGTCTGGCAGGCGTATGCCGCGTCCAGCGAAACGCGTGCGTGGCATCAAATTTGAGCAAAGTAGGGATTTTACTCCTGTCCGCTATCCTCCACGCCTGCTTTACATCTTGTCCTACAGAGAGCTTTCATTCAACCAGAACGGGATTCAGCGAAGCCCCCATTGAAAGTGTTTGGGTACAACGCATTCCAATGTGTTCGAATCCAGCACCGCAAAAAAAAAAAAAAAATTATTGACATGACAGTTTTCTCAACTATGCAAATGCACTGCAGCACAGAAAGACAGGGTACCGTCCATGAAGCCAAATGTTAATGGTCGCTAGCTACACGTAGCAATAAACAACCTGGAACAACATGGAAGCTATGGCGCAGCCCATCGGGCAAGGCTACTGTCCGACTACGAATGGAGCCGAATGTTAACGGACACTTAGCTGCACGTAGTAATAGATAACCGTCAAGATTACACTACTCATGCAAACGGGTGTACAATCAAATACATTACAAATATTAGTAATTTTCGAATCGATTGTAAAACTGTGATAAAACATTGTGCCTTCGGCACTGACTCTTTAAGCTATAATGCTCGTTATACGAACTTGATGTGTAATCATAGGTAAAAACAGCACAAACGAAACGAAACACAAGGAAGACACGGGACAGAGTGCTGACCCTTGGTGCTGACCAACTAACAATGTTAGTTGAAGTCAGCACTCTGTCCCGTGTCTTCCTTGTGTTTCTTTTCGTTTGTGCTGTTTTTGCCTATGAACTATATGCATCACCAACTAGCCTGCGCCATGGGTACTGGCCATGGGTACTGGCAAGTACCCATGGCTGATGACGCTCGACCGAAGACAGCCTTTGTCACGCCCGACGGCTTGTACGAGTTCAACGTCATGCCGTTTGGTCTCTGTAATGCGCCCGCGACCTTCGAGCGCATGATGGACACCATTCTGCGCAACTTGAAATGGCACACGTGCATGTGTTACCTGGACGACGTCGTCGTCTTCGCTCCGGACTTCTCCACGCATCTCCAACGTCTGCGGCATGTTTTAATACGTTTGAGCAACGCCGGCCTCCAACTGAATCTGAAGAAGTGCCGATTTGCGGCACGGCAGCTGACAATCCTCGGCTACGTCGTGTCCAAGGACGGAATCCTTCCCGATCCGGCCAAGCTTCGGGCCGTGGCCGAATTTCCCAAACCTACATCCGTCAAATAACTGCGCAGTTTCGTAGGACTGTGTTCATACTTTCGACGCTTCATACGAAACTTTGCCACCATCATTTCGCCGCTGACGAAGCTCCTTGGAAGTAACGGACCCCTAAATTCGTGGTCGTCCGAGTGTGACGACGCGTTCGCAAAGCTCCGTCGTTTGTTGACGTCTCCTCCCGTACTGCGCTACTACGACCCTACGGCCCCAACGGAGGTATACACACGGACGCCAGCGGTGTAGGCCTCGGCGCTGTCCTTGCGCAGCGCAAACCAGGGTTCCCCGAATATGTCGTGGCACACGCAAGCCGTACGCTTACTAGAGCCGAGACCAATTACACCGTCACGGAAAAAGAGTGCCTGGCGATCATCTGGGCCCTTACAAAGTTCCGACCTTATTTGTATGGTCGCCCATTTGATGTCGTTACCGATCATCATGCACTATGCTGGCTGTCGTCATTGAAGGATCCCTCAGGCCGTCTCGCCCGCTGGGCACTTCGCCTGCAAGACTACGACATCCGCGTGCTGTACCGCAACGGACGCCAGCATGCTGACGCCGACGCCCTCTCGCGCTCCCCCTTGCCTGACGACAATGCCCCCTGCTCAGTATCTTACATTGCTGTTTCCTCCATCGACGTTCACACCATCAGCTACCGAACAGCGCAAGGATAAATGGATCGCCTCGCTGATCGACCTGCTCACTGATCCGTCGGCAACACCATCCACTCGCGCGTTGCTTCGTCAAGCCCACCATTTTGCCATTCGCGACGACCTATACTGCGAGAAAATATTTACATTTGCACGATCGAGAGCCAAAATCAAAATGAGCGCGCCAGTGGCATGACAAATTTATCTGTGCCGAACGAGCATTAGCGGCTAATTCCGAAGGATCTTATGACAATTTTTCATGATCGCTGTCGTGATTTTTCATGATCGCTGTCGGCGCTAACACGAACGGTACAAGATGTACGTCAGATGACGCTTTGCTGTGACGTCAATGCTAACATGTGACGTCACATGACAGAGTCGCTGGATGAAAGGTGGGCCGATATCGGAGGTTGTGGAACAACATGCAGGCGAGCCACAGATGCTTGACGCATTTCCAGCACTTACAAAAAAATGGAACGAAGTCCGCAAAAAAATCTTATTTGGGAGTTGCCCATGTGATCTGTAAGTGTAGAGTTTTATTGTAAGTTACGGCCGTCACTAGAACGCTGTTTTCGGGCGACATCGGCATGGTGTCTTTCTAGCGTTCATCAGCCCCTGGAACAGAAAGCGCATGCCGCGGCCAGCGAAACGCGAGTTTGGCGTGAAATTTTCGCGAAGTCTAAATTTTGCTTATGTGCATACAATCCTTCATGTCGGCTTTACATGTCCTAGAGAGGGCCTTTTATTCTGCTGCTGCGAAATTCAACGAAGCCTTCGTAAAAAGCCTTCTCCTTTTGCATTTGTTCCTCACCGCGTGTACAACGCATTCATATGTTTCAGACATACTGACATTCCGCAAGCGTGGGTGTGTATACTCAGCGGTTAAGACACTTCCTTTAGGAGCGTGGGGACCTTGGTTTAAACCCAGAACAGCCAAGAAACACTTATTTTCTTTTATGCATTTGTTTATTTATGTCGACGATCGTCTTACGTCATAGAGGCACAGACGGACGGTCAGTTTTATCGCAGAGTCGGCATAGAAATTCTCGCATTTAAAACAAATAGACAAACTTTGCACCAAGGTGATGTAGATGGAAGCGATGTGGACGTAATACATCAGCACCCCTTTCAGGCAAGGCGAAAGGTACGTTGACTCCTCTTGTAACGAACAAAACACACACACACATATATATATATATATATATATATATATATATATATATATATATATATATTATATATATATATATATATATATATATATATATATATATATATATATCAGGAGTACCTTGGGAGGCTGGGTGGGCGCACCACACCACTGAAGTTTAATTTTGAAGACGACGTCTTCCTGGGCTTTTTAACATACCTTACGTAACATTGTAACATTTCGACTATGAATTCATCAATGTTTGCTGATCGCACCTTAGGTAGTTACCGCGTTTACCCGCGTACTGCAAGCATTACCTAACATTGGCTAAGTGCATGGTGTACACTGTTGACTATCCGCTGTTATAAGACAGCTTTAGAATAGGGTCCGTAGCGTTAGCGTTCGTTGGATACGATACGTATATCAACTTATCGTGGGTACTCAAGAGGATAGCGTATGACGCATGCACAGCGGCGAAAAACGCTAACGCAAAGCTCTGCGTACCCTGCTGCCTTTACATCAACATAGTCTTAATGGATTAGCAATACGTTTTGTTGGGCTAGTTGGTTCATGACTTCTGAAGGAAAAAAAAATTGTAGCGCAAAGCAACACAGTCCCGTCCTCTCTGTCTGTCCGTGTGTTGCTTTGCGCTACAATTTTTCTTCCTTCAGAAGTCTTAATGGAGTCTAATTCCAATGATTGAGTTGCCTAAGATTTCCTTAAACTGGCGTCTTATACTCAACGACTGAGAAGCGTATATCGGTGAAAGAGGGGCGTACACTACGTTCTCGGCACGACCCCACGGTGACAATGACCTCGGCATGCAGTATAGCACTTTGTTGCTATCACACGTATTAACTGCTGTGCACTTGCGGTGAAACTGTGACATTTTTTTTCTGACCTCTGATCATTTCTTCTCTGATTGCAGATGACAAGCCACGAGTTAATGCACGCATAACAGCCATATGTAAACGTCTAATCAGCTATGCGACTCCCGTTTGTGACAACGCACGCGTCGCAACCGCCGCGCAGGGCGTTCGCACTGCGTCTGAGCCATCACGAGCCGACGATTCTGCAATGACAACCATAGGAGTGCGCACGTGGAGGGCGGGGCGGCCGCCCCCCTAATCATCTAAAGGGGGGCGCCAATTCTGTTGACTCATACCTTTGCTCAGTCGGACTTTTCACGTCATTTTTCTTTAATGCGCAGGGTTATGGCTACGCACGTATTTTATTTACGATAATGCGACCAAGGACCTCTGATGTTGCATTCCAAGAGCTGTTTACTTCCCGTCTTTACCGCCGGAAAGCCGGGGACCAATGGGAGGCCATTGAGAGAAGCACGTGATCGCTTCATTTTCTTTTTTTTTTTGCATCCATTGCGGAGCTCGTTTTACTTTCGGACTCGATCAATGGAGGGCGGGGGGGGGGTGCATTGCGGTGAAAGTTGCCCTCCTCCCCTAATGGGGAACCCTGCTACAGTTCTAGAAACGCCGCTCTTCCAGCTTTCGCTGTGACTGTGCTGCGGTTTCAGCGCAGGCCTGGCGTTTTTTTTTTTTGCGTTAGAAGGTTTTCTAGAAGGTTTAGAAAGTATTCTAGTTCATAGTGCGCACGCCTGAAAAACGTCACTCCCGTTCGGGTTGTGGCCTTCACTTCGGTCGCCGCCTATACGTATTCGCGATCGGATATTTGCACTGCGTCACCATCCGTGTGTGCCTGACCTGACCGTGCGGAGGCATTGTCGCGCATGCACTGAAGGGTGGGATCTCTCGCGTGTACTTGTGTACTATGGTCCGCTCAATTGTGCTGACATAACGCATCGTCGACGCAGCTCAGATTAGCCCAGATACGCCCGGTGCGCGCCCTGGCGTCACCCGATCGCACCGTATGGCATGCCACAGATGCGACGTCACCCGCTCGTCAGAACGTTGCGCCTGCGTTCCGATCGGCCGCGCTTGGTCGTTCCGCGGTTGCAACAGTTGGAGGAAACGGTAACATACCGATATCGTGTCTGTATATGTATGTATGCATGTATGTATGTGTGCGTGCGTGCGTGCGTGCGTGCGCGCGCGAGGCTGGAGCTTGCGGGACGCATCGTATACGTGGGAGGAGGGCTTGCTCCGAAAAGTACCCGCTTACGAGAGTATTTTTCTCGCGCTGGCAATATTACGATTAGACTCACGCCATCGCACCGTGTGTATTCGAAGGGACCTCTTATTTTCAGCTTATATAAGCAAAGCACCTCCACCAAACGAACTAAATACGGCGATGCACACGTGTCGATTGCTCTCACTCGCACGTAAGTACACGTGATCTTCGTAAAGCCAACAGCGTATACATCCTCTGCACCTTACGCGACCGCGGTATAGAGGTGTACAGTACGCCGGGGCTTGCGCATAAATGAAGAATGCCAAACGGGAAAGTGAAATCCACTCCGCTGCGGGATACGTACAGATAGCTTGCACGTGACGTCATCGAAGCAGCTTCGTAACGTACATGGTTCTCCAACATGGCGGCTTTGATGGCGCAAAGGCGACATAATCATATTGCGGATAACCCGCTTCAATGCGATAACGACGCAGTCTGAACGTTATTGGCCTGTGTGCGTCAATAACGAAAGAACCTGCATACGATGTACAGATAACATTAACATGACGTCACGAACTTCGCGTCCCCACCATGCTGTGCTCCAACATGGCCGTTTCAGTGACGTCAGGCAGACATCTAACGTTTCCTGGCTCCAGGTCACGTGACGAGGCTTTGCAGCGAGAATGTGCTGTTGCGAACGCGCCTGCGGTGTTCGGTGACGATGTTCGGAAAACACAGCGTAGGTTAAAAAAAGAAAAGAAGAAAAAAAAATACACAAGGCACAGAGTAAGCGAACCTGTTGCGCACCTGCTGGTGCGCGGGCGAGACCAGCGCGAGTGTCACACGCGGTACATATAACGGTGTATGCGAATTCACTTTCGTTTTCTTTCAGTATTTTTTTTTTCATCTTTCTTTCCTCTCGGTTTTGATGCGATCAGCGCGTGCACAGATGTGAACGACGCGAGAGATTGATTCCAGCGGTCGACCCGTTGCCCTGACACACTGAACATCCCAATCCGCGGAACTGTTTATCAATTTATTATAGCCCGCCATAAATGAGAAAGCAGGAATATAACAGCGAGCGACGTCAGAGAGCATGCGGGAACGCTGCTGCGCGCCGTTTTCCGTGTTGGCAAAAGAAAAAAAAAGTTGAACGATGGAAAAGCTGAGGAAGTTTATAGCGGTTCGTAGTATAGAACGACAAGTAAGACTCGGGGCAACATTCGTACTATAGTGGCGTGAATGTTCTCCTAAAACTGAGATCAATGTCTGGGGCACGAAGTCTCAGTGGTGTATATGTGACGCTAGCAATGGGAGCCCAGCGTTAGATTCCTCATCATACGCGAAAATTGACCATCGGCGCCGTCGGCGTCAGTACGAGTGATGCAAAAATCATCTTCACATGATGACGTCACAGACCGCCACAGTTCGTGACGTCACTATATGACTTCACATAACATAACGACGCATGATGACCGCGCCATTGCTTGGACATTTGAGGAAGCACAAACTCCGGCGTTACCCAAACGACCTTGACAGTGAAGCCTCACAAGCAAACTACACACTAGTTTATGGACGGTTCTCAATGCCGCCATTAGAGCTGTGCACGGGCCGTATTTCCGAGCCCGAGCCCGGCCCGGGCCCGCTGACTTTGTCGAAGGCCCGCCCGAGCCCGACGGCAAAGGGCTGCGAGCCCGCCCGGCCCGGCCCGACGTACGAAAACACAATCCCGGGCCCGGCCCGGCCCAGCTTTTTGAAAAGTTCGCTGCGAAAACAAAACACCGTTTTCCGGTAATTTGGCATTTTATTGAGCATATCAAGTATGATCAAACGATACACGACGAACAGTCTCTAATAGAGACTGTTCGCGGCACTTTTGCTATACAAGTAGACGGCCTTATGCCAGCAACAGTGGAGTTCGCTCGCGAATGCCGTCACGTGTAGTATGCCCATGCAAGCGTCAGCTTGCACGAAGGCGATCTACGTCTGGTCGCTGTCGCGTGCATTTTCACTCATATGGGATTTGGCCCTAAATCTAACGCGGAACAGTCGAGTGGCGCCGTCACTAGCTCAGGTGGTGTTACTTCTCTGTTTTCGGAGTGCAACAGAGGCAGTGCTTTACCTGCTACCATTTTGTTTAAAGTAGCTAATGGAAAGGAAAAGCGGTAAAGGGCGGTCGCGGAAAAGGCGCTGTATGCGTGCTGAAAACAATTCGCGCTCATTCTCTATATTTGGGCTTGAGTCGGGCTTTGCACCGGGTCCGAGCCCGGCCCGATAAAACTCCAAGTAGCCCGAGCCCGGCCCGGGCCCGAGGTGATAATACGTCGGCCCGCCCGAGCCCGGCCGGCGGGCCGGGTCGGGCTCGGCTTTCGGGCTACCCGGAGCCCGTGCACACCTCTAGCCGCCATATTGGGCTGCAGCATTGCACTTTTCGTATCTTTAACAACTAAACGAACAGTGCTGCGCGCATGCGCATGAAAACTGTTGGGGTTGATGCAGTCGATGTTTCATGGATTCAAGTCGCGATGTACGAAAATAGGAAAATGTTCGCTTAACAGCCTCAAATGGACGGCGCCCATATGTCATGTATTAGGACTCTGCTGTTGGGCTAGTTGGTAATATGTCATCTTGAAAATTAGGCACAACTAATTTCTGGGGTGTGGCAGTGAGTACGCGCGTGTAGCGTTACAGTCGGAACGCTCCCGTCACCTCCTGCAAGCCGGCCAGTGACACGACCAGGCTATGACCGCTGGATACATGATAACAGATTCCGCATGGCCACTGCTTCACTTCGTAACCAACAACGGTGTTCACGGCCCACATCTATACACATATACCCACAAAATATTACGCCTGAAGGGCAAGTCTATGTCGTAATAAAAAAAAGACAATGTGTGTGTGAATGAGGGAGTGCCAATGTGGCGCCTAATTTTGAAGATGTCTGATGTAAAATTGCCTATACATCATTTACACTCGAAACAATTCTCACTCGGCTTCACAGAGTTCCTCTTTCTTCTTCTTCTTATTTCTTCCGTTTTAAAAGAAACTACCCGAGCGCAACCAGGTGGCAAGCGGCGGCTCCGCCGTCCTGCAGCCTGCTGGGGGACGACGGATACGAGACTGCCGCGCCGTATTCCAGCCGGAAAGACAATGGCGAGCCGCCCCGCCGCGCGATTGCGGTGAACGTTTGCCGGCGTCGAAATGCCGTCGTCGTCGTTCGCGACGCCATATCCTCCCGTCAGTCAAACACCCGCCGGCACAACACACACCACTCGCACACAATAGCGATTGAGTTACGTCGTTGAGCCGATGCTTCTCTGGCGTGGCATACAGACGCCATGCACGACCCGGCGCACGATAACGTCATGCCATGGGACACGAGACGGGACGGGTTCACCCCGTGTATAACAGCGCTTATTTAGAACGGTGCAGCTGAGTGTGCAGCTGACGTCACTGAAGCCGCCATGTTGGAGTACCACAAGAAGGACGGACGCGCTGTTTGTGGTGCCACGTTCGGTTTTTTCTTTTTTTAATGCAAAAGCCTTAGGTGCCGCATCAAACGCGAAATTGGCCATCGGCAGCGTCAGTGTCCCGCGGTGTCGGCATCAACACGAGTCGGATGCAAAAAATCATCATCACGTGATAACGTCAACATATGACGTCATCGGACATCACAAATAGCATGATTGTGACGTAACCATGGCCTCACATAACGTGGCGTCCCATAATGACGTCATCATATGACATCGCCGCTTGGTCAAAGGGGACCGATCACGGAGGCAGTGCACACCATGTGACGTGCAGAAGCTGGCCTACGCATCCGATCCTGGAGGCAGTGCAAAGCACGTTAGTGCAAAAAGCTTTCAGGGGTATCAATACAGTCGACTGAGAGGAACGAAGAAGATGGCGGCTTTCGCCTTTTTCGCCGTTTTAGCCGAATACAAACGGACCCTGTGAGTCTTTTTTATGATATGACGTAAGGGGATGTTAGCGCACAAGTAAGGCGCCGGCTACTCCTTAGCTCTTGAGTGGATCTAGCATACAACACACAAATAAGCATACGAACAGTGGGGCATGGTAAAAAACAGACATATGTCACCTGCGGTCTAAAGCGTTCTGACTTAAACGGCTTCTCGGTGTGTCGTGATGTGATGTTATGCGGTAAAGTGCGTGCAGGCTCTTTCCTTATAGATGCACATAGGCCAAAGACGTTCCAGCGGCATCGTATCGCACTGAAGCATGGTTAACGGCCACGCGATTACCTGCCCAGATGTTATCCAAGCCGCCATTTGGAGTACCAGTACGTTAAGAACCCGCGTCCACGACGTCACATGCAACCATCAATAGGAGTTGTGGGGTTTAGCGTCTTGGCGCAACGCAAAGCCGGGTTAGCGTCCCCAATCCTGCTTGCGTTTTTTTTTTTTTTTGTAAACCCCCGAGTTCCGACAGTTAGCGTACGCTGTTTCGCTCTGTAGTTGATAATGCGAAGTATCAAAGGGAAAGGGCTATTACTGGACAAGTTTAACTGAATAGTATTGGAAGCAACGCGGTGCCCTTTCGGTTACTCTAATAATAATAATAATAATAATATAATAATAATAATAATAATAATAATAATAATAATAATAATAATATAATAATAAAACTCGAAGGCGAAAGCCATCTTCTTTTTTCTCTCGGCCGACGTATTGATGCTGCCCCGCCACCCTTCGAAAGCTTGGCACCTAACGTGGCTTTGCACTGCCTCCAAGATCGGAGACACCTCACCTGGTTTGCCCGCCGCCCGTTCTCGGATCCATGACCAAGCTGCGATGCGATGTGATGACGTCATCATGTGACGTTGCGCGTCGCGTGACGTCGTGATGACGTCATAATGACGTCACTATTTTGTCGATCGTGACTACATCGTGACGTCTTCTCGGAATGAACTGCTGGCACCACTCGCCCCGAGGCCACGG